>NC_133412.1:91260454-91563484 GCF_049350105.2 Macaca mulatta
TTCCAGGACTTACCCAAAGCCCATTTACTTAACTAGGGTTCAGCAGATGTGGTTGCCTCCTAATTAGAGGGGGCTTGGTTCATTCCTGAAACAAAGGGGAGCTGGGGTAGCCCAAGCATCTGGAGTGGCTGTCCTGCAGTCTTTCCAGGCACACGTGTCCAGGAGCAGCCTCTAAAGGCTGGTTGCTGTTGTGGCCGGAAGTAGATGCCCCGAATTCAGCTGCTGCCTCACTGGGTGGCCTTGGCCAAGTCACTGGACCGTTAGTGTCTGTGCCTGCACCTTGAAGTGGGAATACAGTCACGAAGCTCAAAGGGTGAGACGTCGGGGAGTACGCTGGGGTTAAAGCCCTGGGCCTGAGGAGGGGCCTGGGTGAGACATTGGGGAGTGTGCTGGGGTTAAGGCCCTGGGCCTGAGGAGGGGCCTGGGTGAGACATTGGGGAGTGTGCTGGGGTTAAGGCCCTGGGCCTGAGGAGGGGCCTCTTCTTCCTTTGTCAATCATCACCTCACTCCACTGACTCTTTCACAAGAATCCAGCCCTGGGCTATGTGTCAGGGCGGCCACTTCCTGCAGAGGCGGATGACTGGCGGTTTCAGCGCTGGGCTCAACTGGGGCCACTTGTCTGAGGGACAAAGGGGTTCTCTTCCACCCAGGCTGGAAATAGAAAAGAATCCCTGCCATTGAGTGGCTGCACACTCACCCTGGGTAATCACCTCCCTCACCAGCAGGACAGTCTGCTCCCTTCCGACTCTGCATCCGACTCTGCATCCGGCCGGACTCTGCAGTGCAGGAGGGAAGGATTGCATCTTTGTGCTGGGGGCGCGACCCTTCTCGGCTCGGTCACTTTCCACAGCCACACTGGCCAGCCTGGCTGAGAAGGAAGAGCCTACATCTTCCCTTTCTCTTTTGTTCGAGGAGGGCAGCTCCCACTACAGCCACCCCAAAGCCAGCTAACCTTCAGAGAGCTTCCTGGGAACACACAGGCACACACGACCGGCCACATGGCAGAGGCCACTGTGCTACAGATGGAAGATCAGATGCCAGTGTGCATTCCTTCCCAGCACGGCTTTAAATCTGCCTTGCCTCCATGCATCCTTCAAAGAGGGTGCATGTCTATGTTCTGGCCCACCACCCCACAGCCCACTTTAGGTGTTTTGAAATAAAAGCAATCCTCACACTCAGGGACAGGCCTCACTTTACATTTGGTGTCATGCTTTCTGAAGAGGTACATCTGACTGTGAGGTCTACAGAGTGATGTCCTAGGACTGTGTTCTCTCCCCAACTTCCATCTTTAACAGCCTGACAGTACAAAAGAAAAGCAAATCATGTCCAAAACAGACATCATCTTGTTATTGCAGGCCTTGGAGACGATGGATACAGGGAAACCATTTCTTCATGCCTTTTTCATCGACCTGGAGGGCTGTATTAGAACCCTCAGATACTTTGCAGGGTGGGCGGACAAAATCCAGGGCAAGACCATCCCCACAGGTGAGCAAGGTGGATTATAGCTTATATTATAGCTTATATTATCGTCCCTTTGAGGCTATATCTTTTCATTAATCCAGAGCCCCTCCTGACTGTTTCCCCAAGTCACCTTTCCCAGCCCCACTCCCTCTCCAAATGGTACTGCCAATTCTTCTTCTAAGAACTTCACTTTTAAAGTTGAGGTCAAATCACTTCTGTGTATAATAGACAAGACTTGAATCTGGCACCCTTGTTGGTTTCTTTCTTGTCTTTTTATTACTTCAAGTTTCTAACCTGGATTAAGTGAGTGTATCCTTTCCCACCATGTAACCCTCCTCCAGATGACAACGTTGTGTGCTTCACCAGGCATGAGCCCATTGGTGTCTGTGGGGCCATCACTCCAGTAAGTATGGCAACTTTTCTCAGTAGATTCTATGTAGATCCTGCCCCACTGCCCTGTGTCCTTTGGACTCAATTTCTGGTGTGTTTTTATCTGATTGCACTAGCATTGAACAAGCATTTTCTTTGTGGCATGGAACTCCATGCTTGAGGGCTGTTGAGATGGATTAGACCCCATTTCTGCTCTCCTAAGGCCAGCTTTAGGCATGCCACAGAAAGCACTGTGCATTCCAGCCAGAGTGGTCAGGAATGGCCAGAATTCCCAGGAAGGTGGTCTCTTAACTGAGCCTTAAAGATAAGAAAGATTTGTTCAACAACAAAAATCATTTTCCAAGGAGTAGGAATGGCCTAGGCAAAAGTGTAGAGGTGTCTGGGCTACTTGGAAGGGAACAGCAGGAAATCTGGTGGGGCTAGAGCTCAGGCAGGAGCAAAAGTGAGGAAGAGGGTGCACACACGTGGCAGGTGGTGTGGGCCAGCTTCCAGCAGCTTTGGCTGCCAAGGAGCCAGGACTTTATTCATTGGGCAGTGGGGATGCTTATAGGTGCCCCAAGAAATGCAACAGTGTTGCCTGTCTGTTTGGGACGCCTCTGGCCATTGCAACAACAGCCAGGCAGGAAGCTGGAGAGCCAGGTGGCAACATGAAGTGAGGGTTGGAAAAGTGTCCATGGCGGCAGGGAGGAGGACACGTCTTCAGCAGACGTTTTAGAGGGGGAGGTAGAACACATACAATAGCATCCTCTTTGCAAAGGTTACCTATTAGTACCACCCAGAATGCAACTTAAGAAGTGTTGTGCAGGAATGCAGTTCTGATCATTGCACACTCCTATGTTACCCCATATACCCCAAATCCAGACCATGAAAAGCAAGTGTCCTCCACAAAGGCATCACTGGGCACATGGGACAGGGTGGGAGGGTGGATCTGGGCCCCCAAAGCCCCTGTGCTCTGTCGCAGTGGAACTTCCCCCTGCTGATGCTGGTGTGGAAGCTGGCACCCGCCCTCTGCTGTGGGAACACCATGGTCCTGAAGCCTGCAGAGCAGACTCCCCTCACCGCCCTTCATCTCGGCTCTCTGATCAAAGAGGTGAGACATCCAGAAAGAAAATATCACGTGTTCTTGGTAACATTCCCACTCCTAGGAACCAGGCCACCATCACGAGATGGGACAGTGGCAGACTGCTGGCAATTGAGTGGGAAGGGAATGACTCCCAATGTTTTGCTTGGCGACTGCACGTTCTTTCTCCTGCTTGTGGCCACTGAGCTGGAGAAACTCCATTCCTCCCAGTGGTCCTAATGAGAATGCTTAACTCTTATTATGGGCTCAAACCTATGGTTGAGGACCCAGTGGTTTGTCTAGAGAATTTGCATGGGGGTCAACCAAGAGGGAGCCAAATATTTGGGAGGTTCTCTGGGATTTGCATTCTCAGTTTATGAAATGGTCTGTTTTTCTCCTGAGGGGTGGCCTTGCCAGCTCCAGCTGGGCGGCTGCAGCTATCTGTTTGCCGGGTCCCTGCTAATCAGTGCCCTCTGCTCTGAATGCAATCTCTTCTCCCTCAGGCAGCCAGAACTTAGGGAAATAGAGGCCCAAAGGGACACCTCCTTCCAGACATACCTTTTGTCATTCCATCCCCAGGTTGTATGGAGCAAAGATTTAGAGAAAGCAACAGAAAGCAAAGAGGGACAGAAGGAAAGATCCTTTCCTTTCTCTTCTTAGTGGGACTGATATGACTGGGAGGCAGGTCCATGGTTGCTTAGAGGCAAGGTGGGAACAGCTGGTGATGAGTCAGTTTCTCGCTTTCCTTTGGTGATGTGGGGCATAATTAAGTCACACTGGTGAGACTTAGGAATTTGAAAATCCCAACTGTTAAGAAACAGTGCCTAAAAATCTAAAGACTCAAGCACCGTGCCTAAAATCTTGACCTTCTGAAATAATGTGTTCTAAGTAAGCCTCAGGACAGGTGGGGAAGAGTGTCCTCCACCTCGTTTGTTTTTCTTGCCTGATAAAGAGCCTTAGTATATGAAAAACACGAGGCATGAACATGAACGAGGTGGCAGTCCCTGCCTTCCAGAAGGGCTTGCTCCAGGTGAGACTTAGGTTGAACAAGCAAAGAACTTTAAGGGAGTGATACCTTATCACCATTTGGAACAATACCGGATCTGATTAATAAATGAAAACTGGGCTGGGAGCAGTGGCTCATGCCTGTAATCCCAGCACTTTAGGAGGCTGAGGCAGGCGGATCATGAGGTCAGGAGATCGAGACAATCCTGGCTAACACGGTGAAACCCCGTCTTTACTAAAAATACAAAAAATTAGCCAGGCATGGTGGCGGGCGCCTGTAGTCCCAGCTACTCAGGAGGCTGAGGCAGGAGAATGGCATGAACCCGGGAGGCGGAGGTTGCAGTGAGCCAAGATCACGACTGCACTCCAGCCTGGGCGACAGAGAGAGACTCCATCTCAAAAAAAAAAAAAAAAGAAAAAAGAAAAGAAAAGAAAAAAAGAAAACTGAAGCTCTGGGCAGATGTTTTGCAGGTGCTTCTGATCCTGGGCAGTGGGTTGTGATCAAGCTGCCCCTCTCCCCTTAACACATACACACACTCTCTCTCACACACACACACCCCCCACCAACATGGAAAGGTGCTATGCTACAGGTGGGCCATGGCCACCTTGCAGCATAATGACACATTTGCACTGCACATCACTTTGGGATGGGGTCCCCCCGGAAGGAGAAGTGGGCATCTCCCCTTGCCCAGCCTGCACACTGGGCTGGCAGTAGGGGGTAAAAAGCCCAGGTCAGCTCCTAGGGTGCCCAAGGGCAACTGCATCTGGGTCCTGGGTAAATCCACCCCGGCCCAGGCTTCCCTGGGGGATGTGACACAGCCACGGCTCTCTCGGCCCAAATGTGGCTCCATGGTGGGTGAAGTCCGTTCTTCTTCAAGTGCTATCTTGGTTTCTTCCCAGGCCGGGTTCCCTCCAGGAGTGGTGAACATCGTGCCAGGATTCGGGCCTACAGTGGGAGCAGCAATTTCTTCTCACCCTCAGGTCAACAAGATCGCCTTCACCGGGTCCACAGAGGTAACCCTCCTCATGGGGTGCTGGTGAAAGTGAAAGTGGCGCGTTACTTGACACCCGTGAACTTTTCCTTTGACAGGCTTTAATATGGTTTGTTTTTCTTCTAAATTTGACCATGTTTTAGTATATAACAACCAGTTTTAAAAGTCACTGGCCTGGTTTCCAAAGTAAATAAATATCCAATAGAACTCAGAAGCCTTAGAAGAAAAGATTGAGAGATAAGATAAAGTAAAAATGTAAAATATTCATCTGTCAAACAACACCATAATTAAGATTAAGAGATAAATAACAAGCTCAGAGAAAAATAGTTGTGATGCATGCAGTGCTCCAAGAATTTATATCCATCATATGTAAAGTGCTCCTACAAATCAATGAAAAAAAAAAAAACTGAATGGTAGAAAAATGGGTAGTTCAGAGAATAGAAATACTAAATGCCCAATAAGCTTAAACTAGTTTGCTGGTAATCAGGAAAATGCAAATTCAAACAAAATCGGACTCTCCTTTTGCCTGCCAGTTTGCTAAAAACTGAAATGATACTACTGAGAATATGGGGAAGCAGGCACTCACCGACACTTTCCCTAAGATGACGGTGTTTTGGTAGCACTCATCCAACATTTATAAGTGAAAAACTTTTTGATTCAGAAGCTCCATTTAAAAAAAACAAGCTACTTAAAGAAATTTTCTCATAAGCCTTCAGGGACATATTTTCAAGGATGTTATGTCCATTCTATGAAATGTTTTACAGCCGTTACAACAAGGAAAGCTGTCCATGATCTATTGTTGAAGCACACAACAGCAAACTGTAGAAAATTACCTACAATATGATCCCATTCATAAAAGTGTGTGCTTGTAGAAGTAGAAATTGTCTGGAAGGATTCCCAAGAAATCATTACTGATTGCCACCTATGGGGTGGGCTCAGGGGCAGAGCGGGAGGGAAGCTGAAGGCTTTCTCCCTTTAATTTACATACATCTCTGTGTGGAATTATTTCTAATGAGAAAGTACTTCTTCTGTACTTAAAAAAGAAAAAAACACCGACTGCAATCGGTGTCCCCATCCCCCTCCTCAGTTAGTCCAGCCCTAATGGATGCCGTTACTCTCCTTGGGGACAGACATTGTCCCTGTGGATGGATTCCAGACCTCATTCAGCCATCACCCATGAGCTTGCTGATGTTTAAAATGCACTTACACCTTAGCTTTGGAGAAAACAGTCTCAGACCCGAAAGAGCCCGGGCCGCCCCTTGCTAGCTTCTGGCTCTAGGCCTCCGTGTCTGTGCTGGTCTCTGAGGGTCTTCCCAGCTCTGAAGTTCACGGTGCTAGGCTTTACTTGTTGCCCTAGATAAGTCACCAAGTCATGATGGGCCAGCCCACCCCTCCAGGGGTGCGGTGGGCAATGGGAGAGACCCCGTGGGGGCGTTAAGCATGACTGGTGAGTGGCTCTTCTGCTCATAGTGCACCCCTTCACTCCCTGCCTGTCTGCAGCAGCCTCAGTCTTACAGTGTGTTTCCAGAGAATTGGCTCCTTCTCATCCTGAAGGCTGGCTGCCCCCGCTACTTCTCTAACACTTGGAGGTTCCCTCAGATCACACCAAAGAGCCACACAGAACCACCTCCCTATTGGGCTGTTGGAATTTCAGCTGTTTCTAGTGAGGGGTAGAGTCACCCCGTGGTCCCTGAAGCCCTTCACAGACTGGCTGGACCAGTCTTCTGGGCTCAGAAGGACGGGCACCAGGACAGGTGAGCAGGTGGTGGCCCTGTTTTCAGCCAGCTGTGTGGGCTCCTAGAGGCTCCAACTCCCACCTGTAAGTGGAGCAGCTCAGACCAAGGATCCCAGGATGTCGTGGTCTAACATGGGAAGAGATGCTGGCAGACGGGAGGAGATGCTGGCAGAGGCCAGGAGAGTGAAGTGACACCATCGGGGCCTGGAGTGCCTGGGCAGAGAGCGAGATGGTGGCAGTACCACCCAGGCTTGTCCAGAATGTTCGCTGATGTTTGCATCTGGGCCAAGTTCAGCCACATCCAAGGTACATTGTGGTCTGTGTTCTGTCCTGGAGGTTGGAAAACTGGTTAAAGAAGCTGCCTCCCGGAGCAATCTGAAGCGGGTGACGCTGGAGCTGGGAGGGAAGAACCCTTGCATCGTGTGCGCTGATGCTGACTGTGAGTCTCTGCCTCCTGGGCTTTGCTGGGGCTTCGGGGCACCCATCCATCTATCCCCACTTCCTGGCCTGAATTCAAAACCAACTGAGAGTAAGATTCATGCACACACAGTGGGGATACTTCCACCCTGGGCATCCCGCCCACAGTCAGCCAGCCGCAGACAGGCAGGTGGACATCAAAATGCCAGCTTTACTTGTAGTAGAAAGCTGCCTTCTACTGCCAAAATGACATGGCTTGAGTGGCACCTGAGAGGCCACCTGTTTCTGCGCCTCCACCTTAAGTTTACCCGCCTGTTCCTGCAGAGCTGGGGTCACGAGGAGCAGGTCTGACTTCTCCTCCAGAGCCCCTGGGAGTAGGGGGGAGGGCAAGTGCCGCCCACTCGCAGTCATTCATTCTTCTCACTTCCAAGTCACATTTCCTAGCATATGTTTTAAGATCCCTGAAGAGTGGAGATGCTTTTTCCTTGTGTCTCAGATGTGATAAATCAGAGGAGGGCAGTAGCAACTGATCCTTCAAATTACCCTCTTTGCCTGGTTCTAGGCCTGCACCCCTGCCCTGGGAAGGTAACCTGCCCAGCAGTTTGGGGGCAGCTTGTGTCTTGCCAGAGCCAAATGACACAACATTAAAATATATGCTATTGTTGGTTGCCATGTCCACAAGAGGGAAGAAAGGGCTGGTCGGGCATTCATTCGCCCTGCTGACAGCGTCAGCTATCAAAAGGTGTGACTTCCCAAGTGCCTTAAAACACCTTTACCTTAAAGAATAACCTCCCCCACCTGTCCACTGGTGCCAGAAATTCCTGTCATGGAGAACAAAGCCTTTCATTTCACACTCAGATAAGGTTGGAATTGCAAATATCTCTAAGAAAAATGACCCTGGCACAATTTCTTACTAAGGCGTAGATAACTGATATCAGTTCCTTTCTGGCAGCTGGCTTTCACAATGGGAGAAAGGACAGGAGGAGGAAACAGGCTCTCAGGAAGGAAAGGGGAGCTGGGTATGAAGACGGACTGCCCATTTCTTGCTTGGGTTAGTGTTCCAGCAGTTAGTGTGGAAGCACCCGTTAGTGCTATGAAAAGCAAGTGGTTTTTGGAGCCACATGGAGTGTTTCTGGCACTGTGACTCACATTTGGAGTCCCAAACAGCCAAGACTCCTGTTTTGCATTCCTGTGCCACCATATCTGGATACTCCACCTACACTGAAATTCATCTTCTTCCTCTCGGGAGGAAAACTGCAGCTAAAGCACAGGAGTAATTGTGTTTGGGGCTTGATTTTACTTACAAGGGTCATAAAAACATGCCGTGTAGCCACCTCCTACTCCTCATCAGGGCAGTGCCAGTCCACAAATTACATCCTGACATAACCAGCATCCCAGGCAAGACATCAAGGGTAACAAGCCACCATTCCCCTGCCCCTTCGCCTCACCCCTAGCTCCATCAGGAGCAGGAAATGAGTCTGTTATTTTGGAGGAGGGTCCGTTCCAAGTTGGGACCTGGCCCAGCCAGCTGCAGGGGTCGAGAGTGCAGAGAGGTACCCCCAAACCTTATGGTGCGGTCCTGCTGCCACTGAAACTTGCACAAATGACTCAGCTAGATAGGAGCAGCCTCCTTCTCAAAGCCAAGGGCAAAGTCCCTTGGAGCAGCCCTGATGGAATTGGAATGGATCACCTTCCAATGCCCAGAGCCACTGCCAGCCTCTATGCAAAAGAAAGCTGCATTTCTTAAGCAAGCAGTAGTGCAGGGGGTTGGTGGTGATGAAACCAGCCAAGGGTTGAACACTAGAAACCCCTCTGTAGATGTAAATGACATCCCAATACCATTCTTATCCACTAAGCGTGTCCCCCAAGATCTTATTCTCTAAACGCCCTCTAGCTGGGTTTGAATAACTGGTTTTTAGCTCAATGTCAGCTCTACAACTTAGAGTCAGACCTTTCAAGTCACGCACATAATGTTACCTTACTTAATAAGACCCTTCTTTTACTCAAGGTGGAAAATTTTGGCTTCTTTAGAAGTTTCGCCAGTGGGCCTACATCAATAATTACCAAAGTTTATTCTATAAAACATTAGTCCTCTAGAAAAAGGGGAGGGGAGGGTTACATAGGCAAGTGAAATGAGGAATGCTATGATTCTCTGGACTTATTAGCATATTAAAGGTACTGAGAAGTCCTGCAGTCAGGGAATTGATTTAACCCCAAACTTGGTGGACCCCAAAATCCTTTCTCCCTTCCTCTCTGGGAAAGTCTGCAAACAAAATTAATTTCTGAAATGCAGCCATCCTGGGGCCTGTTTTCTTGTGTAGGCAATTAGAATTGCAGCTGTCGCCAGTCCTGCTTTAACGACTTAATCGCTTCCTCTCACTCCGCCCGCCTCCCTCGCCCCGCCCCCTCCAGTGGACTTGGCAGTGGAGTGTGCCCATCAGGGAGTGTTCTTCAACCAAGGCCAGTGTTGCACAGCAGCCTCCAGGGTGTTCGTGGAGGAGCAGGTCTACTCTGAGTTTGTCAGGCGGAGCGTGGAGTATGCCAGGAAACGGCCCGTGGGAGACCCCTTCGACGTCAAAACAGAACAGGGGCCTCAGGTAATCCCCCTGGTGTGTCTAAACCCATGGTGCTTGTCTAGGGGCTGAAGCAGGCAGTCCCATGGCCACGGCCTACAGGATCCCTCTCCATGGAAGGAACACTGACATGCCCTACCCAGGAGGCTTTCTTCTCTTTAGAAACTGATCAGCAACACAATCCCATCAGGTCCCAGGTCAGGTCCTGGGGACTCATGGAAGGGGGCAGGACACACTGAGGCATGGGAGGAGGGCACTGTTCCCAGGGCAGAAGGCCATCTGCCTGCACCCTCCACTCTCCAGGATGGTCTCCCTACAGAAAAGGGGCTGTAGGCTGGCTGAAGGCAGCAGAGTGCAGGCAGGGTGTGACCTGGTGTCTCAGTCGCAGCCCAACGCCCTCAAGCCCACGTGGGTTACAGGACAAGGTGAACCATCAGAAACCAAACAATACCAGATGGAGAGAGCCTGGGGCATGAGAATGTATCTCCAGGCAGTAGGAGCATGTATCTGGAGGCCGAGTTTGGGAAGCCAAGGACAGGATGAAAATGATCATAACCACGAGATTTAATATCCTCTTTAAAAGGGCACATCCTGTATCACTTTCTTACTAATTATGAAGTGAAGCAGATGGATAAATATTTAAAAGAGGGCAGCCTGACCATCCCATGCATTATTGAAATGGAGCTCAGCAGCCACTCACTTTGCTTTTAGCCAAAGTCCTGCCCCAGCCACGAAATTTCAAGTCACATGTCTGTGACTTCTCCACTTGTGTCTATCCCGGGAGGCTGCCACTTCCCCCACTGTGACAGCGTTGCATGTTTACAGGGGAGGCTGCTGTGGATCTGAGCTCAGATATGGCCCTGGGCTTTATGAAAGTCACAAAAATCCTTCCATGCCTCAGTTTCCTCATCTGGAGAATGGGGAGTAATCAGTGAATATTATGAGAATTTCATGGCACCTAGGAAGTATTCAATTGTGGACAGGTTTTATTTTTAAAGAGGAGGAAGCTTTAAATGACAGGTTCTGCAGTCTAGGTGGCAGTGAGTGTCTGTGCATGACATCAGGCTGTCCTGTGGGGATGCCCTGGCTGGGGAAGAAGGGAGGGCCTCGTGGAGGAGGGGTGGGTTTCTGGTCATTAGTGCCCACCCTCCACTGGCCCCAGCCCACACACTCCGATGCCACGTGACCCTGGCAGAAAGCACTTCTTCCTGTGGCTAACATTCCTTCTCCTCAGTCATTGCCTGCCCAGCCTCTGCCCCAAACCCAGCAGTCAGTGACACAGGTTGTCTAATGGCCTCAGTTGGATTTCAGATCTGAACGCAAACATGACCACAAGTCATTATGGAATCCGCTGTGATTTTTAAAGCTAATCCAGAATCAGTGGGAAATGTGTGAACTGATCCCCATACGGAAGAAACTTTTTTACCCCATCGTTATTTGTAAGTCTCTTTCCGTGGCTCTTTTCGTGGCTTATGCCTGATGTCTCAGTCTTGACTTTTGAGGCCAGATACACCAATTTCTTCCAAGAGAACAGATGGAGGCAGAATGGGTGCTGATTTCATCAGTGCATTTATGCCACCGCTCAAAGTCCTTTTGAAAGCTCACTAAAGCCGTCTAACCTCAGCATATTATTTTAGCATGCTGTTAGCATTTTTTTTTTCTTCCAAAGTGCTTTTTCATCTACGGTAATAAGATTTTACTCTGAGAGGACTTACAGCTGTCTAAATAGTCCTGTCTGCCTCATGCCTGTAAAACAGCTAGCTGACCTAGATCCGGGTCCACCGCCGGGCTAGCGCTCACAGGAATGCTCCAAAATCATTCAGGTTTATTTGGCAACTGAGCAACGAGGCATATAAACATTATGCAGGCCACCTGGCCAGGCAGGATCCGGCAGTGTCCTCCCGGCAGAGAGCTGAGCACAGCCTTGAGCCAGTCCTGTGGGGGCCATATTTCCCTGTTTCTGGTGTTGTGCCCTGCCGCGTCATCTCACTTCCTGGCAGGTCTCTCTTCCTGTACTGTAAGGCACCAGCTGACATTTCATGGAGGATTATTAGATTTAAACAATGTGTTCCTACAGACTCTCCAGGGAGTGTTGAGTTTGGATGTGTAGGGTTTCCACAGGGACCCAGCACTGCCTGCAGGACAAACAGGGTCTTCCAGATGGCATATGCCCAGCAGCCAGGGAGGACCTGCAGTTGGGTGAAGCCCCTGTGGCCCTTTTGGCTCCTCAGGGAGAACAGCAGCTCAGCAACATCTGGAACTGTTAACCTGAGACTTGGTTCACCCAGAGAGAAGTTGAGAGAACCTTGAGCTCTTCTGGGATCTGTTGCAAAGCTGTTTTTGTTACATTTATTTTGTTACTTGTTTTTGTTACTTTTTTTGAGTGGAGTACACATAAGTGGGTCAAATCCCAAAACGCCTAAAAACATCTACAGTGAAAGGGTTCCCGCCCCTCCCGCCCCCATCTTTGTACACCTGGTTCTTAACCCTTCCTCCCATGGGTATCCCCAGTTCTTAGCTCCTCATGTCTCTCTCTAGAATGTTTTCATGTGTATACAAGCAGATATGAATGCAAGTCCTGATTGCCTTTGTTATTTTTACACGAAAGTTACCATGATAGTATATTATCTTGCACTATGTTTATTGTTCCCTAAAAAAAAACTTGAAGAGCTCTTTATACCAGTCCATGGGAACCTGCCTGATTCTTTTTCACGTGTGTACAGAATTCTGCTGGATGAAGCCACCAGAATTTCATTAACGTCTTCTGATTAGCATGTGGGTATGTGCAGTCACACACAAGGCCTCAGAGTATGTAATTTCACACACACACAAGGAGATCCCTGGGACAGCTTCCTCAAACTGGGTTACTAAGTGGGAACACATTTGTAATTTCCTTAAGTGTTGCTGAATTACCTTCCATAGAGGCTGACCCAATGTGTATTCCTATCAATATTCTAGAAGCTTGTCTATTTCTTGACCCTTTCCAACAGAATATGGATTTTTTTCCCATCTGAGAGTTAAAAATGGTATCTTGTTTCATTTTAATATGCATGTACCTCTTACAATAAGCAAGAACATCTATTATATATTTAAAAACCATTTGTATTTCCTTTATTATCAAATGTGCATTTGCTTTGCATATTTTTCTTTCAAAATGTTGGGCATTTTTCTTATCACTTCTAAGACCTCTTTACATACATAGTAGAGAGATTAGCTTTCTATGAATATGACTTGTTAATATTTTTTCCAAGTCAGTTGTTTTGCTCTTTGTTATAATAATTTTGCTGCCCTTCTCGCTTTTTTTTTTTTTTTTTTTTTTTACATACTCAAAATTATACATCTTTTCTTTTTTGGCTTCTGCATTTTGAGTCATTAGAAGGCACTCCAAGTTCGCAGAAGTCTCCCACATATAAAACATTTATGGTTTTGTTTTTCCTGGTTATGTCTTTGATCTATTTGGAGTTTGGCCTGGTATAAGGTGTGAGGTATGGATCTGAGTTAGTATTTTTAAACTGGGTCCATATTTCACGAGATGATTGGTCAAGTGGCATACATGGTTTATGCCCTCTCTCCTGCTCCTCCAGGACAGACTGTCATACAATCGCACCACTGGATTTGCTTGTTTTTCTGTTTATGATTATTGGAATAAAACCAGTTTTCCTATCTAAAAGTCCCAGCTAAAGTAAACCTAGTAAAGCTTTGTCTCTCCTAGCCAAAGAGGAGGGAGACCAGCCACAGATCATGATAAAGGACAGGATTCCCATAGATTTCAGGAAGAAGGCCCAGTGGAGGGGGCAGAAAGAGCGTTTTCCCCCTTGAGCAGTCTCCCAAAAGGGTGTGCTTTTGACAACTGGTCAGTAGCATGTTCACAAGCTGTGTGTCAGGCTGGTGGTATAGGGCAAACTCCAGCCAAGGAGACGTCTAGACAAGATAGCAAAAGGAAGAATCTTTCTCATGAGCTGTTCCCCACTAACCAAGGAGCAGCCCCTCTGCCCCACCTGGAGTTTCATTCTGCTTTGTCCCCAGGGGTGTTGAGTAAGGTGGTTAGCTTTTCTTCTCGCTTCTCTGCATCATAATAGGAGAATTCCAGTAACTATAACCCTGAGTCATGGTGCCAACTGATCAGGGCACAGGGTTGCCAGGTGATACATGGCACCCAGGTAGACATGAATTTCAGATAAACAGTGAATGCACTTTTAGCTTAAGTATATCCCAAATATTGTTTTGGGACATGCTTTATACTAAAAAAAATTATGTGTCATGTTTCTGAAATTCAGATTCACTGGGCATCCTGTATTTTTATTTGCTAAATTTGGCAACCCGAGTAGAATGTAAAGAGTTGGGAGAGGAAAGAATGTGACCATTTCAGACCTGTGTCACTCATGGACTAACTTTGCTGCATGGAAAAGGGAGATAGAAGTGTAAATAAGTCCCAAACCTCCAGAGGACGAGATGAGTCTATCTCCCCATCTCTCCCCTGCTCCAAAGAGTCCAGCTCTGTGCATCAGAGGAATATTTGCCTGCAAGGCACGTTAGTTACATGGATCATGACTTGCCAAGAATGTGCAGAGGAAGGACGGCTGATCATGTTGAAGGCCACTGAAAACATGAGATGGCAGCCACTGCCCAGAAGGAAGCCAGGCTGCGCTTTTTGTTTGTGTTTTGCAGATTGATCAAAAGCAGTTCAACAAAATCTTAGAGCTGATCGAGAGTGGGAAGAAGGAAGGAGCCAAGCTGGAATGTGGGGGCTCAGCCATGGAAGACAAGGGGCTCTTCATCAAACCCACTGTCTTCTCAGAAGTCACAGACAACATGCGGATTGCCAAAGAGGAGGTGCAAGGGGGTTGTGGCAAGACTACGGCCTGCAGGGCCTTTCAAACAGAAGTCCTTCCCTAGGGCCCAGGGATCCCAGAAATCCTTGTGATCTGAGCGTTTTTTTGTTTTTGTTGTTGTTGTTGTTGTTGTTTCTGTGTGGTCTTTCCCCTCTCCTTTGGGGTCCCTAGGGAAGCCGTTTTGTCCCTGCTTCTGGTGAACTCCAAACATGATACAGCAAGTACCTTGTTTGTTCTAGCTAGTTTTCACTCATGGCTCACCCTCTCTGGGGAGCAGCAAGCCCTCTCTGATCTAACACACCGGGTCCCTGAGTCAGTCATGCAACTGCAGGTGGAGAACTGTTGCCACCTGTGGGTTTTGCCAGGGATCAATTCAAGAACCTGTGGATTCAGGGCCCAAAGCCACCTTCAGGGCCCCCCAGACTAAACTTCAAGTGTTCACTCAAGGAACATGTCACAGCTGGAATTCTTATTGACATTTTCCACCACGGATGTCTTGGAAATGAGGGAAATTAAGGAGACTCCCCCACTCCCATAAGAGTGTAAATCTTTGTCTTTCAACCCCGCTTACACTAGATGGGAACTGGTTCCCCCACAGCATTTGTAAGAGGAGAGCTGGATCCCGGGAGGTTAGACCCTGGACATGGTCTTTTGGGGCACATAAAAGGATGAGTCCCTGCCAAGGGATTTCCGGGGCAGGTATTTTAGAGGTGTCTTCCTCGAGATTGTTATGTGCGGTGATGGCATAAAGCTCAGCTCCTTAAACATCCCTGTGACAAGAGTTCCTGGGGAACTCGGAAGGTATTTTGGCAGGCCAGGCACCATCCTGCCAGCTTATAATTACGTCTAATATTGAATCAATTACAAGCTCCCTTCAAAATCACCTTTAAATGTTCAAGCCTTAGTTCTTCCATTTCCTTTTCTCTGCTATATCACAAACTGTGGTGAATATTATGCCATTTCTTTCTCTGGTAATTATTATGGAAATGTTCTAGGGTATCTTCATTGGTTGGAAACACAGCTCCAAGAGGTAGGAGCACAGTCTTACAAAGTGCCTGCAAATATCCTTCAAGACAACTCTCAAAAAAGTTACCTAAAGGTTTTGTCTTCTGTGCATCTATGGGTTACTCCAAGACTCTCTGGCTGGGTTTCTCAGAAACCCTGATGACAACAAGACATCTTAAACACAACATACATTTTTTGTTATTATTTTTTATTTTTGTTTCATTTTAATCCTTCCCTTCAGTCTTCAACGGTAATGCAGCTAAAGAAATGTTTGGACGTTCTTTCTTCTCTAATCATCATTTTTCATGCATGTGTGTGCTCTGGGTATATGAAAAACGTGTAAAGAGAAGGAAATGCTTGCTCACAGCATGCATTTCCATTCAGTCATGCCTCTCATTGCCATTCTTGCAATTAATCATAGATTTTTGGACCAGTGCAACCAATACTGAAGTTCAAAAGTATCGAAGAAGTGATAAAAAGAGCCAATAGCACTGACTATGGACTCACAGCAGCCGTGTTCACAAAAAACCTCGACAAAGCTCTGAAGTTGGCTTCTGCCTTAGAGTCTGGAACGGTCTGGTAAGTTGACTGTGTGTGTATTTCAGCTCTCCTGAGTTGCTTCTTGCTAAGTTCCTTATTTTTCTATTAACTGAGAGTTTCTCATTGTTTACATTGTATATTATGTACCAAGCACTATCTCAGTGCTTCCTTCCATCCTCATGACCACCTGCTGAGGTAGGTGCCATTATGTCTCCATTTCATAGATGAGAAAATTGAGGCACAGAGAGATGAAGTGACTTGCCCAGAGTCACACAGCTAGCAGATGGCCGACAGGGCTCCAGTGCCTGTGCCTGTGACCCCTGTGCTGTACTGCCCCTTCAACTTTGTTTTCCATTCTGATTCTAAGAGCAGTTCATGCCCATCTGCAAAATAGGGATACTAGTCCCTGCCTCATCAGTAATTCTGCAGATGATGTTTTGTGATCCCCGTTTTAAAGATTAATGAATTGAGGCTCAGAGAAGTTGAGCAATAAGCCTGGAATCATATAACCAGGAAGCAGGAGAACTTTAAGGTCAGATCTGTCTCATTTCAAAGCTAATTCTTATTCCTCTACACCCTGATTTTTCTTTCTTTCTTTCTTTTTAATTAGATGGAATCTTGCTCTGTCCCCCAGGCAGGAGTGCAGTGGCACACTCTCAGCTCACTGCAACCTCCACCTCCCAGGTTCAAGCAATTTTCCTGCCTCAGCCTCCTGAGTAGCTGGGACTACAGGCACATGCCACCATGCCCAACTAATTTTTGTATTTTTAGTAGAGATGGGGTTTCACCATGTTGGTCAGGCTGGTCTTGAACTCCTGACCTCAGGTGATCCCTCCATCTCAGCCTCCCAAAGTGCTGGGATTACAGGCATAAGTCTTCATGCCTGATCCTCTCTTCTTTTTTCTCCCTTTATCATTTCATTCCTATCCCAATGAAACACACTCTGTACTTGAGGATTTCCAAATGTTGCTGATGGGAAGAATGAGAAGACAAAAGTTGAGAGCACCCTGTGTTTTCATCATGGAAGCTTTGGCAAAATACTGTTTATTAGTCAATGCCCTGCATTGGGGGCTCAGTGGCTGCAGTGCCAGGAGCCAGGGGGTCTTCTCCAGATGACTCTGAACTTTCTTCCATTATTTTCTAGGATCAACTGCTACAACGCCCTCTACGCACAGGCTCCGTTTGGTGGCTTTAAAATGTCAGGAAATGGCAGAGAACTGTAAGTGTGTCCATCATTCTGAGCCTGCCATGGGCTGAATACAAGATCCACTAGATTTGCAGGCAGTGACTCAGGCTCCAATCTGCTGACCACCCCCCTCCACCGCCATCCTGCTTTGTCTGAGCCAGCTGTGTCACTCTAGGGCTAGTGGGGACCCATCTCTTCCTCTCTCCCACCCACCACCCCCACCCTTCCCACTCACTTCCCCAGCCTGCCCCTCTCCAGGCCTCAGCTTTTGTGTCTGCCCAGCACCCATCATGCTGGGGACGTTCAGTGGATACTTGACAGAAGCTCCCTGATTGGGGACACAGGCAGAACTGAAAAAGTGTACTTTTTACCAGATGTGGGGTGTCATTATTCACACAACTCCCCACTCACAGCAGTGAAGACACGTAAGGCTGACCCAGGTAAGGCTCCTACCTGTTGGGTCCTTTTTTCTGAGCCTAGCAGGGGCCCTTCCCAGCAGGCATATGACAACACCTCCTGCTGGGCTTCTGCAGCCCTCTCAGTACATGCAAGCCCACTGCAAATCCCTCCACATGTGTGTGCAAACCCACTGCAAACCCCTCCACATGTGTTTACAAACCCACTGCAAACCCCTCCACTGCATGTGCAAACCCACTGCAAACCCCTCCACTGCGTGTGCAAACCCACTGCAAACCCCTCCACTGCGTGTGCAAACCCACTGCAAACCCCTCCACTGCGTGTGCAAACCCACTGCAAACCCCTCCACTGCGTGTGCAAACCCACTGCAAACCCCTCCACTGCGTGTGTAAACCCACTGCAAACCCCTCCACTGCGTGTGTAAACCCACTGCAAACCCTTCCACTGCGTGTGTAAACCCACTGCAAACCCCTCCACTGCATGTGCAAACCCACTGCAAACCTCTCTGCTGTGTGTGCAAACTGATCCATACTTCCTTTTTTGTCCTGCCTGCTGGGAAAATGAGTTCCCTAGGTTTAGATTAATGGGTGGAACTTCTTGTGTCTGGCCCAGGCCCAGAGCATCCAGGGAGTGGAGATGTGTGGTTTCCAGCCGGACACTATCTTCTCTCCCCAGCTCAGGATTTTATTAGCCTGTGTGGACAAACATTTTGTAGGATCAGTGTTCCCAAGGAACCATCTGTGACAACATCCCAGGTTCCTGGGACATCTCTAGGGATCCAAACTCTTCCTTTTATTTCACCAGTGTGTCTTATTTATATACAAATGTACTCCCTTGTACTTGTTTGCACTTCTTCCAGTGGGAACAGACTCTAACGCTTCCCCTCACCTTGGGCCTTGGTTGGGGCCTTTTTGTGGCTTTCTTTTGAGATTCTTAAAGATGCTATGAAGGGATGGGCCTGGCTTCCATCCCTGAACAGATGCTCTTGACCAGTCTATGTGGAATTGGGGTCCTGTCCCCCTCCCACCTCAGTCCTGCTTTGTAGTCCATCCCTGACTCTCGGCAAATACCCCAAGGCGTCTGCACATGTGAGTGAAGCCTGCCCATTAGCCTCCCCCTTATCCCTATGGCTGGCTTCCTCTTCAGGGGACATCAGTAATTCTTGGCCATGAAACCCCTTTGCAGAAATTGCATTTCCTCCCTCTAGTGGCCTATTTGTATTTGAGTTCTGTGAGCCCCTGCTTCATCACTTCTTACACCTGCCCCTCCAGGGACAGGCAGCCGGGGCTGGGGTCACCAGTGTCCCCTCTTGGGCCCTCCAACAGCAACAGTACTGGCAACAGCTGGGATTTGCTGAGCACAGACTCTGCTGCAGGCTCTGTTGAGCTCTCTGTGCCTGTTCATACCGTCCTCACACCCATCCATGAGATGGGTCCAGCTGCTTTCAGAAGAGAAAATGGCACAGGAAGCTGGTAAGTGACAGTCAGAAATGAATGCTGGCAGCTTAGTCCTTGGACCCACCACAGTGCAGGACCTTGCTCAACAGGGGTCACCCTTGTCCACCACCTGTTTGTGAGGCCACCCAGGGCTTGCGTGGTCATTTATCCCCTTTCATCTGCTGCCTTCAACCAGCTGGGTCATTAGGGCTGGGGAACCTAGACCCCACACAGTCCTCCTCCCAGAGGCCAGACAGAGCCTCACCCCACAGCAAGAACTCCAGTCCCCAAAGCAAATGTCCCTGGGTATAGAAGCTGCAGGGCCCCCAATCCCTGGTGTGTACGGCTTTGCACTGGTGATTCGCCCTCATTGCAGCCTCCCCTCTTGCCACCCTGACAGTGCTTTTGGCTCCTTAACACCCCCTCGCCTGGCACAGAGCAGGGCTCGGGGAGGACTCACTGAACACAGCCCATGTATCCTCCTGCCAGTTAGCCACCATCGGGACTTTTTTGAATGTCTGTTTTTTAGACCCTTGGCCTATATTTTCTCAAGGCTTTTGATAAAATATTTAAAAATAATTCACAAGGAGCCTAGAAACTGCCTGGAAAACCAATTTCTGTTTTCAGTTGTCTCTAATTAATGTCTTCATGTTGCAAGAAGTTCCCCTTTTTTAATGCTGGAGTGTCGTGCGGGGGATTCCATGGTTTTCCCCGTCCCCGGCCACCTGGACTGGGCTGGCTTCTGGCCGCCCACCCACGGGTCCCTCCGGGAGCTGTTTCTGTGCGGGTCTCAGGATGGAGCCTGAAATTCCTCTTCCTCCTGGGCGCCTTTCTTCTTAATAAAAATGATACAGTAACCAAAAAATCTACACAATAGAGATATGGAAAGTCAAGGCTTCCCTCCCTGACCTTCAATCCAATTTGTTAGAGGTAAACGTTGTTCCATCATTCATTTGCTCATTCTTTCTTTTATTCGCTTGGCAAATATTTCTTGAGTATCTTTGATTCACCAGGCAGGATGCTAGGCTCTGAGCATATTGCAGTGAACAGCACAGCCACCAGTCCCTGTGCTTCCTGACATTCTGGTGAGGTTTAATAGGAGTAAGGCTGGGCTCACCGATAGCTTTGAACTCCAAAGTGGATGAGACTGGCTGAGAATCCATGTAGGAGATGTTCCACTGGGTTGAATAAGAGCAGCAAGAATTTGAACCAGGACAGCAACTTCAGAAATAGAAAAAATGAGAGGAGCTATGTATTTATTCTTAAAGGAATGCTTTAATACTAATGCATGTGTCAGTTATGTGTTAATTCAATCTGATTTTATCACTTTGTTTTCTTTTCTTTACTAACTTGAGAAATCATTATTGGCTTTGAATTTTTACAATGCGACATTGTATTCTCACTTTTTAAAGTGTATTGTGCATTTTATTTGCATACAATGGATTTATATATGTGTGTTCTTTTCTGTTTTCAAATGAAATGGGAGCAAGCTACATTTTGTTATTGAGACTGGGTTTTGGATATCCTTCCATTCTTTTTATTGATGATCTCCTATGAGGAACTTTTGTGTATTTTCAAGGGGTTTTGCTATTACAAACCATGCTAATGTACTTCCTTGTGTATACATCTTTATGCACTTGTGGGAGATTGTTTTCAGAATAAATTCCTAAAATTGAGTAATCTGCCACATGAAAAATGGGCTTACCACTGTTTTGGTTACATTTCTTTAATCATGATGGTGTTGAGCACCATTTTCACACTTATTGGTAATTCGTATTTCTTTTTCTGCAAACTATTCCTGTCCTTTGTTGATTTTTCCATTTGGTTATTTGTGTTTTTCTTGTTGGTTTGCAAGAGCTCTTTGTATATTAAGGAAAATCACACTCTGATCTTCACACAGTGTTGTAAATTTTTTTTTCTAGTTTGTCATTTGGGAGTTTTGATGGAGTCTCTAAAGAGCTCTACAAAAGTAGAATTTAGCGTTCTGTTTATGGCTTTTGTATTTTGTGTTATATTTAGAAAAGATTATAAAATAATTCACTTATTTTCATGGGTTCTGCAACTATTTGTTTTAGAAAATGACCTAAAAATCTCAATGGCACCTAACATTCATTTTCTGCCTAACACATAGTAGGTGCTCTATGTGATTATCTGTAATTGTTATGATTACAAGGAGGTGATGGTATTCCCATTTGATAGTTGATGAAGTTGAGGCTCAGGGAAGGCAAAGAACTTACCTAAGCAACATAGTTCTAAGCCAGTGGTTCTCCAACTTGAGTATGCATCAGAATCACTTGGAGAACTTGTTAAAATACAGATGTCTGGGCCCCATCACAGAGTTTCTGATTCAGTACGTTTATTAGTTTTTTATTGCTCCTACAAGAAATTACCATAACATCAGTAGCTTAAATAACATAAATCTATTATCTTATAGTTCTGTAGGATAAAAAACTGACACAGGTCTCCCTGAGCTAAAATCAAGGGCTGCATTCCTTTTTGGAGGTTCTCAGGAAAGAATCTGCTTCCTTGCCTTTTCCATCCCCTAGAGGCTGCTCACATTCCTAGGCTGGTGGCCCCATCCTCCATCTTCAAAGCCAGCACTGCTGCATCTCTGAACCTGTTTCTATAATCTCATTTTGCTCTGCCTCTTCTTCTGCCAGTTTTAGGGACCCTTGTGATTACACTGGGTCTATGCCTGGATGATCCAGGATAGTCTCCCTCTTTTAAAGTCAATTGATTAGTAACTTGAATTCCATCTGCAACATTAATTCTTTACCACGTGGCCTAACGTATTCACAGGCTTGGGGGATCCGATTGTGGATACCTTTGGGGAAATCCTTATTCTGCCTACCATAGTAGAGCTGGGGGAGGCCTGAGAATCTGCATTTCTAGCAAGTTCAGAGATGAGGCTGATGCTGCTGGTCTGGGGACCACACTTTGAGAACCATTGGTCTAAGGGAGGAGATGGGATTCTGTCACAAGTCATTTCAACTCCAGAGACTCCAGTGACCACCTCTAGCTTCATCTCTTCCTAAACAAGCACACATTTTTCTTCACCTGACAGCAGATCAAGCATTTAGAGGGATTTAAATCTCTCCAAAGCTGCCTCTCGGGTCTTGGAAGGGAAGCTACCCTGAAGACAGACCATGGTGCCAGGGAAGGATCACCTGAGCCCTGCAACATTTAAAGAAAGGAACTACATCAAGGATGTGAACCTAAAGGCTGTGGACTCCCCGTGTCCAGTCTGTGCTAATGTCTGCTTCCCTCATGCCCCCTAGGCTGGCCTCACTGTCTGACAACTGGTCCCCAGCTGTGCACTCTGAGGCCAACTTCAGGCCCTTAGTGTTCTTCCCTCTGGTCCTCTGGCCACATCCCCAGCCAATGGCTTTGGGCCTCTGCCTCTTCTGTCTCCTCTTCAAGCAGCTCCCAATTGCCATCTAAAAGTTATAAACCCAGTGTAATTTCTGCTTTTCCCTTGTTCACACTCACCCCTCCGTCCACCAGGCCCTCTCTTTTTGCTCTCTATTGCCATCCCAGGGAATTCACCTCTTTATTTTTTTTTAAATCCCCTTTATTCTCCAAAGGTAAACCATTAGTCCTGGCTATTTCAAAAGCATCACACACAAGAAAACCTTGATATTTACATTTAAGTCACATATGCAGCTATTGGCACTTACTAGTGGTGTTATAGTCCTGGCTATTATTCCATGAAGTCGTCACATTTTGACCTTTTGCATAAGCCTCCAATGGCCTGATGGAATGATGAAGCATCAGAACAGTTTCTACACAAAGGCTAAGGAACGTGCCCATTTTGAATTTTCCTCTTTTCTGTGATCACAGAGGTGAATATGCTTTGGCCGAATACACAGAAGTGAAAACTGTCACCATCAAACTTGGCGACAAGAATCCCTGAAGGAAAGGCGGGGCTCCTTCTTCAAACATCGGACAGGGGAATGTGGCAGATGAAACGTGCTGGAGAGAAAAATGACATGTCTGACCTTCCCCGTACACATTCTTCTGGAGGCTTTACATCTACTGGAGTTGAATGATTGCTGTTTTCCTCTCACTCTCCTGTTAATTCACCAAACTGGGGATGCCCATATGTTGTCTGTGAAATCGCAGTCCTGCCTCGGGAGGGAGCTGTTGGCCATTTCTGTTTTTCACTTTAGTCCAGATCCCAGAGACAGTGAGATACTCAGGGCGTTGTTAACAGGGAGTGATATTTGAAGTATCCAGCCATTGCTTAAAACGCTTTGCCGAATCTGACTCCAATAAGAATGTGGGAAAACCCCCCTGCGTGTTCTGCAAGCAGGGCTCTTGCACCTGTGGTCTCCTCAGGGTGGACCTGCTCGTAGAGCAAGCCACACCTCTTTCCGAGGTAAAGGTGGGACCAATCCATGGGAAAGGACTCACAGTACGTTTTGGTTTTTTTTGTTTGTTTGTTTGTTTAAAAAAAAAAAAAAAAAGGATTTCATGGTGAGAAACTTTTGGGAAGTGCATACCGTGGAAGGATATCAGGGTCTTTGTGGATTGCATATTGACATTGACCGTGAGATTCAGCTTCAAACCAATACTGCCTTTGGAATAGGACAGAATCAATAGCCCAGAGAGCTTAGTCAAAAATGATATCATAGTCTACCTTAACCAAGGCACTTTCTTAAGCAGAAAATATTGTTGATATTACCTTTGCTGCTAAAGATCCAATATTCTAACACCACAACAGCATAGCAAATCCTAGGATAATTAACCCCCTCATTTGACAAATCAGAGCCGTAATTCGCTTTAACAAATTATGCATTTCTATCATGTTCACTAATGGCTTACGATAAGTCTATATAGTCTTCTTTTTCTCCAGTTCTGTTACCCATTTTAGATTAGTAAAACATACACAACTGGAAAGACTGCTGTTATAACACAGCCTTGTTATTTTTAAGTCCTATTTTGATGTTAATTTCTGATTAGTTAGTAAATAACACCTGGATTCTATGGAGGACCTGGGTCTTCATCCAAGTGGCCTGAGTATTTCACTGGCAGGTTGTGACTTTTTCTTTTCCTCTTTAGGTATCCAAATGATGATGTGCAATGTCATGTTTTAACTTGGGAAACTGAAAGTGTTCCCATGTAGCTTCAAATACAAAAACAAATGTATTATTCGGATACTTTTATGGTTACTAACTAGTACTTTCCTGATTGGGAAAGTGGTGCTTAAGTTTGCAAATTAAATTGGAGAGGGCAATAACAAAATGAGGCCCCGTATCAGAACCAGTGTGTGTATAAGGAAAACCATGTATAAAATGGGCCTATCACCCTTGTCAGAGATATAAATTACCACATTTACCTTCCCTTCATCAGCTAACACTTATCACTCACACTACCAATAACTTGTTAAATCAGGATTTGACTTCATACACTGAATTTTCAGTATTTTATCTCAAGTAGCTATAGACACTAACCTTGATAGTGGTACGTTAGAGGGTTCCTATTCTCTCATTGTACAATAATGTCTTTAATATGAAATGCTACATTATTTATAATTGGTATAGTTAATGTATCTTTTTATAGTTGTAAGTACACAGAGGTGGTATATTTAAACCTTCTGTAATATACTGTATTTAGAAATGGAAATATATATAGTGTTAGGTTTCACTTCTTTTAAGGTTTACCCCTGTGGTGTGATTTAAAAATCTATAGGCCTGGGAAGTCTGATCCTAACTGCAGATCGTGTTCCACAATGCAAAAATGATAAAATAAAGTTGGATATTTGGGAAACATTATGCTTTTTCATTTAAAGACCAAACTCATTTGAATTCTATGGCAGGCCTTTCTCTTTCTGAGACCTGTACAAAATGGCTGATATTAAAGCAGGATCAATAATGTAAGCATAAAATTACATTTACTCTGTCAATTGGGCCCAGTGCTTTGCCTGACTCTGAAACCCATTTCTGTGGGCTCGGGTTGACCAAGCAAGGAGCTGGGCCTCAGAGGTTCCACATCATATCTGGCTGAGTTTCAGCTGTCATCTAAGCTGCCTGAGTCTCCGTTTATCATTAAGTGGTAATGATGTCAGTGCGGGAAATGGTGGGGAGGACCGCATGAGGATTGACAGACAGCATTGTGCCCCTGACTGTGAGCACAAGTGTCTGTTTTTGTCACCTTTTCCTCTGAGGATCTAGAGAAAGGATCAATTTGGGTTTCACTGACCTCAAGTTTCTAAAGCTTCTAACCAAGAAGCCTCAATCACCACGTTGGGAGCTGACACTGACACTGGATCAAGATCATTGGTGGTACTGGGGTATGTTCTTGAAGCTCAACCTGTGCATTTGATGTAGAAAGCCCAGATCACTTTGATGTGGGTGGCAAAGCACCACCTCTTTAACAAAAAACTTAAGGGAGGCTGGGATCAGATCTCTCGTAAGATACACACTTATGTTAAGAGAATTTAGACACATTATTTAGAGACATCCCATTTCTCAATCCAAATGCGAGCAGAAAACTATAGGAGAAGGATATTTTCCCTCATTTGGTGTCCCGGAATGTGACTCCCTGAAGGGAGCCATTCTGGGGACAATTGGAGGGTGTAGTGTGCGTGTGCACACATGCATTTGTGTGCCTGGTGTGCGTGTGGGGGTTGGCACACTCTCTAGAAGTGGACCCTTTGGGATGGCCTAGCTTCTTCTGCTGGTGGATGAAGATTTGCTCCTTGCTCCTAGGCATGAGCTTGAAGGGGGTTCATGAAGGGCGTTTAGGAAGTTGTTCAAGGAAGACTGTCAGAGGAAACTGCGAACTGGGCTGAAGAAAAACAACCAGAAAACACAGAAGGAGCTCTCAGCCACTGTGCCTTCAAAAAGAGAGAAAAGTCAGTTCAGGGAGGTGGCTTCCAGCTGACCTCACCCACCTCAGGAGGGGTCATTCCAACCTAGGGTGCTGAGAATCCGGGTGGGATTACCAACAAAAGCTAGAGAACCGTGGGTCAGCGAGCCTTAGGAAGAAGTGGAAAGGAATCTTAACTTATCTGCAATAGCCTTCCTATGAGAAGTTGTGGCTAACACATGCCTAATGGCTAGAATTAAATGCTGGGAATATAACGGGCTCAACACAGGTCATCCGCGTGTCAAATGTTCCTGCTGTTTTCTACATTGGGGACATTTCCTAGCCTATTCCCAAGCTCATTTAGAAGGGAAGCGGAGGTGCCCCGCCTTACTGGGCGGCGTCCCCTCCAGCGGCTGCCCGGGCCCTGGGCCTGCGCTCCCTCGCGGTGGCGCCAGGTGGCGGGGCTGCGCGCCCTGGAGGAGCTGCGCCTCAGTCGCGGGGCTCTCTCAGCACTGAGGACACCACGCCCTGCAAACTGTTGGGAACTTATCTGTAGCAATCACACTGCTGGCTCCTGTAAACTGGTGTGAGGCCCTCAGGGGTGAGAACAGGATTGCAGAACTGCGCTTACCTTTTTGGAAACTCGTCCAGTGGCAGGAGCAGCCTCCCAGGAGCAGAGCAGACCTGCTCGGTGGTCCCCTCGCCAACCAGGGACCCAAGAAGCCGCTCAAGGAAACACGGTCCCGCGGTGTCCGGGAGGTCCTGTAAGAGCCCTGTAGCTGCCCGGGTTCTGTGAAATGTCAGTGAGGGTGGGGGAGATCTGCGCGAAATCCTGGGAATATGCGAGTCATAACACTTCAGAAGAGGAGCCTAGGGTGCTGGTCCTGCAGGGCGTGGAACCCTCTGCTTTTCCTGAGCAGGCCTTTTCCCTGGGTCGACACGTGGAGCTCAGTGTGAGGCCCTCCTGCAGAGTGGACGCGGATCTTTATGGTCTGCGTTTCTATATTAGCCTCAGCAGCCTGATGACACCTTTATGAAAGGTTGAAACACGATAAATTACCAATATTCCATGTTTTATGTATTCCCCCCAAAGCCGACAATTAAACATGATTCACCAAACAGCAAATACTTTGCATACATCCATTATTGAATTAGTAAAATCCATATGATGGAGGATGTGCAAACTGCAAATCGTTAACGCTTTAGAACTACATATTTCTGTATTGCCCTGGAAAGAACTGTACACAAATGAATATTCCCTGTCTTTTTAATTTTTACGGACGGAGTGTATGGGCCACATGCAAGTTAGGGGCTGATCTGCTGATTTTGCTGCCACTAGAGCAGAGGGATAGTGAAAGCGGGGCTGAGCGCAGCACCGACCAATCTCATCGCCGCGCTTGCCCCGCGTGGAGGGAGCCGAGTGCCCGAACCTGAGGGAGAGACCTGGTACTAGAATGGCCCGCGGACCCCGGCGTCTCCCGGGGCACTGGGGTTGAGCGCGATCGCCCGCGTTTTACGGCTAGGGAAACTGAGGCGGCCACCGAGGGGACGCCTCGAAACCATTCCGGCGAGAGCTGGCGGCGGCCTTGCTCTGCGAGCTCTTCGCGCCACTCGCCCTCCCCGCCCGCCCGCCGGCCTCAGGATTGAGGAAGTGCGTCTGGGCCCGGCCCCGGCGCGCGGCCCGAGGCGCGGGGGGCAGACGGCTGTGGGACGGCCAGGCCCCGGCCCGCCAGTGTCCGCCCAGCCCCGCGTCCCGGAGCGTCCGTACCCGGGCCCCGCCGCCGCCGCAGGTAAGTGCTGTTCCTCTCCGCGCCCCCCAGGGACCTGGTTGCCTCCTGCGGCCGGCCCGGGAATCCGGAGCCCGCGCCCGCGTCCGCGGGGAGCCCTGGCCTCTGCCTGCCGCGGGCCTGCGCTCCAGGCGGCCGCATGGTCGGACATGGGTGGCCCTTGCGCAGGGGCCGCAGCCCGAGGGGCGCGGAGGGCGTGTGGGGTGACCCCCAGTCTCACGTCCCGGCTGCCTCCCGCCACGCCCGTAGCCCAGCCAACCTGTGGTAGGGGGGTGTGCGGGCCCGAGCGGGGAACCCCGAAACCCCGTATGGGACAGGGTCGGGAACGCTGGGAAGCAGAGGCAAGAAACACAAGCAGGCAAATACACCAGGGCGTCCATATATTTCCTCTCCCTTTGGAGAAAACCCCGTCCTTTAACGGGGAGCGGGCGGAGAGTGAGCGCGCGGTTGTGCCTGTGCCAGGGTGTTGACAAGAGACAGCCCAGGAGTCTCTCACTGCTCCAGGGCTTCCTGGTGTTGCGGGGTGGCCCAGCGAGGCTTCACCCTCCTCAATGTCTGGGTTATGCTTCTTGCCCAGGTGTCTCTGGCTGGTACAACTGCTATGTCTGCCATGGTCTCTGCAACCTACGCAGGACCTTCCCGGCAGGCAGGGACGCAGGCGAGGAAGCCTAGTAAGGCCGGGGTCAGCCGGGAGCCGATGGTGGAGAATATAAAGACCCCTGTGGCCATTTCAACCTACCCCTTCACAGTTTGAGGCCACGAAATTTTTCTCCCACAAACACATCCCCTGCAACAGGTAGAGAAACAGGGGCATATAGCTTTTAGCAAACCTCTCACCATGTACACTAATTTTAGAGTTTGCCACTCACTCGCAGGGTATCAAAATGCCCAGACATTAAAGGGACAGCTAGAACATGCACAATTTTGGAAAATGTTAAGTTAAATGTCTTTTATGATTTGATTTTCTTCATCTGTGCCTATGTCCTGAAAGAGAAAATAGTATAACAAACTAACCTCACACCTAATTTGTTCCTAAAGGAGGTTTTGCTGTCAGCCAAACTTTTCCTTCTCCCAAATGTCAATGTCTCAGGGAGTGACCTCACAATCAACTCAGATGCTCAGATCAAAAACATTCAGTCTGTGGATCTACGTCTAAAATGTGTCCTGGTCTGTCCCCTTTTTTCTTATGTCCCCCACCCCTTGTCCCGGGTACCAGCATCTCTTTACTGTAGGATTACAGTTCCCCCTCCTTCCATTCTCTATATAGCAGCGTGTGTGTTTGTGTGTGTGTGTGTGTGTGTGTGTGTGTGTGTGTTTAAATGGGTAAATAGGACTATATCAGTCCTCTGTATGGAATCCTTCAGTAGCTTCTCCTTGCCATTGGCATGCGATCCAGGAGACCTCCTTCTCCTTACACCCCCAGCTGATCCAGCCTCTGCTATCTCAGACCACCAGGCCATTGCCCCCAGCCACCCTGACTGAGCTCACTGTCCAGCACTGGGCCCCCGCACTGCTGCCTCCCGACTCTTCACATAGCCTCAGAAAGCCTTCCCTGGTCACCCTCTTAAAACCCACACTCTCTCTCACATCCCTCACTCTGCAGCCTCCCCGCAGTCCCCACTCTGTACTCCTTTATCTGTTTAATTTCTCCTTAATTACCTTGTGGTCTCCACTGGAGCTCCTGAGGTCAGAGACTGGTCTGTCTTGCTTACTGCCGCGCCCTCATTCCCATAACTGTACGGGGAGTCACCCTCTGCATGGTGGTAGAGTGACTGGACAGAGAATGGACAACCCTAACTAACCTGTGGTTTCAGACTCATGGAGCATTTCTCTCCTCCAGCCTTTTTGTGCTCATCTGGGATTGAGAACAACATATTTCTCTGGCCTGCAGCTCCAAGGTATTTTGATGTCCACAAATCCATTAAACACATTTTGTAGGCAAGCCAATGTTAGTAAGGGATGCAAATAGCACTCAAGAGATTTCTAGACTCATGGGCTAACCATTTTGACCAGGATTTTCATTCAAAAAGGAGCTGGGTGATATGAATGAGCATGTCTAGCATGCTTTGCTTACAAGGGTCTTCTAACTCTTCAATATCGACAGTCCTTCCCAAGCCTCCTAAAATACCTGGGTTTCTCTGCTGTCAGAAACTTTATAGCAATTACTTAGCTGTCTGCTCCCCCACCAGCTTCACAAACTCACGAAGTTCCATCTTCATAGAAAGAACTCAGTAAGACATTTGTAGAATGAATGACAGGTTCCTCTCTTTTCTTTTCTCTAGAGTCTTGCTCTATCACCCAGGCTGGAGTGCAGTGGCACAATATTGGCTCACTGCAACTTTCACCTCCCTGAGTTCAAATGATTCTCATGCCTCAGCCTCCCATATAGCTGGGATTACAGGTGCCCACCACCACACCCAGCTAATTTTTGTATTTTCAGTAGAGATGGGTTTTCACTATGTTGGCCAGGCTGATCTCGAACTCCTGACCTCAAGTGATCCACCTGCCTCAGCCTCCCAAAGTACTGGGATTACAAATGTGAGCCACCACACCCGGCTATTTTCTTTTCCATTAAATATTTAGGTTTGTTCATTTATGCAGGTATAAATAGTTGGCAAAAGGAAATTGATGAGGTTTTGAAAAATCATTTAAACCATCATTACTGCAGAAAACCTGTTGATGCCCTCTTTAGGGTGTATAATGAAAACATGTAATTTGTAACCATCATTTGTTGGCACTGATCTGAACCCAAAAGAAGCAGGAGGAAGTAAAGATCCATTTGAATGCAAAGATTGAGCAAAATTTGAATTACCTCATCTTAAATCTTCTACCTTAGAATATAAGCCAAAATACTAATTAGAATTTTAAAACTGCTCCAGGGGCAAAATCTTCCACTGGTAAAGTGATTTTCAAAAGGAAACTGAAAATAAAAAGGGGAACAAAATGTGCTGGGTGAGGGTTAGCCTGAAATAATTTTAAGATTTTTTTTTTAACTTAAAAACATTGTATGGTAAGACACTTCTGTTTTCAGGAAGAATGTCTAGCATTTGGATTTTTGAAATGCTGTTGGTTATGTGTGGTACTGTTTTGGAGAGGTGTCTGAAAGCAGATGGCAACTGTGCTTCTCAGTTTCCGGATGTGAATGTGTGATTTGGAACCTTTATTTTAAAACAGATTCTGTCTTGCTGGCTCTTCCTCTCTCTGTCACAAATTGATTTTCCAAATCAGGTTTTGCTATTTATAAGGCTTTAATCATCCCCTAAATTTTGCCCAGATTGATTGTTTTTCCTTTCCTCCTTCGACTTTTTAGGCTTCCCAACTTCAAACACGGGTGTTTCCCACACATGGTTTCTCTCGACCATCCCTCTTTGGCTCAGAAACATGTGCAGCATACACAAGGCTGCTGGAGCCTGACTTTTCTAGCTCCGCCTTCCCCTGCCTTGAAGAGTCCAGTCCACCTGGGCCAGGTGCCTGATTTCTAGGCTTTTAGATGAGAAATTCCCACAACCTTGTCCTGTATCTTACTTTGTGCTCCTACTGCTCACAGCACCTTCTAGAACCTACCCACTGGTGAGGCTGGCATCTGTCCTCCAGCATTGATATTCTGATCTTATTCATTAGGGGAAGGTGAGAGACCCACTGGTCTCCAACTCTGCACACTGATGCTGCAGGTATACCACCCCAGCCCTGTCGTACGAGAGGCAGCAGAAACTTTACTTTAGTTGAATTCACACAGTAACCCCACCAGCAGGCCAGGGCATAAGGGTAGATGTCTATTTTTAACAGGTGAAAAACTGAGACACACATAAATTTCAGCTGGGGGGTTCACTGCTAACATGTGACAGAGGCAATTCACACCTTTGACATCCACACTGTGCTTTTGCCTTTACAGATTGTCTTAGGCATTATTTTTACATAACCTTGATTTAAAAATATATTTTTGGCTGCACTATCACTCCCCGTTTCAGAGTTGTCTAGGTGAGAGAACACAGACAAGGGGTGCTAATTACCTCATACTTCATTACATATAGGATACGCTACAAGAATATTGATAGGCACACAGGCATTTCTTGTGGTAGCACCTCGTGTCAGGCCTGAGCTGGACGTGGGTCTTACCCTCCCTCTGGTCCTTCAATCACGGTACCAGGATGGGCACCCATGCCCATGGGGGGTACTCCAAGCTCAGTGGGGGCCCAGCATAGAAGAGCAGCACCTGGTCTCAGCAGTTTATCATAGTCAGAGATTAGTCAGAGATTAGTCTAACCCCGCTTTGGAACTTTTGGGGCCAGATAATTCTTTGTTGCAAATAACAGTCCTGTGCATTGTAGGATGTTTAGCAGCATCCTTGACCTCTACCCATTAGATGCCTGTAGCACCCTCCCCCAACCAAGTTGTGACAACCAAAAATGTCTCCAGACATTGCCAAATATGCCCTGGGAAAGGGGCAGAATTTTTGAGGCTCATTTCTGCTAACCTCTGTCATTTAGCTTCCTGCTAAAGCTCACACTAACTTGACTTCATAACCAGTAATAACTCCCTGTCTTTGGGACTGTTGCCTGACTGCCCCTTTGGGATGACATACTCACCTCTGGCTTCCAGAAGAACTGGCCCTGGGCAAAAAGAGAGCCTTGTATTGTGACCAACCTTAACTATATCTGCCCTACCCCCATTGGAGTGTGCTTCTGAGGGCAAGAGCCTCCTTTAACCATCTTGGCACCACTGAGCCTCACACAGAGCCTGGCTGCCTTGCAAGTGACAGGGGGTGTGTGTTGACTGAACGATGATTGAGTCAGTTACTAGTATGTGTTTTGCAATTGTCTGGGGTTTCATTGAGACTCTTTTCAAGTAGACAAGACCTGAGCCCAGCATCAAGATGGGATGCGGGAGCTCTGCCTTCCCACTGACCACACCTGATGGGTTTGGCTGGATAGATGGACTACAAAAAGGAATATTGCAGAGGGAAAGCTCAATGAACCCATGCAGATATTTGCAGGGGAGGAGGACAGGAATTATAAAGGCTTTCTGATTTTATTGTTTTTCACCCACCAGAACAAGAAAGCTTTCTGCTCATCCATGGCTATGAGTTCATGCCTTAATGCACCCCACGGCCAGTGACAGTGGCAGTGACAACAGCGGGACCTGCCTTTGAAGATTGGCTGCTGCAAGGGTTGATGGCTGGCATGTCGCAAAGACCACCCAGCATGTACTGGTGTGTGGGGCCGGAGGAGTCAGCTGTGTGTCCAGAACGCGCCATGGAGACGCTTAACGGTAAGGACAGGGCCATGCTTATGCCTCCCTGGGTGTGACCTGCCATGCTCATCCTGCACGGTGTCTAGGCTATGTAAGAACAAGGGGTTCTCAACCAATGGAAATCAGACATCCATATTTGGTGCTCTTTCATCATAAAATGTATCTTGGGATTCCTAAATTCTAAAAATTGAGGAACCGTGTACAAAATTGATTGCAGACTCACAGATCTTAACAATTGGGACATCACTTCATGTTGGGTTAAAGAACTTTTAAGAATAAAGATTTAGTTTTGTTTTTTCATTATAAAAAGGATACATATTTATTAAGGAAAAATTGAAAAATTGATTTAAAAAAAGGAAGAAGGAAAAAGAATCATCCAGAATCCCGCTATCTGAAACATAAGCACAATGAGCATCTTGACATGTTCTTTCCTAGTCTGCTTCTCTGTGTTTAAGGGACTTTGTTTTGACTTTATTGCACTTATAAGGTGCATGTAATGTGGTATCTTGCTTTTTTCTCTTAACCTTCTATCAGTGACATTTACCGAGGGCACCACCTAGCTCCTATGATCAAGTGAAGCATCATTTCATTTATTTTATTTTTTTTTTACAATTTAATAATTTGATCAAAAAATGATTCATAAATTGGGCAGCACTCAGAACCAAAAGAAACATCATCTTCTGCGGGAGTGCTATGTGCAGTTATTGTCCTAATCCTTATTCTCCTGTGGGACATTTGGGTTGCTTCGAGTTATTCACTCCCACCCAAAGCATTTCCTTCCCATTTCTTAATACTTGGTTTCAAGGTTATTTCTGTAATGTAGGTTTACAGAAGTTGAATTATTGGTCTTGAACATCTTTAAGCTCTCGGCACATACTGCCAGATTTTCCACTACAGTTGTACCACTTTTAAGACCAATAGGATATCATTGTTAATAAATATTTGTTAATCCCTTAGTATGTACCAGGCACTACAAAGTTCAGAACTTTACAAAATAATGCCATAAAATCCTCATGACAACCTGGAACATGGTACTTTTATTTCCGTTTTATAGCTGAGGAACATGAGGGTAAGAGAAGCCTGGAAACTTCAAGGTCTACAACTCAGAAATCACAGAATTGCCGTCTGAACCCTGTCTTAATGCTGTAACACTCATTCTTAAATGCTAGGCCATACTATGGCAGGTGAAAGTGTCAACATGTTGAGTCTGAGAGGCCCACATTTGTACCCTTAACTGTGTTAAGTAACGATCGGCCACTGTACCTGGCTTGGCAGACACTTTGTTCAGTTGTTTGAGTGTTTTCACTCCATCTGAAATGTCCAGCAGCTGACCAGGGTGATGTTTCTGGAAGGTGTCTTTTCACATCCATCACATTATGAAATGGGAGACGAATTTGCTTCTTGACATTGTCCAGCAATAAATCTTTCCAGAGTGCTCAACTTGTATCTTTGTAAATTTTCTTTTTCTTTGTTTTAGACATATGTCTTTTTTCAGTTGTGTGGTAGAAAGGCCTTGTTCTGTTAGTGTGAGATCGAGGTGACATGGGTGATAGAACACTGTCCCCGATTTGGGGGTAGCACCTCCACATTTCCAGTGCACATGAGGCTCCCTTATCCTCCTGCTGCTCCTCTTGGCAGCCCTGAGGGATGAGGGTGGGGACAGGGACCCTGGGTCTGTTTGGGGCCTGTTGGGTGGGTGACTGTGTCATCTGAAAAAGCCCCACAGGAGGCGCTGCTCCCTCCCCCTCCTGGTCAACAGTTGGTGATCTAAAGGAGTGCTTCTCAACCATGGCCCACAGAGTCACTGGGTAGTGACTCAAACCGGCAGGGCTATGGCACCACCTGGACCCACCAGAGCAGCATCTTGGGGCAGGGGGGCAATGAGTGAGCAAGCATGGGTAATTTTTTCTTTTTCTTTTTTTTTTTTTTAAAGATAGTGTCTTGCTCTGTCACTCAGGCTGAAGTGCAGTGGCATGACCTCGGCTCACTGCAACTTCCACCTCCCAGGTTCAAGCGATTCTCCTGCCGCAGCCTCCTGAGTAGCTGGTACTACAGGCGTGCAACACCACGCCCAGCTAATTTTTGTACTTTTAGTAGAGACAAAGTTTCACCATGTTGGCCAGGCTGGTCTAGAATTCCTGACCTCAAGTGATCCACCCACCTCGGCCTCCCAAAGGGGTGGGATTACAAGAGTGAACCATGGCGCCTGGCCAGCATGGGTGATTTTTAAAAGTTCCCTAGTGATTCTAATGTGTAGCTAAAGTGGAGAATCAGCCCATCTAAATGGTTTGAGTCCCGTAGAGCAGCACTTCTCAAATTATCATGTGCACATGTCCCCTGGGGATCCTGGTGAAATGCAGAATCTCATTCAGGAGGCCTGAGGCACAGAGAGCCTGCGTTTCTAAGTCCCCAGGGATCCCCCACTGATTCTTACAGGTCCCAGGGACCAGGGCACAATGGGCTTTGGACAAACCCGTCCCCACCTCCAAGCTTGTGGCAGGACAGATAACTAGAAAATGTTAAGGTGCTCTGAGAGACCAAAGTGTGGCACTCCCCAGCCCCCCGTGATTCTCCCTAAAGGCCTGCATCTGAGCTTGGCACATGTCCTCTCCTGACTGCTCTGATGGAAAACAGCAGGCACAGAAAAGTCTTTTCTGCCCCAGGCCTCTTTCCCCAGTGGGATCTCAGGAATCCCTGCCATTCCTGTTCTGTGTAACCCAAGAGACACACACAAGGGCCAAGGACCCTGATGGGACCGCAGCAGCCTTCACTGTGTACTGTTCAAAGAGCTTGAAGTAGAGACAGGACAGGGAAGTGACACCCTGGGACCCCCTGCGAATGAGGGAGGTGTTTGTGCAGTGACCTAACACAGAAAACCAAGAGTTGAAGAGGAGAGGAAAATAGCCTGACATGCCCCAGAAAGTTCTGTCCCCTATTTAGCATTAAGAAAATTCTATTACATATTAATGGATTACAATAATAACCAAATCCTCATAAGGAATCTTGTGAGAAGCTACTAATTTATACCCATACTCAGAGTTTTAAGGTCCCACAGGTGGTACCAGCAGAACTGAGCCTGTGAGCCCCAGCCCTGGAGCTCACTAACAGAATTTATTAATTCCAGGGATTAAAGCCTACAGTGCCCCCTCTGTAAAGCCCAATTTTAATGCATTGCATGTTGGACTTCATTTTCACAGAATATATTAATAAATATGTACACTAAGGCCACAGCCAAGGAGCAGGTAATGCTCAAAGGGTGGTGTGTGGTCACGTGTGTGTGCTGGGATTGCAGTCACTGTGCTTTGCTCATCTCTGCTGTTTATGTTTCCTACGATATCTACACATTGCTTTTTGTTTTGTTTTGCCTTCTTTTGCGTCCAGAACAATAATATTGCAAGCTATTTTAAAATTATTGTTTATTTAAGCACTGATGATTCGTGATTAGAATCTAAGCGGTGAACCTCCTGTGCTTACATCCAAAGTTAGATCTGCTTCCACTGGCCTCTTTGCTTTGATGTCTTTCTGGAATAAATGTGGAATACTTGACTTACTATGACTGCAGCTGATCCCCCTGCAGGAATCACCCTCTGAGCCTGTCCCCAGAGCCTAAGCTGGATTTGTCCCATCCCACCTTCTCCCAGACTTCCTGGGATGATAGGGAGTCCTGTTTCCCCTCTCCTACCCCCCAAATCCACCAGCCTCACTCAGGGCAGACTGTTCAGGACTAATTTCCAGCTCCGGCTAAGAAAAGTTGGCTGCCAGAAGGAAAATTAATGATACTCAAAATTATGTAGGTTCAGTTTTCTCATGCTTTAAAAATCTTTGTTAGATAACGTGTTTGAAAACAATAATGTTCTTAGTATACTTCCGAGTACACTTTAGAAAAAGACCCACACTTTAAAAAACAGTGTCTACTTTTGGATGTTGGGGTAATGGTATTTTAAATTTTTCATTTGTGTACTAGGCTTGCCTTTTCACACCCCCTACCTGTTGTGACTTGCGTGACCTCAGCTCATGTTTGTTTAGAATGGTTAATCCTTTCAAAGTTCCTGGATGTAGGGGGCTTTACCCAGCTGGTATGGGGCTGGGGTCTGTGTGTGTCTGCCCTGCCGTGCGGCCCGCTGTGTGTTTGTGCAACACAATTGTGTCCCAGGAAGGTGTGTCACAATCTCCACCTCATTAGCACCGGCAGCAGTCAGCTCGCCTGTGGTGCAGGAGGAACGGCTGGAAAGTTTTGATGGGCGTAGAGTTTGCCAGCTGACAGAGCAGCTGTCAATGAGATACTGGGCATGGGCTGCAGGGCGCGCACTACTTTGACAAATATGTCATTAGACGTTCATTCTTCTGAGTATGTCTAACACCAGCCAGAGTGGAAAAACCAGTCCTGCCAGCCAAGGAGAGCTGTCCTGGAAAGTAGGGAAGTCAGGAAACTTCCAGATAATTCAGGTGGAGAATACTTGGGGAGACTTCTGGATTGCGGAGGGTGGGTGGAGCTTGATCAGACATCACCCAAGCAGGGGCTCGCACCCCCAGCTCTCTGTGAGTGGCCATCGCTTCGGTCCTGAAAGCCCTGCCACGGTCACACACCTCTCAGAGCCCTGCCCACCACCGGACCCAGCATGGACCAAAGGAGGAGAAGGAACATTCTAGAAGGTCTTCAAATTCCAGGTTGTTTCATGGCTACTTCCAATGTCTTGTTTTTTTCTCCTTTGGCTTTTTCAAATCTGCATTTGAAATACAACTTCTTAATATAGGAGCTAAGAGGTTTGCTCAAGTGGGGGCTCCTCCTGCCTTCCAGAAATAGAAGTAGGAAATAGGTCGAATTAGGAAGAGCCTCTAGGGTGGCAGCCGGCCTTCTTGTCAGGCCATAGCAGGAAAGTCTACAAAGGACAGATCCCCACTGATGAGCCAGCCCACATCTCTGACTTGTTCCTCCTGTTGGTGTCCTGCCTGAACGTGCTGAGCTGTATTCACACCATGGGAGCCACAGGAAACAGGGCAGGCAGGGCCTTGCAGCAAAGGAGATTCCAGCCTGGCTGCAGGAGCAGGCCAGCCCCTCCAGGGAGCACACAGCCACGTCTGGTCAGGAATCTTTTAATGAATGAGGAGAAGGACAGGGAGGCTGATTGGTGGCCCAGGTGGCGGGCGAGGTGGCTGTGTGCGTCCATCCATGCAGGTGGCAGTTAGCACAGCTGTGCTTCACACTCACAAAGCAGAGCCCAGCTACAGATGCTCCAGGCCTTGATGAGCCTTTGAACATTCGTTTTAACCTGAGGCTTAGATCTTCTCCTAATTACTTGTCCGTAATGTGCTTGCTTACTTGTAGCAATGGGGAACTGACTCCCTAGCAACAATGCCTTTCTGTGGACAGCTCTGGTAGGAAGTGGATGCTGTGGGACTCTCCTCATGCCTGGCTTTATTCATTTAGACAGATCGGAATCCCTTAACCCATTTCTTGGAGTCAATAAAAGCAAATGTGTTGCCCTCCCTGCAAATTCCTTTTTAGGCTGAGTAAGCCATCCCACTGACAGGCCGTCAGCAACTTTACATGTTCCACTTAGATATCACAATAGCTTTTTGACTTCTCTGTATGTGGCCTAATTATTCGGCCATACACACCTGGGTCCATGGGGAGAGCTGCCCCTACCTGCCTCCCCACCCTGCCATGGACGAGTTCTCAGGAGTACCCCCACTGATCCACCCCATTCTAGGTGGCCCGAGCCTGAAGGTGGTGGCTCACCGGAGCCCCAGTCCTTACCCCCTGCCCGGCCTCCCCCACTCCACACTTGCTCCTAACTTGGCCTCCTTTATGTGGGGTGTGCAGGGCAGCCCTATCTAGTGGCCTCTGTGCTTGCTAGGGAGCAGCCCAGGCTCACTTGGCATGCATTCAGCCACCAAGAGAGAAGATTTTCTTACCAGCCATCTGCCCTGGCCCCCATAAAGAGGTCAGCAGCCTGACAGCAGGGAGATGTCCGTGTGGGCATCCCTAGGCCCCTGAGCAGAGGGACAAGGATTTTTACCCCTCTTGGTTTGCTTGAGTCAGACTTTGAAGGAGCCATCACTAGGGATTTTTATGAAATTCTTTAGTTCTCTGGGAATGGAGCCCTCCCACCCCACCACTCCCAATGCCATGTAAGTTTAAACTTGAGTGTGTGAATTGCACGCACATTTTTGGAAAGTTTGATGAATGAAAATAAGGAGCTGCTATTATTCTTTGGAAGCCCCAATTCTGAGTCCCTTCACTATTCAGGCCACCCTTGGGCTCAGTTTGTCCAGATTCTACTTAGTAGCCATCTTGCTACTTATTAGGTGACATTTGTCATAAAGAAGAAAGGAAGAAAACCAAACAGAAACACACATCTCAAGCAATAGAATCCTTCCTGAGCTCATCACCCTTATGCTGCACAATGAAGCACACATTAATCAGAACTTATATTTTCAACTGTAAAGAACTTTTGAGGATTGCATTTCCTTTCGCTAATGCTGCTGGGGTTGTGCCTGGCGACATCCTCTCATCCTTCATTCAACATCCAGCACCCAGGGGCCGTGGCATGTTGCCAAATGTTGGCTTAAAATCACCTACCTGGTCGTTTCAGAGAACCAAGAACAAAAATAATTTACATGACACTTTGAACTTTTCAGTGACTTAGAGATATTTAAAGGCAGATAATATTTTAATCAATTATTTTAAATATGGAACCATGTGATGATGCAAATTTGAGGTTAGAAATTGAATATAAATGGATGAGAATGGCTCTCTGAAGTTCCTGTTGGCAGCTTAGTTTGGACTTGACACAGCCATGTGAACTCGGAGAGATAAGTGGGTGGTCACAGGTGGTTCACACCTGCGGGACCTCACTCTGCTGGATGGGGGAGGCCAGAGCAGGGCTCCTCCAGTCATTTTGCCCCCACCCCAGCTTCCAGGCTTAAATGGCTCCAGTGGGCAGTCACCCCAGTCTCTGTGCAAACATCACAAGCACCCATGGGTTCAAAAATAAGAAGCAAGCGAAGAGCCCCTACCTGACAGTGGACTACGAGCATTCTCCTGGTGCCTGACTCCACCCTGAAGGTTAAGAAAAAAGTTATTTATATGGAATTCCACAATTCGCACAGTGGATTGAAATGATAAGGAGAAAGCCACAGTTATTCTTGGCCCCCTTTCCATCACACCCATGGGTAATCACTGTTAGCTGAGTGTGTTTTCTTTTATTTGTTTGTTTTGACACGGAGTTTCGTTCTTGTCACCCAGGCTGGAGTGCAATGGCGCAATCTCGGCTCACTGCAACCTCTACCTCCTGGGTTCGAGCAATTCTCCTGCCTCAGCCTCCTGAGTAGCTGGGATTACAGGCGCGTGCCACCATGCCCAGGAAATTTTTCTATTTTTAGCAAGATGGGGTTTCACCATGTTCCCAGGCTGGTCTAGAACTCCTGACCTCAAGTGATCCACTTGCCTCGGCCTCCCAAAGTGCTGGGATTACAGGCATGAGCCACCGTGCCCAGCCTGAGTATGTTTTCTTCCTAACCTCTTCTGAAGCACAAGTATGATTCTTTTTGTGTATATTTCTGGTTTTACATGCATATTCAGCTGTACATATTATTGTGCAACTTTTTTCTCTTGAGTATGTCTTCTTTTCTCTTGAGTATGAGTTCCCTCTATATGCACCACATTTGGTGTGAATACAACCATGTTTCATCAATCTATTATTAAAATGTCTTTAGATCCTTTCTACCTTTTGCTTCCAAGAGTGGAATATTACTTCATATGCCCCAGAAGAATGGCAGGATCACAGAATAAGCACATTAAAAATTACCAAAGGAATGCATACCCCTGCTTAATGAAGGCTGTCAGACAGAAGGGACTATAACATAGGAAAAGCAACAAGGCCCTGTCCCAGTGTCAACTCCCAAAAGAGTTGTTAGTTCCTGTTTCTGGTTTTAGTTCTTCAGGTAATTACCATTTCTCAATATAAAGAAGATGCCTGCACCTCTCTATTGCTGATCTGTTGAAACATGTCTGTTGACTTCCTGCCATGATAAATGAGTATTTCCTTCCCTTTTGCACCCCATCTATCTGCTGCTCCCTCTGCATTTCATTCTTTTGGGGCCGACTCATCCCTAGGTTGCATTTGTGACTTTAAATAATATGTTCCCTTCGTGATGACAAGTGCCTGGAGACTCAGTATTCTGTGGGGCCCTGAAGACGAGCACCACCCCCACTCCCTGCTACCTCCATCCACCTCCCACCCCCACCCAGGACTCTTACTTTGCACCCTTCGATTTAATTGGAATGCATCAGCAAGAAAATGCCTAAGAAAGAGCTCCTGGGAGGCTCCTGCAAGAGACTCCGCATTCCTGAGGGCATCTTTATTTCGCCTTCTCCTGCAATCTCAATTGGAATCCTCTGCCTTTGGAACCTTCTCCATTGTCCTCTGATGTGGTGTTATTCTCACTGCTCTGTGGTGACCTGGTTTTCCCTTTCAGAAGCTTTTAGAATCTTCCCTGTGTGCTTGGTCTTCCAAAATTTCCCAGGGAAAGACCTGGGTGAGGGTCCTTTTCCATTCCTGCTGCTTGGCACTGGGTAGGCCCAGTATGTATCCTTTTCATGCCTGGGACATTTCTTGTATTTTATTTGATAATATTTTTCTCTTCTGCTTTCGCTATAGTTTTGTTTTGTTTGTTTTTCTGGAACTCCTATTAATTAAGATACAGGTTGCTTATCTTTTCACTCACATTTTCCAACTGTTGTTCTGTTTCTTAATGTTTATAAACTTTTGACAAGTCCCAGTAACTCACGCTGGTAATCCCAGCACTTTGGGAGCCTGAGGTGGGTGGATCACTTGAGGTCAGGAGTTCCAGACCAGCCTGGCCAACATAGCGAAACCCCGTCTCTACTAAAAATATAAAACTTAGCTGCGCATGGTGGCACACACCTGTAGTCCCAGCTACTCAGGAGGCTGAGGCAGGAGAATCGCTTGAACCTGGGAAGCAGAGGTTGCAGTGAGCCGAGATCATACCACTGCTCTCCAGCCTGGGCAACACAGCCAGACTCCATCTCAAAAAAAAAAAAAAAAAAGATTTGCCTGACTTTATCTTCTAACCTCTCTATTGAGCATTTCATTTTGGAACTCAATCTTAATTTCCAAAACTCTTTCCTGTTCTTGGTTGTTTATTTTCATAGCATTGTGCTCCTGTGTTATGTATGCAGTATTTTCTTGAATTTCCCAAAGGATCCTAATTGCCATTTATTTTATTTTATTTTGGTGTCAGTCTTATCTTCTCAGTTAATTCTTATTTATTTATTTAAAAAGTCAAAATCATGTATTGAAACCAACATTTTACAGTGAATTCCAGACAAATCAATAATTATATGATTCAAAGCATTATTAGGGAAATTTGCAGTCAGCTGACTTTGTAGGCAAAGAATGTCTATAAATTACAAAGAAAGCAATTTCCTAGGATACTAAGTCAGTGAAAACACTGGCAGAAAAATATTTTTCACTGGCACTTATTTTTGAAGTTCTTTTTAATGACCTCTGCATTCTCTATATTTCTTCTAAGCCCCAGCTTTGTGTTTGTCTTTATTAATTCAGCATGATTATTTCAACCATTCTTATGCACCCATTTGTGGAGGACACTGTTCCGGATGCTGGGGACACAGCAGGAGTGTGGCCTCTGCTCTTACAGGGCTTCCAATTGTAGCAGGAAAAGTAGACAGCAGAGAGCAAGAGAGCTGAGCAAGGTAGCTCATGCCTGTAATCCCCGCACTCTGGGAGACCGAGCAAATGGATCGCTTGAGCTCAGGAGTTTGAGACCAGCCTGGGAAACATGGCAAAACTCCGTCTCTACAAAAAAAAAAAAAAAATTAGCCGGTCATGGTGGCACACACCTGTGGTCCCAGCTACTTTGTGGGGGCTGAGGTGGGAGGATTGCTTGAGCCTGGGAGGCAGAGATCTCAGTAAGCAGAGATCACACCACTGCATTTCAGCCTGGGTGACACAGCAAGAAACTGTCTCAAAAAAAAAAAAGGAAGGAAGAAGAAAACCAGAGAGTGATGCTCAATGAAGCATTAGAGTAACATCATGTACAAAAGAGGCACAATGTGGCCATTTTTATTTGTTATTAGGTAAGGCATTGATGTTGAATCTCAGGTCTGCTCAGTTGACCAGAAGGAGGCAGCCACAGGAAGGCTGGGAAGAAGAGTGTTTATCAAACATACTGAAAATAACAGAGAATGATATGCCCAGCCCTCCCTCCTGTGCCTAGTCTTAGTCATACACTCCAGGCTATGTCAGAGCCTGCTATGGTCAGGGCCCTGGGAAGCCAGGAAAATGTCCTCATGATGCTTCTATTCCAGCGGGGCAAACACAGTAAATAAACCTGTACTCTACTGTGAAGAGCGAACAGGGCCATGACAGAAATCAACCAGGCTGCAGGGATGGAGAGTGACAGGCATAGGGCACTATTGCCTATGATCAGAGATCAGGGAAGGTGTCTGGGGGGAGGTGGCATTTACAGAGAATGAAGTGAATGGAATTAGGAGGTCAGTCCTTCAAAGGAGCTGGGAAATGGTGCTCCTGGCAAGGCATCAGTGAGTGCAAAGGCTGGGCAGTGGGAATGAGATCAGTAGGTTTGAGTGACTGCAAGATGACCTGTGCAGTTGGGGCAGAGTGAGAGAAGCACCAAATGGGGCTGGAGAGGTGAGCCTTCACAGCAGGAGTGTAGATTTTGTTCCAAGGTTGATGGAAATATCTGAGGAGCAGCATGATCTTGTTTAGGGAATTAGAAGGCTATTGCCAGAACTCTGGGGAGAAGGCACCAAGGGGGCCAGGATGGTGGGGTGGGAGTGGGAAGAAGAGAATGCACTGAGAATAGGTTTCAAAAGAAAGCTATCAGGACTTGTGTGGGTATCCATGCACAAGTATGTAACAAACCACCCTATCACTTGTTGGCTTGAAAGAACAACAAATTATCATTTCCCAGGTTTCTGTGGGTCAGGAATCTAGGCAGGGCCCAGCTGGTGGTTCTTCTTGCAGGAGCAGGCTTTGACATGGGTTAGGTGAGTGAGGAGTAAAGGAAGTAAGAATCAAAGATGTACCCATCACTCAGATTTAGCTAACATTAATATTTTGTCATTTTTGCCTCAAAGAAAATATTTTAAGAAGTCAAACCTTACAGGTACAGCCAGAACCCCTTTGGATCGCTGCCTGATCACTGCTCTCCTTCAACTCCAAGGGTAGCCATTATTCTGAAGTTCGTGTGAATCCCTTATGGCTGTATGTGTGTGTTTATCTGTAAATACATGGTGGTGTTTCTGCCTTGCCAGGTGAATCCGCTCTGGGCTACCACTTACTGTGTGGGGATTGGCATGAACTCCACAATATCATCCACTGAGGTTAGGGAATAGGCTTTATTAAGAGAAAGAAAATCACAAAGCCTGAATCTGCAAGATGGTGTGACATGTGGCCCCTTTAACAGCCTCTCCTTTAACAGAAAGCTATTACAGGGCCTCTACTGGATAGGGCTGGATGGGGCGGGGTTCTACTCCAGCCAAGGGTCCAGCCTGGGTCTTCCCTCTCAGAGCCCAGCCTGTCAATAGCATGCTAGCTGTGGGTGCTGGCTGCTTACATGGGGCAACTCGGGGTCTGTGGGATGTGCAGTCCTCTATGATGCAGCCACCAGACCCGTGGGAAACTGAACCTAGGTGCTCTCACTTCAGCTGGGAGAAGGGGACATCTCTCAGCTGGCTCATTGTCCAGCTGTGGTAGGGATGGGGTAACCAGAGTTCTGTTTTGTCAATCCTGCTCCTTTCAGAACAGTTTCCATACAAAAATGTTGGATTAAATATTTTAATACTATACCAATCTTTTTGCAGCTTGCTTTTTCAACCAACATAAGTTTGATAATATAAATACGTGCTATATTTTTCAAGAAGCGGGATATATCACTTTGCCTATAAAACCATACAGGCCTGGTGCTTTTTAATGGGTAGATGTCTCACTATTGATTCTCTGTCTTTAAAGGTTATAGTTTTATTTAAATGTTCTATTTCTTCTTGAGTTATTTTACGCAATACAGTTTTTAGATAGTTATCCATTTAATCTAGATTTTCGAATATTTTAGCATGAAGTTCATAATGGTTCATGATTTTAAAATATATTTTTAAACTATCTTATTAATTTTTAATAGATGAATTGCACACAATTTACTTACATACAATTTAAAAGTACAAAAGGGAATACAATGAAAAGTACCCATTCCCGCCCCCCACCCAGACTTAGTCTTTCAATTGCCCTCTCTTCCAAAGAATCAGGGTTAATACTTAGTTCCCCTTTTTCTTGGCCTCAGAAACCACAGTTTTTAGGCCTGAATTCAAAATGTCATATTTTTCCCTTTTCATAAGTCTTTAGCTATGTGGAACTTTAAAATGTTATATTTTTATCTTAGATTTCTTTTTTTTTAAATGTTTATTTATTTACTTTTTTATTTACTTAGAGACAGGGTCTCACTCTGTCATCCCAGCAGGAATGAAGTGGCGACCTCTAGGCTCACTACAGCAGCCTTAACAGCCTGGGCTTAAGCGATCCTCCTACCTCATCCCCCTAAGTAGCAGAGACTACAGGCATACACCACCACGCCTGGCTAATTTTTGTTTTTTTTCTAGAGATGGGGTTTCACCATGTTTCCCAGGTTGGTCTCAAACTCCTGAGCTCAAGTGATCCACTTGCCTCAGCCTCCCAAAGTGCCGGGATTACAGACATGAGCCACCGTGCCCGGTCACTTTTTTAAGATTTTTTATTACAGAAACTTTTGAACACAGTATACAAGTAGAGAGAATATTAAAAATGGACCCCTTTTTACCCATTACCCAATTTCAATAATTATCACACATGGGCAATCTTTTTTTAACCCTCTTGTTTTTAGTTGACATGTAATAATTGTGCTTGTCTATGGGATACAGAGTGATATTTGGATATATGTATATAATATGTAATGATCAAATAAGGATAATTAGCATATCCATCACCTCAAATATTTATCATTTCTTGGTGTTGAGAACATGCAAAAGCCACTCTTCTAGCTTTTTGAAAATAGACCACAAACTATTGTTAACTCAATTCCCCCTCCACTGGAACTTACTCCTCCCATGCAGGTAACCCACCTTCTGCCCTCCTCCCTCCTTCCCCCACATGACCAATCTGCATCCATGTAAATCCCCTTCTATCTCTTTCCAGATGATTTAGAACCCAATTCCATACTTATAGCTTAAGAAGTCTAAAAAAGAAAAAAAAATACATTTAACGTACATTTAAATGTATGTTTAAAAATGTATGTTAATGTATGCCCACAATAGCATGCCATTGACAGGCTAGGCTTCTGAGAGGGGAGACCCAGGCTGGACCCTTGGCTGGAGAGGGCCGGGCCCAGTGGCTCACGCCTGTAATTCCAGGACTTTGGGAGGCTGAGGTGGGTGGATCACCTGAGGTTAGGAGTTTGGGATCAACCCGACTAACATGGAGAAACCTCGTCTCTACTAAAAATACAAAAAATTAGCCAGTTACGGTGGCAGGCACCTGTAATCCCAGCTACTCGGGAGACTGAGACAGGATAATCGCTTGAACCCAGGAGATGGAGGTTACAGTGAGCCCAGATTGTGCCATTGCACTCCATCCTGGGCAACAAGAGTGAAACTCCATCTCAAAATAAATAAATAAAAATAAATAAATAAGTCAAAATATCAAATATCTAGTCAGTGTTCAAATGTCCTGGATTGTCTCTGTTTTTATCGCTGGTTTGTTTGAGTCAGGTTTGTTAGTCAGTGCCCCTGCATGCTGGGACATGGGACAGTACAGTTCCTAAGTCTCTTAATTTCTATCTTATTCCCTCAATTTCTTTTTCCTTGCAGTTTCATTGTTGATAAAGCCACATTGTTTGTCCTTTGCAATTTTCCACAGTCTGAATTTTGGCAACTGCATTTCTATGTGAGGCCTGACATGTTCCCACATTCCCTATGTTTTTGTAGATCCAGAGGTCTGATTAGATTTAGTAAGTGGTTTGGCAAAAATGCCCAATAGATGGTGTATACTTCCTCTTGCATCACTTAGTCACATAATGTCTAATTGCCTCTCTCTGATGTTTAGAGGTTTTTTAATGATTTTCATTGGTGTCAGCACAGTCACTCATTATAAATGTCCTAATGGTTTTTCGACTTTTCACACAATGGTTTTATCAGTCATTGATGGTTGCTTAGATCAATTATTTAATTCAAGGTTGTAAAGTGGTGTTATTTTAAGTCTATCTTTCCTTCTTCATTTATTAGCTGAAAGGCATCTCTAAAGAAGAAATTTCTTCCATCAGCTCTGTGTTACCTTGAGTTACAGTTTGTAAAGCAAAGTCAGGGTAAATCGTTGGGTTTTTTTCTCTTACTTTTCTTATTCATTCTCCTGAAAATAAGTCAATTTCCTAGCACCTTTTGAAGGCCGCCAATGAAGGTGGGTTTTCTTTCCCCTTGGTATCATTATGAACTCATGGATTTTAATTTATTGGATTCTTGATGCTAAAACTCTTCCCCTTTTGCCAGTAGGCCCCCTGAGTAGATTCCTCTATCTTTTGGCATGACTCCAGGAGTCTTTGATAACTTCCTTGCTTTCTGATGTGACAAGACGTCCAGGGCCAGGTTGTCATATACTGTCCCAGATGCACAATGCACTGTTTCTCCAAGAACCCCTGTGTCCTTTGCTGATGATGCCATGATTTTAAGTTCTCTAATGTAGCTTTATCTTTTTGTTCCAGATATTGCTTGTGTGTCCTCACATGTCCTGCTCTCTCTCTCTCATTCTTTTGTTGATCAGTCTTTCCATAAGATTATTTATTTCGCTAGTCCTTTATTATTCTTTTTTCTAAATTTACTCCTCCTTTTTTTCAACTTCTAGACTAGTATCCTGTCACTTCAGAGGATTCATATTTTTGCAACTTGAGAATTATTCTTCTTTATTTAAGTATATGCTTCTGAAATTCTTATTAGACACATTTTGGAAAACTTCAAGAAATATCTTCGATATCTCTCACTCTTTTATCTCTACTCCCAGCCTCCTTATCTTTTGGTGCTGCATCCTCCTCTTGGTCTTCCAGATTCCTGATTTGTCCTGTAGCAGTGTCTCTGCTCTGCAGCCCACCTACTGTGCTTCACAGTGCAACTCTTCTCGTATTAATTTTCAAGAGTTTTAGTTGATTCTTGTTTGTGGATGCTGCATCCTCCCGTTTCTCTCCAAGACATTAGTAATATTTATTCTGAGTTCATTCTTGCTCTGCTAACATTAATTCTGCATAGAGAAGGGCCCTGGAGGTGCTGGAAAGCTGGAGCCTGAGATTCTGCTTAGGGAAGCTCCCATGCTAACTCCATCTTTTCCTCCAGGATAAGGATGAACAGTTGCTAATACCAAGCTGTGTTGTGAACCAGGAGAGACCAAAGCTCCCTCATCTCAGTGACTGTGTGATTTGTGTAGGCTTCCCCTGAGCAGTAATGTAAGGATGCAGCAAGACGTGCAGACTCTCTGACCTGGCTAGACCCTGCCTTGCACAGACATTGTCACCATCAGCTGCTCACCTCTTCCTGGGGACTCTGAGGCCCAAGGGGGACAGTGGTGAAATATGACACAGCCTCTCCCCTAGGTGATCAGTCTGCTTCCAATGAGACTGTGCCCTTGGCTACATAAATAGGGAACATAAACCAGCTTATTTTCTTTGTGTGTGTGTGTGTCTCTTTGTGTGTGTGTCTGTGTGTCTGCGTGTCTATGTGTGTGTCTATGTGTGTATCTATGTGTGCATGTGTGTGTCTGTGTGTGTCTGTATGTGTGTCTATGTGTGTGTCTGTGTGTTTGTGTGTGTCTGTGTCTCTGTGTGTGTCTGTGTATCTGTGTCTGTGTGTGTCTATGTCTCTGTGTGTGTGTCTGTGTCTGTGTGTGTGTCTGTGTGTGTGTCTGTGTCTGTGTCTGTGTGTGTGTCTGTGTGTGTGTCTGTGTCTGTGTCTGTGTGTGTGTGTGTGTGAGTGTGTGTGTGTGTGTGTGTCTATGTCTCTGTGTGTGTGTGTGTGTGTGTGTGTAAGGTGGGATGTGTCTTCCTGCTGACCTGCGGCCTGCCTGTGTGCTGACTCGGTTAGTGGAGTTGGTGCTTCTCTTTATGGTGCTGCTCTTCCTCAAATGTGTGTGGGTGCCTGGGTGGATGCTGAGTGTTCTGTTTGGGATTCCCCGTAGCTGTCTGTGAACACAGCATTTGTCACAGTAGCCTGCTAAGAGGAGGGCCAGGGGACTGCAGCAGCCTGCCTTGGGGACATCCAGACCATGTCTTCCGGGTAGTAGGCTCCATGTACCTCCTGGGAGTTGCCCACCACACTTTCTCTTTAGCCCACATCGAGTGTAGACCCATCAGTCCCAGGCTGCCTGGAACAAGCTGGAGAGGGGTCAGATCCACAGGAGTCTGCCCACTATGGCTCCCCACTCCTCCCAGTCGCCTTGCTGGTGACCTGGGGGCCCTCTTGCTTCCCATGTCCCCCAACAGCCTCGGAGCACTCCCAAGCCTTCTCCACCTCATGCACAATGGACTCTGGTCTTCTTAGGTTGCTCCTTCCTTTCCCATGCTAATAAGGCTTGTTGATATTTGGTTTTTTTGTTTTTGTTTTTTTGAGACGGAGTCTCGCTCTGTCGCCCAGGCTGGAATGCAGTGGCCGGATCTCAGCTCACCGCAAGCTCCGCCTCCCGGGTTTACGTCATTCTCCTGCCTCAGCCTCCCGAGTAGCTGGGACTACAGGCGCCCGCCACCTCGCCCGGCTAGTGTTTTGTATTTTTTTTAGTAGAGACGGGGTTTCACCGTGTTAGCCAGGATGGTCTCGATCTCCTGACGTCGTGATCCGCCCGTCTCGGCCTCCCAAAGTACTGGGATTACAGGCTTGAGCCACTGCGCCCGGCCGGTTTGTTGATATTTGTAATAATTTCTAAGGATTTGGAGCAGGAGGTGGTAGCTACAGCCGTACTCAGCCTGCTGTCTTGATCTCATCTTCCAGCATCTCCTGGGCATCTCCAAGGTGTGCACTTGCAGGAAATACTGAGTGAGAGTGTCAAGAACCCGGGCTCTACAGTCGGAAGGAACTGGGTGCAAATCCTGATGCCTCCACAGCTAGTCCTATCTGTAACAGGGGCATGGTTAGAATCTGTTTGCGGAATGCTTAGCACCAGACTAAGTGCACATGCTAGGTAGACCCTCAAAAAAATGGCCTTTTTTTTTCTCTTTCTCTGTTGGGCAAATTATGTAGCCTCAGCTGGACTCTATTTCTATTAGCGAAAATGATAATAATATTACAATGATAAAAAAGTAGGGTCCTTACAAAATGGGGAGTCTGATTTTATTTGGCTCTAACCTAGAGAAGGCATGGCTTAAAGTGATGGAAGACATGAATTTAAAATGTGGCCAGTCTTCATTTTCAAATGTGTGTACACTGAAATGTGATGACCCTCAAATCCAATCATCAAAATTAAAGCTGTTTAATTAACATTTTAAATAAAAATATTTTAATTAAAGTCCAAATCTTTCCTTGCTTCATCTTCAGAATGCTTTTTTTTTTCTTTTTTTCCAAATTACAAAACCTGTATGTCTCACTGAAGAAAACTGGTATGAAGTTTGAAAATTCATGGAGTAAACAGGGCTGACGATGTGGTGCCCAGAGTCCCCCTCTGATTCTGTTGGTAGCAGTCGTGGGTGGTCATGGGGCCTCTCTGCTCACAGTGGGCAGGTGGGGGGGTGCACTCGCCCAGAGACGGCCTCCATGTCCATGCTGGACAATTCCCAGGGTTCTCCATCCGCCAGCGCTTACTGATCAACCTGTAGTGCTGGACATCCCTTTTCAACAAGTCTGGAAGGCGCTTTTTTCCCGGTTTTTGCAGAGTAACTCAGAAGTGCCTTAATAAAAATATGCACAAACTGTCTTGGTATGTTCCAAATTGGGATCTTATATAAAGACTACTGGGCCTAAGGCAACAGTCTATGTAAAGTGAATCATTTCCCCTTCTTACATCTTCTGACAAGATGGCCTGCCTTTCCTTCAAGTATAATTTTAATCTTTTTGTTTTACTCCAAGGGGGTGTAAAAGCTTGCTGAGTCATTGTTTTCTGCCTTTTTAATAAAAATTAAGTTAGTGGTTTAGAGTGGAAATTCTGCCCCCTCCCTTGGTCAAGTCACTGAATCTCTGGGGACCTCTTTCTTCATCTGTAAACGGAGATTATACTAGTACCTGATGGGGTTAAGTGAATTTACCTAAGTGTTTCCTTTGAATATTTACTCACTGCCTTCACAAAATAATGTTTCTCTTCTCTCTTTCTCCCCCAAATTTCTACAAAACAACACATTTCTATCTTTATTGTTATTGCCATATGATTTCTAAAAATTTAAATAAACAAGCAGTAGATTTAGGAAGTTACAAAGATAGACTATTGGAACCTTACTGAACTGAATCTTAGATAATGTCCCTTTTTATTTGGTTCTTTTTTTTTTTAAGCTAAAAATAAGGTTAGTTCCTCCTCAGTTCTTGGCATTTTTGTGATCATTTGTTTGCAAGTGATCGTATCATTTTGTTTTGTTTTGTTTTTTGTTGTTGTTGTTGTTTTTGAGATGAAGTCCTGCTCTTGTCGCACAGGCTGGAGTGCAATGGTGTGATCTCGGCTCACTTCAACCTTCACCTCCCGGGTTCAAGTGATTCTCCTGCCTCAGCCTTCCAAGTAGCTGGGATTACAGGCACCTGCCAGTATGCCCAGCTAATTTTTGTATTTTTGGTAGAGACAGGATTTCACCAGGTTAGTCAGGCTGCTCTCGAATTCCTGACCTCAGGTAATCTGCCCACCTCGGCCTCCCAAAGTGCTGGGATTACAGGTATGAGCCACCGCGCCCGGTCGTGATCATATCTTTTAAATGTTCAGCCTCCAACCATTCATAATGAATGCCTTGAACACAGGTCAGAGAAAAATTGTGAAGCGGGGCTGTCAGTGAGGTTTGGGTGGGCATGGGGCCTCACAGTGGGGCCCCATTCTTGGAGTGTTGATGGTTGCTGAGGAATCATGGAATTTCTTGTTTTAATATCAGGATATTGCTCATGAAAAAAAAAGGAGGAGACCTATTGTTCAGTCAGAGTTTGTACTAAACGGAGGAAGTTTGCACCATACGCAAGCAGGCTTCTCCATCCAGGAAAAGAGCTGTGAATGCAACAACCACAGCACAGCATTGATCGAACTCAGCTATGCACCAAAAACCCAGCTGCAGAGCAGTGCAGCACCCAGGGAATGTTAACTCTTGCTGCAGACTGAGGATCTTCTCACAGTTTGTATCTTAGGTCAAAGGGGCGGGGTAGGCAGGCTTTCACTTCTGTTCAGAATTATCTTTTACAAGGATGGGTTTGTGGCATTTGCTTTAACCTTTTGGAGGCTACACTGTAGTCACTCACTGGGTTCACCTCAAATCCTCACATGGTATACACTAGCCTAAATTCTATGGGCTACGGAGGACTCCTGATCTTGGCTTTTTTGCTTCTATTTTGTGTGCTTGCTTTTGTGTTTGGAAAGCAGATGGCAGTCCCAGAATTGAGACAACTCAGCTGGAGTCAATTTCTGTTGTTTGAACTTGAGGGTGTATATCTCAGCCTGGAAGACACGCAGAGGAAAAGGAAGAAAACATGACCTCATGTTTTTTCCCTTGCCAATATGTTAAAACTTTAGTTGTCTGAAAATGTCAGACGGTCATATGGTTCAAAAATCATAAGTATCGATCTACAATTCTGAGATTCTTACATCCTTCCAGAGATTTTTTATATGTAAAGAAGCAAAACAAAGATAGAGTCTGACTTTTCCCCTCTTTTACACAAAATGTAGCTGATCACAGATGCTGTTCTTTACCTTGCCTGTTTCTTTCACACATTAAGGGCGTCATTGGCCTTCTTTTAGTCAACTGCATAGTATTCTATGACATGGATGCAACTCAGTTATACAGGCAGTCTCCTCTTCATGGGCATTCGGGTGATTCCTAATATGTGCTGTAACAAATAATGCTAAATGTCTATTTCCATGTATAGAAGCATATCTATACAATACGTTCCCAAAGTAATGGGTCAAATGGCATATGCTTCTAAAAATCTGACAGATGTTGCTAAGTAACCCTTCAGGAGAGTTTTTACTGTTTATGCCCCTATCCCTGAAAACGTGTGTGCTTGTCTGTTTCCCAGAGGCTGACAAGTATTTACTACCAAATGTTTGCTTTTTCCTAATCTGATATGTGAAAAACGGTGTCCCAGCCTAGTTTGAATATGCACTTCTCTTACGATGAGTGTGGTCAAGCATGTTTTAGCACGTGTAAGAGGTAGTTATATTTACTTTTTAAAAAACTATCTCTTCATATTTTTATTTTATTTTATTTTTTTAGACAGTCTTGCTCTGTCACTCAGGCCAGAGTGCAATGGCACAATCTCAGCTCACTCCAACCTCCGCCTCCTGGGTTCAAACAGTTATCCTGCCTTAGCCTCCTGAGTAGCTTGGATTAGACACCCACCACCATGCCCGGCTAATTTTTGTATTTTTAGAAGAGAAGGGGTTTCACCATGTTGGCCAGGCTGGTCTCGAACTCCTGATCTCAGGTGATCCACCTGCCTCAGCTTCCCAAAGTGCTGGGATTATAGGCATGAGCCACTGCACCCAGCCTTCATATTCTTTATTAATCAATTTTTGAGAAACTCTGATTTTCCTTATCAATTTCTAGGTGCTGTTAGTGTCGGCATAGTATCTGGTCGTTGTTAACCCATAATTAGATGCCCTATCAAGATCTATCTAAGAACACAGAAAACTGAAATGAAACTTTGAATATTCAAAGAGGCTATAAAGGAAGTGCTCTGCTTTTTTCTCTTAATTATTAAATGAATATGTTAAATATAAAGTACCTAGAGGAAATAGTGATAAATATATCAGGCCTACCTGAAGAGAACCTTAAACTCTTGACATACAGGATATTTGAGTAAGAAAAATAACATAACATATCATCTTCTTGTGCAGGAACACTTAATATTGTAAATATATGAATTCTCACAAATTGAGCCTATCATTTAATGCATTCTCAATTAGAATACAAACAGGATTTCTTTTTGGAAGATGAAAAAAGTATAATAAATTTTACCTAAAGAAATAAACCTATGAAAATAGCCAGGAAAGTTCGGGTCGGGGAGGGGATGGGATGAGAGGAGGGGAGGAGATAGTTGCAGCACATGCTAAAATTTATTCCAATGCCACAGTAATGACTGGGATTGGAGACTAGCGAGGGAATGCACAGAGAAAGCAATGGAACAGGAGTGGCAATGTGAAAATAGGCCAAAATGCACATTGATTTTGCCTTGCTAGTTAGAATTAAAATTAGTCCAGGAAAGGTTTATTTGGGAATAGCATAGGGGTAACATATTGCTTTCTCATTCCCACTCCAAAATCAATTTCAGATGGATCAAATCTATGGCATGGATGCAACTCAATTATATAGGCAGTCTCCTTTTCGTGGGCATTTGGGGGATTCCTAATATGTGCTGTAACAAATAACCCTAGATGTCTTAAGCATAAAAATGAACACCACTAAAAGTCTAGGAAAATGATGAAACTAAACAGTTTTGGAGTAAAGGACATTTTTCTAGGCACAGCACAAAACCTAGACATTGTAAATTTAGGAGAAGTTGAATGAATGTTGAACAACATACTAATTAGAACTATTCAGTAGCAAAGTCCTTCTTAAGTGCCAGTCAACAAATAGGTAGAAATTATTTCCATCATAGATTCCAAAGAGCTGTTTTCCTTCATTTGCAAAGGGCATTAACAAATCAATGAGAAAAATAACATTCCAATTATCTTTCTTTCTTTCTTTCTTTCTTTTTTTAGATGGAGTCTTGCTCTGTCACCAGGCTGGAGTGCAGTGGCATGATCTCAGCTCACTGCAACCTCCGCCTCCCAGCTTCAAGTGATTCCCCTGCCTCAGCCTCCCAAGTAGCTGGGATTACAGGCCCGCGCCACCATGCCTGGCTAATTTTTTGTATTTTAGTAGAGATAGGGTTTCACCAAGTTGGCCAAGATGGTCTCCATCTCCTGACCTCGTGATCTGCCCACCTCAGCCTCCCAAAGTGCTGGGATTAAAGGTACGAGCCACCATACCCAGCCTCCAATTTTCAAATCAAACAAAACGCAGGATTAGGCAGTTTAATTTAGTTAATAGAAAAAAAAAGAAACAATTGATAAACATAGAAAACACACTGTGCCCATTCCTATGGAAAGAAATGCAAATGAAAACCAATTATGAGATATGTTATTCTGTTTTATAGATTGGAAAAATCAGAAAGTTTGGTATTATTTAATGTAGTAAGACTATTGTTTTTGTTCTACTTTATATATATATATATATTTTATTCTCAATATTCTAACTCAATATTGAAAGAGTTAATAATTGAGGCTATCTTGAAAAGAACTTATTGAACATAAACTGGCAATATTTATAAAAATTAGGACTGAATATATCCTCTGCTCCTTCCACTGCTGGAGATTTTATAGTTGCTATGTGGGCAGAAATGCATATGCATTTCCCAGGATGTTTATGTCAGCATTGCAGAGACTAAGAAAAAACTGGAAATGCCCTAAATGTTCATCCATGAAGACAGGAAGCTATCATGAAGAAGAATGTGCTAGATCTCCATGTACCTATGCAGAAGAACTTTCAAGCAGGAAAAGCGAGATGCAGAACATGATTATCGTATAATCCATTTGTTAAAAAACAAGAGGAGGAGAAGTGAATATTTACGTGAGATCCAGGGAAACGTGAGCTGCTCCATGACCTTTGTCTGCACAGTGATGTATTCAAAGGAAATTCCAGCCTGGAATCTTAAAATCAACAAGCAGCAGAAGTCTTTAAGACAGTTGCTTGACAAGGCATCCACGGGGAATTCCACTGAAAGCCCACAGACACGCTGCTGAACTCCTTTGCCCAGCTCTTCCCCAAAAGCTCACAAAATACAGTCTCTGTCATCAATCTTTAATCTGATTATCTCAAGAAAGGCCCCAGGTGCTACCCCCAAAGCCAGCTTGTCTTGTTATGTATGTATGTTTCTGTCTGTGAGTCTGTCTTCCTCCACGTCTGCCCTTTCCAATGCAGACATCTCAGCCCCTCGGCACCCATTCCCTGCCTGCCCAGCACCAGGAAGGTGCACTTGCACTTGCCTTAGGATACAAGGAGGAGGCAGAGGTGGGGAGATGGGACACCTCCTCATGGGTTTCATCTCCGCCGTTGGAATGTGACTTACGAATGCAGGGAGGTCATGAAAGGGATGTAATTTTGCCAAGTATTGGTAAATTCCCCTCCCTATGGGTTGTACCATTTCGCATTCTCTCCAGCAATTAAAGAGCATGTCTGTTTCATCACATTAACCCTTTGTCTATAAGTTGCAAATATTTTTTTCCAAGTCACCATTTGTCTTTTTACCTTGTTTCTGTGTTTTGAGATGTAGAGTTGGGGTTTTTATCCTTATATGTTTAAATTTTATGTTTGGCCATAAAATAAGCCTCCATAAATGTAAAATAATGAAAATCATACAAAATATGTTCAGTGACCACAATAGAAAGAAGTTAGAAATCAACAACAGAAAGAAATTTGGGGAATTCACAAATATGTAGAAATTAACACATTATTAAATAACAAACGTGTTAAAGAAGAAATCACAAAAAATTATAAAATACTTTGATATGAATTAAAACAAAAATACATCATGCTAAAACTTAAGGGATACAGCTAAAGCAGTGCTTAGAGTAAAATTTACAGTGGCAGCTACTTATATATAAAAAAGAAGAAAGATCTCAAATCAATAACCTAAACTTACACCTTAAGAAACTAGAAAAAGAATAGACTAAGCCAAAAGCAAGTAGAAAGAAGGAAATAACAAAAATTAGAGTAGAAATAAATAAAATAGAGAATATAAAAGCAGTAGGGAAAATCAGTGAAATCAAAAGTTAGTTCTTTGAAAAAACCAATGATTTTTGTTGACAAACCTTCGGTTATAATGACCTTAAAAATAAAAAGGAGAAGGCTCAAATTACCAAGATCAGGAATGAAAGAGGAACACCGCTGGCAACCTAACAGAAATAAAAAAGATTATAGGAGAATACTGTGAACAATTTTCACCAACAAATTCAATAACCTAGATGAAATGGATAAAATCCTAGAAAGACATAAACTACCTAAACTGATTCAAGAAGAAATAGAAAATCTGAATACACTTAAAACAAGTAGAGAGACTGAATTAGTAATAAATAAACAAATAAATAATTCCCCACAAAGAAAAGCCGAGCCCAGATAGTTTCACTGGTAAAATCTACCAAACATTTAAAGAAGAGTTAACATCAACTTCACAAACTCTTCCAAACAATAAAATATGGAAGAATACTTCCCAATTCAGTCTATGAAACCAGTATTACCCTGAAGCCGAAACCAGAAAAAGATGTCACAGGAAAACTACAGACCACTATCTCTTTCAAATATAGATGCAAAATCTCAATAAGACACTAGCAAACCAAATTTAGTAACACATAAAAAAGATTATACACCATGACCAAGTGGAATTTTTCTTAGGATTCCAAGCTTGGTTTAACATCAATCAATATAAAAATCCATATTAATAGAATAAAGGAGAAAAAGCATATGATCATCTCAACAGACACAGAAAAACATTTGACAGTATTCACCAACTTTTGATGAAAAACACTCAATAAACTAGTAATAGAAGGAAACTTCCTCAATCTGATAAACTGCATCTGTTAACAACAAAACAAAGCAAAACAAAACAAAAACCATAATTAACATCATACTTAATAGTGAAAGACTGACTGCTTTCTCCTTAACATCAGGAACAAAACAAGGATGTCCACTCTCACTACTTCTATTCAACACTACACTGGAGGTTCTAGCCAGGGCAAAGGCAAGAAAAAGAAATGAAAGGCATTCAGATTGGAAAGATAAAACTATATTTTCAGATGACATCATACTGTATGTAGAATATTCTAAGCAATACACAAAAGACAATTAGAACTAATAGTTCAGCAAATTTGTAGGATGCAAGATCAAAATGTAAAAATCAATTGTGGTTATATGAATTATCACTTAATCTGAAAATTTAATTAAGAAAACAATTACATTTACAATAGCATCAAAAAGAATAAAACATTTGGGAGTAAATGTAAGAAAAGAAGTGTAAGATTTATACACCAAAAACTGCAAAACATTGTTGAAAGAAGTTAAAGAGAACCTAAATAAATGAAAAAACATTCTGTATTCATGAATTGGAAGACTTAATAATGGTAAGATGGCAATACTCCCCAAATTGACTTATGTATTCAATGCAGTCTCTATCAAAATCCTAGCTGAAATTCTACAAAAATGGCAAGATGATTCTAATATTCAAATAAAATGCGAGAGCATGGCTAAACCTATAAAACTCTTAAAAGAGGATTAAATCATTATGATCTTGGATTAGACAATAGTTTCTCAGATACTACACCAAAAACACAAGCGACAAAAGGAAAAATAGGTAAGTTGGACTTCATCAGTTAAAAATTTTTGTTCTTCAATAGACATAATCAAGAAAGTGAAAAGAACCTGTGAAATGGGAGAAAATATTTCCAAATTATTTATCTGATAAAGGACTTGTATCTGATTATATAAAGAACTCTCACAATTCAGCAACAAAAAAACAACCCAATTTTAAAAAGAGCAGACCAGGCGCGGTGGCTCATGCCTGTAATCCCAGCACTTTGGGAGGCCGAGGCAGGTGGATCACAAGGTCAGGAGATCGAGACCATCCTGGCTAACACGGTGAAATCCCGTCTCTACTAAAAATACAAAAAATTAGCAGGCGTGGTGGCAGGCACCTGTAGTCCCAGTTACTCGGAGTTTGAGGTAGGAGAATGGCATGAACCCGGGAGGCGGAGGCTGCAGTGAGCCAAGATCGCGCCACTGCACTCCAGCCTGGGCGACAGATCGAGACTCCGTCTCAAAAAAAAAAAAAAAAAAAAAAAAAAAAAAAAAAAAGAGCAAAGGGTCTAAATAGACATTTATCCAAAGAAGATGTGAAAATGGCCAATCAACACATGAAAAGATGCTCAACTTCACTAATCATTATGGAAATACAAAGCAAAACCACAATCAGATACCACTTCACACCCAACAGAACGGATAACAGAAAGACAGACCGAAAATGGCAAGTGGTAGTAAGGATATGGAGAAATTGGAGCCCTCATTCATTGAAGGTGGGACTGGAACATGCTGCAGGCAGTTTGGAAAATGGTTTGGCAGTTTCTCAACATTTTACACATGCAATTACCATATGATCCAGCAATTCTACTCCTAAGTATATACACAAGAGAACTGAGGGCAGATATTCACAGAAAAACTTGCATATAAATGATCACAGTAGCATTATTCCTAATAACCAAAAAGTGAAAAATCCCAAGCACCCATCAGCTGATGAATAAATAAACAAATGTGGTCTATTCATACAGTGGAATATTACGCAGCAATAGCAAGGAAATAATAGCGTTACTAGCAAGTATGAATTAATATTTAATAATTAAATAATAAGGTCGGGCACAGTGGCTCATACCTGTAATCCCAGCACTTTGAGCAGCCGAGGAGGGTGGATCATCTGAGGTCAGGAGTTTGAGACCAGCCTGGCCAACATGATGAAATCCCGTTTCCACTAAAAATACAAATATTAACCAGGTGTGGTGGCACACATCTGTAATCCCAGCTACTTGGGAGTCTGACACAGGAGAATGGTTTGAACCCGGGAGGTGGAGGTTGCAGTGAGCTGAGATCGCACCTTTGCACTCCTGCTTGGGCAACAAGAGTGAAACTCTGTCTCAAAAAATAATAATCATAATCATAATCATAATTAAATAGTAGTATTATTAAGAGTAAGTACTATAATATGCTACAACATGAATAAATCTTGAAAACATACTGAGTGAAAGAACTAAGTCACAAAAACCGTATTGTATTATTCCACGTATGTGACATGTTCAGAAGAGGCAAACTGTAGAGACGAAAAGTAGATTAGTGGTTGGCAGGGACCCGGGAGGAGGAAGTGGGAACTGAGTGGTATAGCGTATCTTTCCAGGGTGGTACAAATGTTTTAAAATCAGAAAGTGGTGATAGTTACACAACTCTGTGAATATATTCAAACCCACTGAATTGTACACTTTTAAATGGTGAATTTTATGATATGTGAATTATCTCTCAATAAAGCTGTTATCTTTTAAATGTGGCTGATGTATCCATCTTTTATTACTTCTGGGTTGTGAGCCACAGTTAAAGGGGTTATACACTCCCAGGCTAAAAAGAAATTTACCTGTGTTTTCTTTTAATGCTTATATCATTTTATTTTTTTACATTATATCTCTAATTCATTTGGAATTATCTTGGTGTTTCACGGGAGGAATGGATCTGATCATACATTTTTCTATGTGGCTATCCAGTTGTACAAACACCATTGATTAGCACACTATTCTTTGTGGGGCCCTTCTCACAGGACCTGACTCCTGCCCTGGTTCACTCTTTCCTCTGATGGAGACAGCATTCAATTCTAGCGTACCTTTCCCTGGAAATGCTATCAAATTGCTTGTCAGACTTTCAGTGACATCCACGTTTTATCACAGTAATCATTCCCATCAATGATTTTTATGGTGATTAACCAGACAATTAGCTGCCTCCAGGTTTTAAGTCTGCATCATAAAGCTTATATCTTACTTGGGAATATTATTGGGCATTCCTTATGCTTTTAAGCAAGATCTTTTAACAAAATCTATTAGCCAAAATTAACTCCAAAGCCACTCATTTGAATGTCGGCTAATCTCATTAAGCAGAATTTTAATTTACTTATTTTATAGCTTTATTGAGGTATAATTGATGAATAAAAATTATATATATTTAATGTATACCCTGTGATGATTTGATATACATAAATGTTGCAAAATGATTAGTGTAATCAGCTTAATGAACACATCTACCACTTCACATAATTACCTTTGTGTGCCTGTGTGTATTAACAACACATAAGATCTACTCTTTTAGTAAATTTCAAGTGTACAATTCAGTATTATTAACTACATAGTCAAGAGGCTGTACATTAGATCCCCAGAACTTACTCATCTTATAACTAAAAGTTTGTACCCTTTGACCAACACCTCCCTATTTCTCCTGTGCCCCAGCTCTTGGCAACCACCGTTCACTCTCGGCTTCTTTAATTTGAACTTTTTAAGATTCCACATATAAGTAAGATCATAGAGTATTTGTCTTCTGTGTCTGGCTTATTAATCACTTAGCATAATGTTCTCCAGGTTCACCCATGTTGCAAATGACAGGATTTACTTCCTTTTAAATGATGAATAGTATTCCATTTTTTTGTGTGTGTGTGTTTGTATATATGTATGTGTGTGTATATATATATATATATGTATATAAGCCACATTTTCTGTGTCCATTCATCTGTCAAAGGACACAGGTTGTTTCCATATCTTGGCTATTGTGAATAATGCTACATACAGTTAATATGAGATTACAGATATCTCTTCAAGATACTGATTTCCTTTCCTGTGGGTAAATACCCAGTAATGGGATTTCTGGATCATATGGTAGCTCTATTTTTAATTTTTTGAGGAGCCTTCATACTTTTTCCCATAATGGCTGCTACCTTACATTCCCATCAACAGTGTATGAGTGGCCCCTTCTCCTCGTCAACATGTGTTATCCTTGTCTTTTTCATAATAGTCACCCTAACAGGTGTGAGGTAATAACGCATGGGTTTTTTTGTTTGTTTGTTTTGTTGCTGTTGTTGTTGTTTGAGACACAGTCTCGCTCTCTCCTCCAGGCTGGAGTGCAGTGGTGCAATCTCAGCTCACTGCAACCTCCGCGTCCCAGGTTCAAGCAATTTTCTGCCTCAGCCTCCCCAGTACCTGGGTCTACAGGCACATATCACCACACCCAGGTAATTTTTTGTATTTTTAGTAGAGATGGGGTTTCACCATATTGGCCAGGCTGGTCTCAAACTCTTGAGCTCGTGATCTGCCTGCCTCGGCCTCCCAAAGTGCTAGGATTACTGGCGTGAGCCACAGCACCCAGCCTAATCCATGTTTTTAATTTGCATTTCCCTGATGATCAGAGATGCCGACAACCTTTTTCTGTACCTTTGGTTATTTGTATGTCTTCTTTGGAATAATGTTTATTCAGGTCCTTTGCCCATTTTAAAAATCAAGTTACTTAGCTTTTTTGCTATTAAGTCATATGGGTTATTTACATGTTTTGAATATTAACCCCTTATCAGATATATGGTTTGCAAATATTTTCTCTCATTCCACAGGTTGCCTTTTCATTTTGTTGATTGTTTCCTTTGCTGTGGTTTTAGTTTGATGTAATCCCACTTGTTTATTTGCACTTTGGTTGCCTGTACTTTCTGTGTCATATCAGAAAAATCACTGTCAAGACTAATTAATGTCAAGGAGAATTTTTCATACGTTTTCTCCTAGGAGTTTTATCATTTCTTATGTTTTAAGTCTTTAATTTATTTCTAGTTAATTTCTGTGCATGGTATAAGATATGGGTCCAATTTCATTACCTTGCATGTAGATGTCCAGTTTTTTTCAACACTATTTATTGAAAAGACCATTATTTCTCCATTGTGTATTTTAGGTACCATTCTCAAAGATTAGTTATTTGTATATTCATAAATTTATTTCTGGACTCTCCATTCTGTTTCATTGGCCTGTGTCTCTATTTTTACACATAGACCAATGCATAAAATTAGAACCATACTGTTTTGATTATAATTTGTAATATAGTTTGAAATCAGGAAGCGTGATGCTTCTAGCTGTGTTCTTTCTCAAGATTGCTTGGGCTTATTGGGGGTCTTCTGTGGTTCCATATAAATTGTAGGATTTTTTTTCTATTTTTGTGAAAAATGCCATTGGAATTTTGATAGGAATTGCATTGAGTCTATGGATCACTTTGGGTAGTATGGACATTTTAACAGTATTAATGCTTCCAATCCATGGAGATGGGATATCTTCCCATTTATTTGTGTCTTTTTCAATTTCTTTCATCAATGTCTTATAGTTTTTAGCATATAGATCTTTCTGCTCCTTGGTTAAATTTGCTCCTAAGTATTTTCTGTAGCTATTGTAAATGGGATTGTTTTCTTAATTTCTTTTTCTAAAAGCTTATTGTTGGTGCACAGAACTACGATCAATGTTTTGTATGCTGATTTTGTGTCCTGCAACTTTACTGAATTTATTTATTAGTTCTACTCGTTTTCTGGTGGAGTCTTTAGGTTTTCTGCATATAAGATCATGTCATCTGCAAACACAGACCATTTGACTTCTTTTCTTATTTGGATGCCTTTTATTTCTTTTTCTTGCCTAATTTATCTGGCTAGGAGTTCCAGTAGAAGTGGCAAGAGCAGGCATGCTTATCTTGTTCCTGATCTTGGAGAAAATGCTTTCAGGTTTTCACCATTAAATATGATCATAGCTGTAGGCTTGTGATATATGGTTTTTATGATGTTAAAGTACATTCCTTCTATACCTAACTTGTTGAGAATTTTTATTTTGAAAGGATGTTGAATTTTGTCTATGCTTTTTCTGCATTTATTGAGTTCGTTATATGATTTTTATCATTTATTCTGCTAATGTGGTGTATCATGTCTGTTGATTTGCATATGCTGAACCATCTTTGTTTCCCAGGGATAAACTGAACTTAATAACAGTGTATGATCCTTTTAATGTGTTGTTGAAATCAGTTTGCCAGTATTCTCTTGAGGATTTTTGCACCTAAGTTCAGCAGGGATATTGGTCTGTAATTTTCTTTTCTTATGGTGCTTTTATCTGGTTGTGGTAGGAGGTATTGCGAGTCTTGTAAAACAAGTTTGAAAGTCTTTATTCTCTTCAATATTTGGAAGAGTTTAGGAAGGACTGGCATTTATTCTTCTTTAAATGTTTGGTAGAATTCACCTGTGAAGCCATCTATCTGGTTCTGGGCTTTTTATTTTTAGGTTTTTGATTACTTCCTCAGTCTCCTTACTAATCATTGGCCTGTTCAGATTTTCTATTTCTGTATGACTTATTTTTGATAGGTAGTATGTTTCTAGGAATTTATTCATTTCTTCTAGGTTATCTAATTTGTTAGTGTATAATTGCTATAATAGTCTCATAATACTTTATAGTTCTATTATATCAATTGTAATGCTACCTCTTTCATTTATAATTTTATTTGTTTGAGTTCTCTTTCTTTTTTTTCTTAGTCTAGCTAACGATTTGTCAATTTTTTTTTTCGGAAAAAAAAACTCTTTCACTTTTCTTTTTTTTTTTTTTCTTTTTTTTTCTTTTTGCTTTTGTTTGAGACAGAGTCTCGCTCTGTCATCCCCAGGCTGGAGCGCAGTGGCACAGTCTCAGCTCACTGCAACCTCCACCTCCCGGGTTCAAGCAATTCTCTGCCTCAGCCTCCTGAGTAGCTGGGATTACAGGCGCCCACCTGTAATCCCTGTAATACAAAAAAGCCTGGCTAATTTTTGTATTTTTAGTAGAGACGGGGTTTCACCATCTTGACCAGGCTGGTGCTGACCTCCTGACCTCGTGATCCACCCACCTCAGCCTCCCAAAGTGCTGGGATTGCAGGTGTGAGCCGCCGTGACCAGCCTGATCTTTTCTATTACCTATTTAGTCTCTATTTCGTTTATTTCTGTTCTAATATTTATTTTCTTTCTTCTACCTTTGGGCTTAGTTTGCTCTTTTTCTAGTTCCTTATAGTGTAAAGTTAGTTTGTCTAATTGAGATATTTTTTTTTGCTTAATGTAGGCATTTCTGGCTATCAGCTTTCATCTTAGAACTGCTTTTGCTGTATCCATAAATTTTGGTATGTTGTGTTTCCTTTTCCACTTGTCTCAAGATACTTTCTGATTTCCTTTTTGATTTCTTCTATGACCCATTGGTTGTTCAGGAGTATGTGGTTTAATTCCACATATGTGTGGATTTTTCAATTTTCTTCTTGTTGTTGATTTCTAGTTTTACACCATTATGATCAGAAAAGAAACTTGATACTATTTCCATCATCTTAAATATGTTAAGACTTGTTTTATGGCCCAATATATGACATTTCTTGGGGAATGTTTCATGTGTGCTTGAGAAAAAATTATATTCTCTTGCTGTTGAAGGCATTGTTCTGCAAAAGTCTGTTAGGTCTATTTGGTCTATAGTGCTATTCAAATTCACTCTTTTCTTATGAATTTTCTGTCTGGATGATCTGTCTATTATTGAAAGTGGGGTTTTGAAGTCCCCTACTATTATTATATTGCTATATATTTCTCCTTTCAGTTCTGTTAATATTTGCTTTACATATTTATGTGCTCCAATGTTAGGTACATACATACTTAAAATTAGTACACTCTTTTAATGAATTGACCCCTTTATCATTATATAGTGACCTTCTTTGTCACTTCTGACAGATTTTGACTGAAAGTCTATTTAGTCTGGTATAAGTATAGTCATTCTTTAGCTCTTTTGGTTACCATTTGCATGAAGTATCTTTTTTTATTCCTTCACTTTCCGTCTATGTGTACCTTTAAAGCAAAAGTGAATCTCTTATAGGTAGCATGTTGTTGGTTCTTGGATTTTTAAAATCTATTCAGCTACTGTGTCTTTTGATTGGAAAATTCAATCCATTTATATTTAAAGTAGTTACTGATAAGTAAGGATACACTTTTGCCAATTTGTTAATTCTTTTCTGATTGTTCTGTAGTTGGTTGTTGTTGTTTTTGTTGCTGCTGCTGTTGTTGTTGTTATTGTTGTTGTTGTTGTTGTTGAGACGGATTCTTACTCCGTTGCACAGGCTGGAGTAGAGTGGCGTGATCTCTGCTCACTGCAACCTCCACCTCCTGGGTTCAAGTGATTCTCCTGCCTGAGCCTCCCGAGTAGCTGGGATTACAAGCATGCACCACCACTCCCGGCTAATTTTTGTGTGACAGGGTTTCACCATGTTGGCCAGGCTGGTCTCAAACTCCTGACCTCAAGCGATCTGCCCGCCTCAGCCTCCCAAAGATCTGGGATTACAGACATGAACCCCCACACCCAGCCTGTTCTGTAGTTCTTTTGTTTTGTTCTTTCTCTCTTCGTATCTTCCTTTTTAATTTGTTGTTTTTCTGTCGTGTATTAAGCAGCATTTTTAAATAAGGGAATTATCGGAGTAAACAACTGGGGCCTTTCATTTTGGCACGAACATGTATACTGAATATTTACTGAGCTTCAGCTGTATGCTGGGCAGCATGCAGGGATCTGGCTGTGTCCACTGGCATATACTGTCCTGTCTGGAGTTGATGTTCAGGTGTTTTGGGTACGTCTGTACCTCTGCTCCCCAGCGAGCCCAGCAAGGGTGCTAAAGCAAGGCTTTTGTCTTCCACTTTTTGGCCTCACTAACATTTGACACATAGCTAAGTAAATAAGATTCCAATACCCGCTAACTTATTCATTTGAATACGCATGATTCATCTCAGATGGCTAAGGAATAAGATAGAAACCCCAGACTTCACAGTTTTGAGACAGGGGCCAAATTTCTAACTTAACTTCAAGTAACAATAATAGTAGCTAGCATTTATCTAGAGCCTCTCAGGGTCAGGCAGTGTTCTAAGCACTCCTCGTGTTTTCATCCACTTGATCCTCACAATAACCCCTCTGAAGCAGGTGCCACCATCCTCTCCACTTCTGCAGCAGAGAAGAGGCAGTGGAGAGGACGGAAATGAGCCGGGGCCTGGAGGTGGGCCCAGCAAGCAGGGCGGGGTCAGCATGGCGGTCACACTTCTCCGTTTCTCTCCCGGGCTCTCTGTGCTCTGGGACTTCCTTCGCTGCCAACGTTTTAGGGTCATGTATTTCTGGGCAGTGTGGATGACTAAGGTCTCAGATGCTTTTATGACTTGGAAAGCCCCCAAATATTATCTTGAAAGAGTTTACATTTTGACCTGATATGAACCCTACAACTGTTGTGCTGAAGTGACCAGACTTTAGGGCAGGGTTGGAGGGGGATGTGGGGCTGAGGGGCCAAAAGAAAATCATTTTTGGAAAGGAAAATGTAGAAGTGCCTGAAGGCATCATTCTCCTCCTCTTTTACTGGGAGAATTCTGTGCCCCTGTGGCCATGCCGTAACTGTAGACGGGCAAAATCATAGACGACCCCCTTATTAATATGCAGAGAGCCCTGGACGGTCAACAAATTGAAGTGGAGAGGCTTTCAATGACACAGCCTAGGTAGGCACCCATGGCAGTGAGTAAGCAGAACCCAGCCTGCGGGCAGCACTGGACAGAGCAGGAGGCTGGCAGACCTACTCTGCGGAGGACAGTCCAGGACCCGGGTCAGACCACATGCAGGCAGAGAAAGGAGAGGCAGCCTGGTGGGAAATTCTCAAGTACTTTCTGGGGTGTACCCCTGTGGTTTGAGAAGCATGGAAGACGTAAGGGCTGCTTCCAGATAAGGCAGACACAGGAACAAAAGCTAAGGGAACCTTGGTCCGTAGAGGAAATGAGAGTACAGTCTGGCAGCCTCATGGGCACCTGGAGTAGGGAGGAAGGGGCCAGGCCTCCTGGAAATCACCCCATTTGTGTACTTGCCGCTTCCATTGTGTATGTATTTTTTTTATTTCTATGCATTGTGCAATATCTTTTGTATGTGCCATTTTCTTTTACAAGAAGACGATAATATTCAGACATCTTAAATACTTGTCAAACACCATGCTACGTCAAATAGCACAGCTGGGACTTGAAACCAAGTCTTCCCACGTACAGAGTACAGTTCTTTCTGTAACTGCGCGTTTTAACACAGTTCTCAGTAGATGACATGATTGGAAAATTTTTGGTGCCTCATCCTAAATGTTCCTTCCAGATTGAGACATCTTCTTCCTTTCTTTCCACCCATTCTTGTTAGGAGGAAGTTAAATTCAGTTAGGAAATATACTTTGTTAACCTGAAAAGCATTGTTTTTTAATATAACAATGTTCTTGTTATAGTAGTAATAGAGAAATAACTGGAAAATAGAGAAAAGTGTTTCGACAAGTTCACCTTGAATTCCACCACGTTAAGAAAAACCGATGTTATCATTTTAGGGGCTTCCTTCTTGTCAGTTTTCCTGTTTGTGTAGTTCTAGTGTCTGTGAATGTTATAATTGTCATAATTACCATTCTTTGCTATACTAAAAACAGTGCTGCAATCAGCATCTTTTTTTTTTTTTTTTTTTTTTTGCATAGTGCTTTTTAAATGTGTAGAACTATTCTTTTGGAATCAGTTTCCCAGAAGCACATGGCAATGTCAAAGGGTGTCCTGATCCTCCAGTATTTATAATCACAATCATCTTCCCCAAAATCGGACTAGGACTGACTCTATGTGTGTGAGTGTGTGTCTGTGTGTGTGTGTGTGTTTATCTTTAAATTGTACCATTTTCTATAGTATTACTGAGTGATTTTTAATTTTCCAGAAAGATGGTTCTTCTTTTTTTATCAGGTCGGTTTTTGTCTGTTGGCTCTCCCAAGTCCCTCAAGCATCCCCTTTTGGGTAAAAGGCATGGTTTCTGCTGCGGATGTTTGAAAGTAAACTCTGGAAATACTATAGCAGCGCACTTGAGCTCTTCCTGTGTGTCTCAGCAAGCTGTGTCCCCAGGGTCTAGCTCAGCACATAGGAGGTACTAAATATTTGTAGAACGAATGAGCAATAAATAAATGAATTTTTGGAAGAGGAACAAAATCTAGGAAAGAATTCATCTTCAGAGCTTTGTATTTCTGTGTTTCTCTTCTTCTGCAGCAGAAAATTCATGGAGGGATTGGTTTCCATTTCCTCTCTGTTTTTTCCATCTAATGAGACAGGGTCATCTCATGTTTTAGTTTCCACGTTTCTGCCATGCATGTTAAGTGCTGAATAAGGGTCTCATGTTCGGCTGTTGTCTTAGTTTGTTTTCTGTTGCTATAACTGGATGCTAGAGACTGGGTAATTTATAAAGCAAATGAATTTGTTTCTTACAGTTCTGGAGGCTGGGAAGTCTATGGGTGAGGGGCTGCATCTGGTGAGGGCTTCTTGCTGGTGGGGACTCACCGTAGAGTCCTGAGGTGACGTCAGGCATCACATGGCAAGGGGCCTGAGTGTGCTGGCTCAGGTCTGTCTTCCTATTCTTATAAAGCCACCAGTCTCATTACAGGGTCCCCACCCTGATGACCTTATCTAATCTTGATTATGCCCCAAAGGCCTCAACTCCTAATACCATTACAATGGGGATTAAGTTTCAACATGAATTTTGGAGGGGACATTAAAACCGTAGCAGTTGGGGGCTGGGTGTGGTGGCTTACACCTGTAATCCCAGCACTTTGGGAGGTCGAGGTGGGCAGATCATGAGGTCAAGAGATGGAGACCATACTGGCCAACATGGTGAAACCCCATCTCTACTAAAAATACAAAAATTAGCTGGGCGTGGTGATGCGTGCCTGTAATCCCAGCTACTCGGGAGGCTGAGGCAGGAGAATCACTTGAATCTGGGAGGCAGAGGTTGCAGTAAGCCAAGATTGCACCACTGCCCTCCAGCCTGACAACAGAACATGACTCCGTTAAAAAAAAAAAAAAAAAAGCAGTTGGGAACACACAGGCTAGGAAGCAGAGGTTGAGCTTTGATGGCAGTTGTTAGGGGTCCACATCTCAGCTCTGCTGTTGGGAGCTGTGTAGGGGCAGTTTCTCTAACCACCCAGGGCACTGGTTACCTTGTGGTGAGTGATAATGAGAAGCCCAACCTTGTATAGGTGTTGGGAGGAAGTCAAATGCACGCAGGACACTTTCTACAGCATCCGGCAGGACTCAATAAATGGCACCAATGATCAATACATTTGAAATATTATTATAAACCATTTTATTTTATCTTTTAACATCTGGGGACACCTGTGCCAATTATTGTTCAATGAGACTTTCTTACTCTCCATTCTTTTTTCTAGAGCAACTAAGTCAAGATTTGGTAGATTGAGAGCAAAGAGTTGCTTCAGTATAAATAATACCACTGAAGAAGGAGTTCACTAAGCCAGGGTGAAACATAGTTAACATTTCGCTGTACATGCTTCATCTTTTAATATTTTTTTTCTTAACTTCAACAGCAATACAAGATCAGTGCAAAAAAAAAAAAAGATATTGAAAAACACAGAAAAATAAAAATATTTTTAGAACTCCAGGCTGGGCATGGTGGTTCATGCCTGTAATCCCAGCACTTTGGGAGGCCAAGGTGGGTGGATCACTTGAGGTCAGGAGTTTGAGACCAGCCTGGCCAATGTGGTGAAACCCTGTCTCTATTAAAAATACAAAAATCAGCTGGGCGTGGTGGCGGACACCTATAATCCCAGTTACTTGGGAGGCTGAAGCACAAGAATTTATTGAACCTGGGAGGTAGAGGTTGCAGTGAGCCGAGATCACACCACTGCACTCCAGCCTGGGTGACAGGGTGAGACCTTGTCATAAATAAATAAATAAATAAATAAATAAATAAATAAATAAATAAAATTTTTAAACTCCAGTCATTTCATCTGCTGAAGGGGACAGCTGCTGTAATTTTTGTGTGTCCTTCAGATCTGCTTTCTAAACAGAGACAGGGAGAGGGAGGAGAAAAGAGCGTCAGGTTCAGGTTTTACAAACAAAAATAATAGACTCTATGTATTATCTATACTCATAGACTCATTAGGAACCTTTTTTCAAAGAATATTAATCACAAATAATTGGAGAACCTAGAATAAATTCTTTCATTTTGCTATATATATGTATATATATATACACACACACATATATATATATATATATATATTTTTTTTTTTTTTTGAGACAGAGTTTCGCTCTTATTGCCCAGGCTGGGGTGCAATGGCGCGATCTTAGCTCACTGCAACCTCTACCTCCCAGATTCAAGCAATTATCCTGCCTCAGCCTCCCGAGTAACAGGGATTACAGGCAAGCACCATCACATCTGCCTAATTTTGTATTTTCAGTAGAGACAGGGTTTCCCCATGTTGGCCAGGGTGGTCTCGAACTCCCGACCTCAGGTAATCTGCCGGCCTCAGCCTCCCAAAGTGCTGGGATTACAGGCATGAGCCACCACGCCCAGCCCATTTTGCATATTTTTAAATGGTGTCCATCTGTGTTCTGTGTTTTTCCTGTGATTTGTCACGGCCTCTATCCTACGTTCTACTTTTAGCTTGATATCTGGTAAGCATTTTTTCACACTTCTCCTTAGTCTTCATTGTCATAGGTTCTAATGGCTGCATCCTAGCCCCTTATTCTGAAGTACCAGCAGGTACTAACTTAGAAAGCTGAGTAGCAGTGACTCTGTAGGTCCCAGGGTCAGGACTCACTGCTTCCACTCCAGCTGCTCATTGCCAGCGCTGTTGTTTTGTGAACCTGTGTCACTGTCTTTGCTTTGTTCCTCTGTAAAATGGCAGCAGAGTCACCTCCTTCCGAACGTTCAGTTAAGTGATGTGAGTTCAGTCCCCAGGCCTGTGCTGGCCCTTGGGCACCACCCTGCTCTACACCACACCCTAATTCTTGGCCTGGGCCGATTGTCTGGAGAGCTGCTCTTACCTCGGTTATGGCAGGGACCCCTGCTGAAATCCTGACTCAGGAGTGGTCTTTTAGTGTGTGCCATGTCATTTTTGCAGGGAAATGCCTAGAAGAGAAAATCGTGGGAGAACAGGCTGACCTCCCTCTTTTGTTATGTAATACTGTCCCCTTGCTTTCTGAAATGACCATCGGGTTGGCAAGGCCTCCTACGATGGCAAATGGACGAGAGGATGCACCCATTTCCCCACATTCACACCAGCAAGGAATGTTATAATCCTGTCAGTGTTTTACTGTGTCAGGTGGACATTACATAGCATCTTGTGATTAATTATATTTTTATTACTAAAGCAAATAGCACTTTTCCATGCAATTTTCCCCCATGGGACCAACCTGTCTATATGTAAAACCATCCATCTCCCTTTTGTTAAAAATTCCTAGTGATTTGGTGAGGATATCCAGAAAAGAGTAATCTATGCCATGAAGCATTTCTGCAATGAGAAATGCTGGCCTGTGAGCCAGAGTTGTTAGTGAGAGCCTGCAGAGCCCGGCCCTGGCTTTTGCTTTCCTGTCTGATGCAGGTGGAGGGCCTGGGTGATGGGTGCAATGGCCCTGAGCACCCGCCATCTGGAGAGGAATTACCACTGCGGATCACCCTGGGGCTGGGTGACCCTCCCTCCTCTGCACACCCCCAACCTCCACATCTTTCCTGAAGACACCAAGGGTTGGATTTCACCGTAATGTGACCCAGAGATGTAAACGGCTGCTGATGCTAAAACACTAGAGTGATATCTGGCAAAGAAAGAAGCATCCTTCCAGTGGGAGGCTGGCAAAACTAGGGCAACAGAGGGCGAGCCCCCAAAGTGCCAGGAGGATGTCACCTCCCAGGAAGGCCAGCCCTCTTTCCCTGGTGCTTTGGCCACAAGGGGACTCAGTGGCACAAGAAGGTCGTTAAACAACTATGACCAGGTCAGTAGCATCCTAAGCTTCGTTTTGTTTGTTCTGCAGTGAGCTGTGGGCTGGTAGATCATTTTCACTTTTTGCTGCTCTACTGACGGAGGCAAATGCAATAAAAAATGTCATGGATGTGCAAATAAAATGGCAGTGTCTTTTCTAAGATTAACAGAGGATGTCACACACTTTGAATGGACTGAAAGCATTTGCCTTTTATTCTAAGTGTTTTCCTTGGCGGACAGGAGAGAAATACACACACACACACACACACACACACACACACACGGCCAACATTTAGAACTTACAGAATTAAAGCCATTTTTTTTTTCATTTCATTTTCTCTATTGTCCTAGATTTGTGGGAAAAAAGACAGTAGAGAGAGAATTTTATTCTAATTATTGGGACAGGAGAGATGGCTTAACAATTATTGTTCTGGAACAAAAGGTAAGACTGTCTCCTTGGAACATAAGGACAGACAGAAGCAGGGATGGACAGACGGGGGCAGTCTCTTTCGAGGTGTGCCTGCAGAACAGTGAGCTGCCGGCCATCAGGGACACGGTTTCCACGGCCAGCATTACTCTGTCATATTCACGGAATTCTGTTTTATTATTCTTTCAGAATACTGAAAAAGAAAAATAATTTCTGTTAGATTTTGTAATTAAAATAATTCGTTTTTTCTGAAACATGAATTATGAAAATGATGTTTAAAGACTGAATTATTGACAGCTAAAATCATTTCTCCTTGAAAGGCTGACTGTGAAACACACAGTATCACTGAAGGTATTTATTTAAAAGTAGTATATTAAATTGAAAGCAATTATCAAGAACTAAATGGTTTTCAGGTCCTACAGGTTTTTAAACATTTTATGTTTTTTCTAACCAAATGCTTCTTTACATAGAAACTTTAACTTACCCTCCGTGGCCAGCACATTGAAATGCCAGTGCACAGTGAAGACTAACACTTACCAGCAACCAGAAATATGTTCACTTACAAGCTGAGAGCTCATTGTAAATGTTTCTTGTCATCTTGAATGGCACCATATGTGCTGATTCCATAACCCTAGCTATTCACTGCATTTATAATTTCGTCTTCCCTTACCAGTTCCTACTTCTAACCACTGCCTTTAAAAATCAAACTAGTAACACCAACCAAACCTGAAAAAACAAATTTCCCTGGTGCTATTCATTTATCCTTCTCCTCCTTTACTTCATTAAATACTTAATTGGAATGTATTAGCTTTGCATTAAAGGCAAGTTAGATGCCTAGAAATTTGGAAATTATCATCACTGTATATGAAAGTAATGACATAAATTATAATTTAGAGAACAAAAAGGATTTTCTAAAATGTGAAACTGCATTATAGCAATGTTCTACTATTATTTCCCTATTTGCTCTAGCTACTTTCTTGGGACATTAATGTGTTATTGAAATAGAATGTTTGCCCCATTTTATTTTCTAATATGAATTTGAAATCTTTATGAGGAAAATATTTAGAACTGAGATATTTTCCTGTATAAAAGAATATAATTATGGACAATAGTTGATGAATAAGCACAAGTAACTGAATAATCTCAAATGGTATAAATGCATTTCCTACATTTTAAGTTTAAATCAAAAGTTGCCAGTTCTCAAATACAAAACAATAGTATTTTGGAGAAAAAAAAAATGACTAAATAAAGATTATCTCTAGGAAAAGGTGCAGAAGTTCTAAATTTTGATGAAGCCTAATTTAGCAATTTTTCCTTTCCTGGTTATTGTTTTCTGTGACGGTGAGGAGGGGCTTTTGCCTTTATATTTATATCTGAACTATTTAATTTTTTTCAGTGAGAATATGTTCTTTTATTACTTTTGTAGTTTCTTTAAAGTTTTGAATGAAGCGGTCATATATTCCCATTATGCAGGTCTTGGGAAATAAAGAAGAAAAATCTTTTCTAGTTCTGTCATGAATTCCCCTGTGGCCAATGCATAATACTCATATAAGGTCAAAGCATTTTGGTCCTTTTTCTTTCCATTTAAATAAATGTTAACCATTCTCTGTATAATTTCAGGAAATTAAATGAGATTGGCAGATTAAATTAAATGCATATATATTAACTGGTATCTTTTCCTAATGTCCTTCCAACAACTTGATTGGTTGGACCAGACCCTCAGCCCACAGGGTCAGTGAGAGTGGATATGGTGTCACCCCTGCAACTTAAGAAAGTCAGAGTCAAAACAGATAAACACCACAACATTTTAATAATGTAAAGAGAACTGAGCAGGTTCCAGATTCGTATTACATCGTTTACTCCACACACAAGGCATGATTGAAAAATCAAGTTAAATCACCCTGTAATCTCACAGGCACCTTATGGCCTACATACGCCCTAAGTTCCACCTTCACAATGTCCGTTAAAAGTTCCACCTTCACAATGTCCCTTAACTTGGGCTTAAAGGTTTAGCTGTTTGTATGTATGTTCCTAACATGGACAGAAGAGGTTACTTTGTACCTGCTTGTGCATTCACACATACACATGCCTGTACATGTCTTTTACTGGATAAGCGGGTATTTGTTTAATTCTGAAAGACAAGCAATGACATAATTAAGTGCTCCCATCTGAGGGATGACTGCAGTTGATTCTACTCCTTCTGGGCCCTGCTAATGGCCTTTCTCCCTCTGGCCTGCTCTCAGATATCTCAGGGGCTCTGCCTGTAAATAATTAATGGTGACTCTTAATGTGTGTTGGGAAGTGAAGCTGCCTTATTCACATGTATAACCGCTTACACACCAAGCCTTTTCCCGATTCCTCTTTTCAAAAGCACACAGCCAAGACACAATAATCTCCACTCAGACACAGCAATTCTGTGTTGGCATCTCAGGGATGATACAGATTGTGTGTGATGGTCATCCATTTACTTGGATTTTCAGAATGATTGCCTTTGAAATGGAGCAAGTCATGGCTTAGCGTGAGTTGTAAAGACCCTGGATTGGTATTAGGGCCTTTGCTTTGTAAGCAGCTTGCCTTTGCCTTTCTACAGAGCAGGATTTTTCAGCTTTGGTGGCAAGACTTTATACCTTGTGTCATATGGTAAGCCTTGCATTTAGAGTATAGACATTAGGACTCACCTTTTCTCTCAACATTTTGTTATGAAAAATTTCAAACATACACTAAAGTTGAAAGAATTGAACCATCTATAGTCATATGCATACCACTCAGGTCGCACCATTAACACTTCCAAAATTTCTCTCTTACCTTTCTATCCAACTGTTCACTCATTTTTAATGCATTTCAAAGCATATTGCAAACATCAGTACACTTCACTCTTAAATACTGTAGCACGCATAGTATGGACTAAGGTTCAGTATTGTTTGTAGTTTTTTTAGGTAAAATATATATAAAGTAAGATACACATATCTTAAATGGACTGCTTGATAAGTTTTGACAAATACAGCAACTGTGTAATGAAAACTCCAGTGAGATATAGAACCACCAAACTAATGTCCTTATGCCCCATCCACGGTAAAACTCGCTGTCTACCCTGTGCCCACGATCCACTCTTCTGACTTTTTATTCGCTGTACCTTAGAACAGCATATAAATGGAATCATTTTTGTACAAAGTTTCTTTCACTCAGCATCTTTTTTGAGATTGCTATCAGTCTTTTCACACATCAATCGGTCCTTCCTTTTTATTGTTGAATAGTTACTGTACCACAGTTTGTTTATTCATTCTCCTGTGGATGGATACTTGGGCTATTTACAGTTTGGAAATATGAATAAGGCTGCTATGAACATTCTTGGATACCTTTTTTGACATATTTATCTTGGGTAGATAAGAATGGAATTTTGTGTCACAGGGTAGGTATACATTTAGTTTTATAAGAAACCACCAGACCTGTTTCCAAAGTGATTGGACCATTTTGCACTCTAACCAATAAGGTATGAACATTCTGGTTGCTCCATTTCCTCATCAAGTAGTGTTGGTCTTACAATTTTAGCTATTCTGGTGAGAGCATAGTGGTATCTCATCGTGGTTTTAATTTGCATATCCCTGATGACCAATGACATTGAGCTTTTTGAATATTTTTTGCTGTTCAAATCTTTACCCTCTCTCTTTCGTTCTCTCTTTCTCTCTTTCTTTCTCCCTTCCCTTCCCTTGCTCCTTCCTTCCTTCCTTCCTTCTGTTTTGTTTTTTTTTTTGAGGCAGGGTCTTGCTCTGTCACCGAGGCCAGTGGAGTGCAGTGGTGCAATCACAGCTCATTGAAGCCTTGACCTCCTGGGCTTAAGCCATCCTCCCACCTCTCAGCTTCCTGAGTAACTGGGACTACAGGTGTGCACCACCATGCCCAGCTAATTTTTAAAATTTTTCGTTAGAGACAGGGTCTGTATGTTTCCCACACTGGTCTCAAACTCCTAGGCTCAATGGATCCACCACCTTGACCTTCCAAAATGCTGGGATTACTTTGGTGTGAGCCACCATGCCCAGCCTGCTCATTTTCAACTGGATTGTTTGTCTTTTTATTATGGAGTTATGTGAGTTTTTATATTGTAGATACCATTCATTTTCAGATATGTTTTGAAAATATGTTATTGTGGTCTATAATTTGCCTATTTAACTTTAAATGGTATCTTTTGAGGAGCAGAAGTTTTAAATTTTGATGAAGCCTAATTTAGCAATTTTTCCTTTCCTGGTAATTGTTTTCTGTGTCCCATGTAAGAAACCTTTGCTTACCCTCAAGTCATGAAGATAGTCTCCCATATGATTTCCTAGAAGCTTCATAGTTTTAGCCTTTATGTTTAGGTCCATGATTCATCTCAATTATTTTTTCTTTTTTAAAAACTTTTTTTCAAGTTCAGAGGTACACGAGCAGGATGTGCTGGTTTGTTGCATAGGTAAACATGTGCCATGGGGATTTACTGAACAGATCATCCCATCACCCAAGTATTAAGCCCAGCATCCATTAGCCGTTCTTCCTTATGCTCTTTCCCCACCCTCCCTCACCACAGGTGCCCAGTGTGTGTTGTTCCCCTCGTGCATCTATGTGTTCTCATCAATCAGCTCCCACTTATAAGTGAGAACACGTGGTATGTGGTTTTCTGTTCCTGTGTTAGTTTGCTGAGGATAATGGCTTCCAACTTCATCCATGTCCCTGCAAAGAGATAATCTTATTCCTTTTTATGACTGCATAGTATCCTATGCTGTATATGTACCACATTTTCTTTTTCTTTTTTTCTTTTTTTTTTGAGACAGAGTTTTGCTCTTGTTGACTAGGCTGGATCACAGTGGTGCTACCTCAGCTCACTGCAACCTCTGCCTCCCAGGTTCAAGCAATTCTCCTGCCTCAGCCTTCGTAACAGCTGAGATTACAGGTGCCCACCATGACGCCGGGCTAATTTTTTGTATTTTTAGTAGAGACGGGGTTTCACCATGTTCGCCTGGCTGGTCTTGAACTCCTGGCCTCAGGTGATCCAACTGCCTTGGCCTCCCAAAGTGCTGGGATTATAGGTGTGAGCCATCACACCCAGCCACCACATTTTCTTTATCCGGTCTATCACTGATGGGCATTTGGGTTGATTCTATGACTTTGCTATTGTAAATAGTGCTGTAATGAACATGTGTATGCCATCTCAAGATAATATTTGTGTATGGTGAAAAGTAGGGGTAATTGCTTTTTATTAAATGAGGGTGTCCAGTTGCTCCAGCACTATTTACTGAAAAGACTTTGCTTTTCCCATTGTACTGCTTTGGCTCCCTTGTCAAAAATCAATTGGATGTACAAGCACAGGTCTATTTTTCAACCCTCTATTCTGTCCCTTGGAGCCATTTGTCTATACCCAGTACCATACTGTCTTGATTATTATAGCTTTGTAGTTTGTTTCTTGGAAGGATAATGGCTTCCAACTCCATCCTGCCAATGTCTTGAAATCAGGTAGTGTACATTCTCCAACTCTCTTCATTTTCAAGATTGCTTTGGCTATTCTAGGTCTTTCAAATTTCCATATAAACTTAAGAATCAGATTGTCAATTTATTTCCCCAAAAAATGACCCTATTGGAATCATAGTTGGGATTAAATTGAATCTATAGATAAAATCAAAGAGAACTGACATCTTAACAGTACTAAGTCTTCTAATACATGAAGATGGATGTCTTCCCACTTATTTAGGTCTTGTTCAATTTCTCTCAGCCATGTTGTATGTTTTCAGCATACAGATCTTGCCAATCTTTTATTACATTTTTTTTCTAAGAATGTAATTTTATACTATCCTAAACTACTTTTTCAATTTTTCAAATGTTAGCTGCGATTATGTGATTCATTTTTGTGAGGTGTATGTCTGTGAGCCAACCGTGCTATGCATTTACATTTAAAAAGAAAAACAAGGCCAGGCACAGTGGCTCACGCCTGTAATCCCAGCACTTTGAGAGGTTGAGGTGGGTGGATCACTTGAGGTCAAGAGTTTGAGACTAGCCTGGCCAACATGGTGAAACCCTGTCTCTACTAAAAATACAAAAATTAGCCAGACTTGGTGGCTTGCACCTGTAATCCCAGCTACTCAGGAGGTTGAGACGTGAGAATCACTTGAACCCAGGAGGTGGAGATTGCAGTGAGCCGATATCGTGCCACTGCACACCAGTCTGGGAGGCAGAGTGAAACTGTGTCTCAAAAAAAAAAAAGAAAAAAGAAAAAAGAAGAAGAAAATCAATCCAAAGCCTGTTTTATTCATCCCTTCAGAAAGGCAGCACAAAGATGGGGTGGGTTTAGCCTGAGAGCTGGGAGACCAAACTTCTGTCCCAGTTTGCCTCTACTGGCTGTGTGAACTTGGCCAAGAATGATTGTGTTGAAGTCAAAATAAAAATATACAGATAAATTTTTATTTTTATTTTTTATTTGTACAAATTTGTGGGGTGTAAGTGACATTTTGTTATGTGTATATAGTGCATAGTGATCCAGTCAGGGCATTTAGGGTGTCTATCACCTGAATACAGTACATTTTTGTTAACTATAGTTACCCTACTCTGCTGTCAAACATTGAATTTATTCCTTCTTACTGTATGCTTGTACCCTTTAACCCACTTTTGTTCATCCTCCCTGCTCCCACACTCACCCTTCCCAGTCTCTGTTATTTGTTTTTCCCATTTTTCCACTCTCTTCCTCCATGTGATCAAATTTTTAGCTCCCACAAATAAGTGAGAACATGCGATATTTGTCTTTTTGTGCCTGCTTATTACACTTAAGATAATGACCTCCGGTTCCATCCATGCTGTTGCAAATGAAAAGAGAATTTTTTTTTTTTTTTTTTTTTTTAGACAGAGTTTCGCTCTGTCACCCAGTCTGGAGTGCAGTGGTGTGATCTCAGCTCACTGCAACCTCAGGCTCCTGGGTTCAAGTGATCCTCGTGCCTCAGCCACCTAAGTAGCTGGGATTACAGGTGCATGCCACCACGCCCAGCTAATTTTTGTGTTTTTAATAGAGACGGGGTTTCACCATGTTGGCCAGGCTGGTCTCGAACTCTTGACCTCAAGTAATCTGCCTGCCTCAGACTCCCAAAGTACTGGGATTACAGGCGTGAGCCACCATGCCCAGCCTGAAAAGAATTTTAAAATCTAATGTTTTATTGGGATATAAGAATTGTAATTTGTGATATATATATATATATATATATAGAGAGAGAGAGAGAGAGAGAGAGAGAGAGAGAGTTGATATGTTTGAAGAATAAAGAGAAAGTTGGCAGTTTTGTAATAAAAAGGAGAAATGTTAGGGGTGTTTTACAAGAAAATGTATTAGTATTAGCAAGATTTTGGAGAGTTGGCAAGTTATGATGGGTGAGTGACAGTTGTGGGTAAAGCTAGTTTTAGAGTCGTTTTAGTAGTTATTAGATAAAACTGGTTTTAGTTGTAGTAGACATTTTTAGTAGTCGGACTTGTAGAGAATTATATTTTTGGAGTAATGTTACATGCCCGAAGTGCTTTTTCTTCTTGGCTTCTCAGCTCTGTTTTAGTAGGGTGTAAAAACAATAATCCAATTTGCATGATCACCTTTCACAACAGTATTCTTTACCTATTTCTGCTGTCACTCCACGCAATCAGAATTTAACTCCTCATCCATTGCGGTCTTTTCTGTAATATCTATGGAGAGAAAGCTTTTTACTGTTGTTCCCTAACGTCTTTGGAAATCTGGTAGAAGTTTTGAATTTTGTCCTTGGAAAAATGTACACACACACATCCAGTTTTGTGTACAATTTTAGGATGTTCAGGAAACTTTAGAAGCCTGTTAGCCTTTCGGGGTCCACAGACCCTCACTGTGAACCCCTTCTAGAGTGGAAGCTCAGGGAGGGCAAAAGGCCGCCGTCGTTTCCCTCTGCTCCTTCTGCACCCAGCGAGTGCTCGGCCCATCATGGCCGCTCAGTAAATGACTGTCGCTTTTGTTGAATGGCCCGGGTGCTGGATCGTGGCCTCCCGTAAGGCTGGCCTCTCCTCCCGAGTGGCACCAGGTGCTCAGATGACCTGGAGCAGCCCAGTGCTCTGGTGAACCAGCGCGATCCGAGGCCCAGTGTTTCGGGGGTTGTCCCAGATTGTTACGCAGCGCGTTTGTGCAAGAGCAGGTCTGGAGTGAGGGCTGCTGATTCTAAATCCCACGCCCTTCGTGGGGTTTTCTAGGCTGGCAGGGAAAGCGTCCAGATCTCCACACCCCCAGGAGTTGGCCTGTCTTTCTTCCATCACTAAATACTCTATCCCCTGTGGGCACAGCAGCGGGACAGTTTGGCTGAGACCTCCAGCTCTCTCGCCAAAGCCCCTGCTCCTCCGCTGCTGTCGGTGAGGTCAGCCCGGCTGCTCCCCCGCAGGCAGCTGTCCCCAGTGCCCTGGAAGGGCTCCAGGTGGCAGTCTCACTGCAGAATCCTCCTAGCTGTGCTCGCTGCCCGGTGCCTTCGCAGACAGCCCGCTTCGCACCAGCCCCGGGAGGGCTCTGAGGCAGGGTTGCAGGTCGCGGGGTGGCGAGTGCAGGGAGCATTGCAGGGCCATGCCTTTCTCTTCCTGAAGCCCCCACGATCGTGCAATGGACCGCACATCCCTCTGCTGTGTTCTACGATGATTCTCAAGAGCACGCAGGCAGTTGACGGTGACGCTGTGTGTGCGCTTCCTCCCACGCAGGTGCTGGGGACATGGGCAGCAAACCGTCCACGCCAGGCGGTGGCCCTACAGCGCAGTCCCCGAGGACGGAAGGCATTCGCGCCGCGTACAGGCAGGGAGACCGTGGCGGCGCCCGGGACCTGCTCAAGGAGGCCTGCGACCAGTGCACGTCCCAGCTGGAAAAGGTAGGGGGAGTGCCTGCCCCTGCGGCCACCAATGCAGTCCTGGGCTGGAGGAAGGTGACCGCTCAGATGATTTTCTCGTTCTTGTCATAACTGTAATGAGCATTCTTACTGTGTTCTGGAAATGCCTCATTTTGCATATAAACTTGTGGGCGCCTTTCCTTTCCAATTGACTTCTCAGTCTGCTATCACCTAAGCAGGCCCCTGCCACCTTTTCATGGGAGGGCTTTGAGGGACAGGGGTGGGGTCACTTAAATGTAAAGAACAAAATGCCACCCAGAGACTTAACCTACTGTATTCTTTTACGCTTTTTGTCATTATAAAAAGTAGCACATGCTGGAAAAATAAAATGTAGAAAATATATAAAAGTAGGAAAAATGGGACAAAAAAGTAACCAAATTTCTAATACACCCTAAAACCCACTTAACGGTTTTGCTGTATTTTCTTCCAGCCTGCCGATCTGAGCATACATTGTTGTTGTTGTTGTTGTTGTTGTTGTTGTTGTTGTTGTTGTTTCTAATATAGATGCCACCAGATTGCATATATGGTTATGCAGCTGCTGCTTGTACTTTTATAATATTATTTTAATAATTTTCCAGATGATTAAAAATTCCTTATAGGCGTCTCGTTCAATGGATACATGACATTCCATCTACAGGGAATGTGTTCACCCGGCTATTTATCTTGGTTGGATATGTGGATTGCTTCTCATTTCTTACTAATATAAATGATGCTCTATTGAATGTTTTTGCCGAATTCTTTTCTTATTGTAATGTTATATTCTTAGCATAGATGTACGGGGATTGAGAATGTGGATATGAGGACTTTTAAAGTTTTGGAGTACATGCCAAGCTGTTTTCCAAAAATCTTCTACAGATTAACCCTGCCAGCAACAATTGGAGTGGGCCCTTACCACGTTTTTTGCCCTTGTGGGAGATTCTTATTGGTTATTATCATGAAAATACCTTAAGGATGTTTTATTTGCATTACTTTGATTAGGACAGGTTTAACATGTTTCCATTTAATTGATAGTTAGAATTCATTCAATTCCTAAAACTCCAACCTGTTCTCAGAAGTGTAAGAGATTGGGAGAGGGGCAGTACTGCATGCTTGGGAATTGTTAAGCATAAGGAAGGCATTTGAAATCCCTCTGATTAGGAATTCATGGTGGATATAGCAAAGGACCATTCTTCTGCACAGGGAGAGCTGCGCTGTGCACATGAGCAGGTCAGAGCTGTGGGCTCTTCGGGTGGACAGCAGTGGCCTCAAGCAGGGAAGAGCTGTGCAGCAAACACAGCCTGGCATCCCTGCCAAGTGGCCAAGCAGCCAGAGATAGTGGCTCATTTCAGAGCTGTGCAGATTCAGGGATGTGGCAGCAGCAGGAGATGCTGATGGGGGAAGATGATCACGGAGGGGCCCGAGAGCCAAAGGGGATGTGATTTCATCCTGAGGGTGGAAAAGCTGTTAAAGAGAGTGGCATCATAATTTGGGAAAGGGCACTCTTGCTGATATTTGAATAAAGGAAAACAGAGTCCTGGGTGTGGGTCTCTTCTCTGTAGCATCATGGTCAGTGGCAACTCAAAATCAAAAAGGTTCCTAGAAAGCTGCCTCTCTGCTGAATACAACATTGATGAAATCCTAGCTGATTGGACTTTAAGAAGACAGTGAGGAAAAGGATGGATACATCTGTGTTTTCATAAAAATGTAAAATTATAGTTCCAAAAAATACCATAATTAAGAGTCAAGGATTGATGCAAAAGGAGAAGGTATATGGCTAATATCCTTCACTGACAAAGAGCTTTTATAAGTCAATATGAAATAATAATATAACTTTCAAAAGGACAACAGGACATGGAAGCAGCAAAATAAAGGTAAAGAAAGCAGAAGGCATGAAATTGTAAAAATAATTTGAAAGTTTTGAAATAGAAAGCAAAGTAGAAAGAAGTAGAAATGACCACCAAATGAAAAATTGATTCTTTGAAGAGATTAATAAAATGGAAAATCTCTGGTGAGAGTAAAAGATGAAAAAGAAGAAATAGATAAATCAGGAATATAAAAGAGACCTTCACGACAGTTTATACAAGCATTAAAAACATAACAACAGAATGTATTATGAGCAAGTTTATGTTAAAACACTCAAAAATTTAGATGAAATGAACAAATAAAAATAAAAATTTAACTTTGAAAAGAAAGAGAAAGCATGAATAGTCTTTCAACCATGAAGGAAATAAATCAATCATGTAAAACCTTCTGACAAAACAAATTCTAGGTCTACATGGTTTTACTCGTGTGTTCTACCAAATAATAAAATCACTTGTCCAGAAAATAGAAAAAGAGGGTGCACTCCCCTCCCCCGTTCCTTTGATGAAGCTAACACAACCTCAATACCAAGAGTAGGTGAGAACAGTACCTGGAATGAAAATGACTAAGGATATGAATAGGCAAATAGACACACACACACCTGAACGATATTCAGATGGATGGTACACATATGTAAAGTTATTCAACTTTGTTAAAGCTTATAGAAAGGTAAATTAAACAAAAATGAAACAACATTTTTAAGTTAATCAGATTGACACCTTAAAGTTTGATAAAAATCAGAAGGAAGGCTATGGGAACTTACACACCTTTATTCAATGCTACTAGGAATATACTAGGAATGTGTGCAGCCTCTTTGGAAGGCCATCTGAAAATGCTTATCAAATTTTCAAATTTCATCATCTTTGACCCAGCAAAACTACTGCTAGGAACTTACCCCTACAGATTTACTTGAAAAAAAAATTACCAAGTTGTATGTGTAAGGATGTTCACTCAAGTTGTGTTTAAGATAGCACAACCTTGAAAACCGCCTAACTGTTCCATCCACAGGAGAAGGCTGCTACAGAAATGTCAGTCTGTCCAGGTCCTAGAATACCACACAGCACTCCAAAAGCACAAAATAATCTCTAGCAGCTGTTTTGGAAAGAACTCCAGTGTAACTTAATGTAATAAGCGCAGAACTTCTGCTTCCGGGAAGATGGAGGGAACATGGAGGTTGTTTACTTTGCCCTCTTCTCACTAAGTGCACTAAAGCTCTAGACGTTACATGTAAAACAAACGTAGGATTCTGAAAGGTGGAGAAAAGAAGGCAGACTAGCTGGTGGTCTCAGTACTCAAGGAAATCACAGTAGTACGTTTTTGGGTTTTACTTTTATCTCATACGTCCCAAACCAGATACTGAGGAAGTTGGCAATCCAGAAACACAAACTGGCACAGAGGAGAAAAAAAAAAAATCCAAGGAAAGCCTGCTCTCTCTAACCAAAGCACCAGGAAAGGCACAGCAAAGCCAGGCAGGAAACTTATAGGCAATCACCAAACCCCCTTTGGCCAAACACTGCAGAAATATGCTTGCAGACCGGCCCTACCTCTCACCAGCAAAGGCCAGGTGGAGAGCCTAGAGTTCCACCCTTGCCAGGCTGTAACAGGCACCTCAATCATCCCCACCCCAGGGTGTCAGAGAAGGCTGTGAGGAGCTGGGGTGCTAATCCCCACCAGGTGGTGACAACATCCCCCCATCACCATCAGTGGACAGCATGTGGGGAGCCTGGACTTCTGTCCCCACCCAGCCTGGCAGTAATGAGACATGTGTTCCCCATATAACTAGGGTAGAATTGAAGCAGGCCTGGAGGAGAATCTCAAGTCCTAACTCTGCCCAGCAATAACAAGGAGCCCCTGCTTACTGGTGGTCAACTGATTATAAGTATAGCCCCCAGATTTCCACCCCACCAGGCAGCATTGAGGGGCCATCCCTGTTTACCCACCAGAGCGGCATCAGAGGAGGCCTGCCAAAACACAAGATTGAAGTAAGATCCAGAGTCTTAAAACATAATGCCCCAAATATCCAGGCCATTAAAAAAATTACTTATAATTACCAAGAACCAGAAAGATCACAAACTCACTGAGACAAGATGACCAAGAGAGGCCAGGAGCAGGATGACTCCAACGTTAGAATTATCTAACAAGGATTTTAAGGTAGTCATCATAAAAATGCTTCTGTGGGCAATTATAAATATACTTGAAACAAATGGAATAATAGAAAGTTTCAGCAAAGAAATAAAAGACACAAGGAGAGCCAAATGAAGATTTTAGAACTTAAAAGTACAATACCTGAAATTAAAAAAAAAAAAAAAAAAACTCAATGAATGGGTTCAACTGTAGAATGGAGAAGAGAGGACAGGGGAAAGAATCAGGGAGAAGGCAGAACAGTAGAAATTACCCACTCTGGAAATAAAGCCAAAACAAAAGAAAATAGACTGAAAAAATGAACAGAGCCTCATGGACATGTGAGGATTTTAACAGAAGATCTAACATTCATGTCATCAGAATCCCAGGAGAGTAGACAGAAGGCAAGACTGAAGGAGAACTCAAAGAGACAATGGCTGAAAACTTCTCAAACTGGCAGAGGACATAAATGCTCAGATTGAAGAAGTTGAAAACAAACAGGACATACCCAGAGAAATCCATTCCAAGTGCATCATAGTCCAGCTTATTAAAACTAAAGACAAAACAAAATAAAACCTTGAAAGTAGTCAAAGAGAAACATTGCCTTTAGGGGAAAAACATCCAAAAGACAAAAATTACCAACATCAGAAGGGAAACACAGAACATCATTACAGATCCTGCAGATATCAAAAAGATAATAAGGGGACATTATGAATAGCTCTAAACACATACATTGGATAACTTAGATGAAACGGACAAATCCTTGAAAAGTAGAAATTACCACAACTTAATAGGAAATACATAATTTGAATAACCTTTTAACTATGCAGAAAATTCTATTCATAATTTTAAACTTCCCCCAAAAACAAATTTACAGATCCAGATGGCTTCACTGGATAATTCTACCTAACATTTAAAGAATTAATACCAATTCTACATAGTCTCTTCTAGAAAATAGAAGAGGGAACATTTTTTAACACTTTCATCAAGGCTGTATTACCCTAACACCAAAACCAAAGACAGTGTTAAAAAAAGTATGGACCAATGCCCATTATGAATGTGGATGCAAAAATTCTTTACAAAATATTACCAAGTACAATTCTGCTATATGTAAAAGGAATTCTAAGCCATGACCAAGTGGAGTTTATTCCAGAGATGCAAAGTTGGTTCGGTTTCAATCATCAATCAATGTAATCCTCTTTACTAATAAACTAAAAAAGAAAAGTTACCTTATCATATCAATTGATACAGAAAAAAATTGACAAAATTCAATACCATGTTTCTCAAAAACTCTTAGAAAATTAAGAATAGGAGGGAACTTTCTCAATTGGATAAAGAATATTGACAAAAACCTACAACTAACATCATTCTTGATGTTGAAGACTGTTTTCCCCTAAGATCAGGAATGAGGCAAGAATGTCCACTCTCAATATAATGCTGCAAGTTCTACTCAAGAGCAACTATAATATCATTGTATTTAAAAAATACTATTCAATATATTTAATATATTGCTGGAAATTCTAGCCAATGCAAGAAGGCAAGGAAATGAAATAAAAGGCACACAGATATGAAAGAAATAAACTGTCTCTATTTGTAGATCACATGACAATCTATACAGAAAATCCATAAAAGAAATGATTTATGAAAGAAAAATTGGTAAACTGGACCTCACCAAGAGTAAAAACTTTTCTCTGAGAAATATCTAAGACAGTGATTCTAAAAAAAACAAGCTACAGACTGAGAGAAATATTTACAAATCACTTATATGACAAAGGACTCCATAGCTAGAATATATAAAGAACTCTCAAAACTCAACATTAAAAAGCAAACAATCCAAATAGAAAAGTTATGAGATATGTGAAGAGATATTTCACTGAGGAAGATACACAGATGTCAAATAAGCACATGAAAAGATGTTTAACATCATTAGCCATTAGGAAAATAAAAATTAGAGCAATGATAAGATGTCATTACACAGCTTTATGAACAGCAAAAATAAAAAATAGTGACAGTACCAAATTCAGATTGGGATGCAGAGAAGGGGTATCTCTAATGTGTTACCACCAACAATGTAACATGGTACAATCATGCTGGAAAATAGTTTGTCAGTTTCTTTAAAAAACTAAAAATTCACTTATGAACCAGCAATTGAACTCCTGAATATTTAGTCTAGAGAGAGGAAACTTACATGCACACAAAAACTTGCTCACGATGTTTCATACAAACTTTATTTGTAATGACCCAAAACTGGATACAACCAAAGACTCTCAGTAAGTGAATACTTAAACATACATGGAGTACTACTAAGCTATACAAAGGCACTCTCCTGAAACATGCAACAACTCGGATGGATCTCAGGACATTATGCTGAGTTAAAAAAAAAAAAAAAGCCAATCTCAAAAGATCATCTCTATGATTCCATTTAAGTAACATTCTCAAAATGACAAAATTATAGAGGTGGAAAGAGATTAGTGTTTGTCAGGGGTTAGAGATGGTGAAGAGGAAGAGGATGAGTGAGACTACCATGGGTACGTGGCATGACAGAGACCTTTGTGGTGATGGAACAGGTTTGTATCTTGATTGTGGTGGTGGCTACTCAAGTCTACACCTGTGACAAAATGCAGAACATATACACACATTGTACTAACATCAAGTATCTTGCTACAATTATGTAAGATGTTGCCATTGGGGGAAACTGGATGAAGGATACTAGGGTCCTCTCAGTACTATCTTTGTAACTTCCCATGAATCTCTGATTATTTCAGAGCAAAAAGTTAAAAAATAACCGAAGTATAAGTCCACTTTTACAGCACTTAAAAACTGGTAATAGTTAATCTACGATGTCAGAAGTCAGTATAGTGGTTCCTCACCATAGGGTAGTGACTAGAAGGAACAAAGGGGGCTTCTGGGCACAGGTGATGTCCTGGTCTTTGGACTGAGGCCAGTTACATGGGTGTATTCAAATGCCTTGCATGAAACTGAACACTTAAAATATTTGCACTTTTCTGCAGGTGTGCAGGTGTGTTATATTGATGATTAAAAGGTCATAATGAATTAAGTGAAAAAAGCATTCAGTTGTATATGAGATTACCTGTGAGTACTATAAATAAATATGTTCTGGAAGGTGTCCTTTGCAGAGGGCAATTGGGAGGTAAAGACATAGAGAGATGCCTACTTCTTGCTTTATACTTTTCTGTGCTGTTGGAATTTTTTTAAATACTCACTATGGAGACTCCAGCCAGAAAGCCAGCTTTGACCTTTCCCACTGTCTGGGTCCTCTTGGCCTTGGGCTGGCTCCTATGACATCACTTGCCACTGCTAGAGGATGGGGCTTTTAAGCCTCTAACCGACCGAGTCTAGACAGCTGTTAGTTGTGTGCAGTGAAGCATTTAATCAATCACTGTGGCTTTTCTCCATAATGCAAATGCTTTCCTGGAATGACAGGGCTACTGGGCCTCACCCTCGGCAGAGTGGCAGGTGGGTGGGCTTTTCTTTCTGATCGTGTTGAATATATGAGTCTACTGTCCTTCACCTGATCCCAGCCCCTTAGACTGTTCCTCTCCTCACTTGCCAGACATAGATCCCACTGCCAGCCCATTCACTCCACTTACAGAACCTGAGCCTTCCTCCAAGTCCCATGTTTCCAGGAAGTCTTGAATGCAACAGAGACTCTTAGGCTTTAGAGCTAGACACCCCAGTTCAAACCCTGAGCAGTTCTGCTGATGATAAACTCCCTAACCATGGGCAAGCTTTTATTTACTCTTCTGTAACATAGAAATACAGGCACATTCCTGGCATGACTGTTGGGAGGATTGAATGTAGCCATGTGAATAAAGTACTCAGTCCAGAATCTGTCACATGATGAGAGCTTTGATAAATGTCCATTCCCTTTCCTGGGGGCTCCATTTACCCATTCCTACCCAACGCATCTAAAATGATCTCCAAACACACTTGTGTTATAAACTATTCAGCAAGTCAAATGTGCTTGTTGGGGGCTGTTTATGCATACTCCCTCCTCAAATTAATTGTAAATCTGTGGAGACCAGAAATGGCCCCTGACATCCTCAGTGCACCGTCCCACCTCTCACACACAGTAGATCCTCAATAAGTGTTGATGGAGGCACTGGCCATCCCATTCCAATAGGGGCTCCCCATCTACCCGCTTGAACACACTGATGTTCAAGCCCATAGGAAACAACCAGATGCCAAAGGACTTGACATTTCAGAAATGCAATCAAACACTTAACATGCCAATCTAGCAGCCATCTGAGTATCCTTTTCTCAGACCCAGAGAGCTCTTGATAAGTCAAGACCACTTTTACACTGGTCTATGATAGCCACTTACTAGCTATGTGGTGTCGGGCAAGCTCTGAAACCTCTCTGAACCTCCACATTCTTGTTGATGTATTAATACATGGCCTGCCACATAGGACCTTTACATACCGGAAGGACTGGAAATGAGCAGGAACTCAGGTTTGGGTCCAGTTTCCACCATATCCTTTCCTTCCTCTGGGCCACCAAGTCAAGAGTCCCTCTGCATGCTGCTGGAGGATCTTTGTCCCTGGATTCAGATCTGTGAAGTCCCCTAGTCTGTCACATTCCATTTATGAATAAATTGCAGAATGGTTCCTCAGAGAGCCTGGTTGCCTTCCCTCTTCCCAGGACTGACTCAACATGTCCCAAGTGATTACTGAGCTCTGGCTCTATGCCAGAAGGGGCTATGCGCACCATCCCCTTCCTCATGAAGCAGGTAGTCGAGAGCAGCAAATGAGAGCCACATGTATAATATCGTATTTTCTAGTAGCCACATTAAAGCAGTAAACAAGCACACACCTATAATCTCAGGTACTCTGGTTGGAGGATCACTTGAGCCCAGAAGGTCGAGACCAGCCCTAGCAACATAGCAAGATCTGGTCTCTACAAAAAAAAAAAAAAAAAAAGCCGGTGTGGTGGCACATGCCTGCAGTCCCAGCTACTCAGGAAGCTGAGGCAGGAGGATCACTTTAGTCTGGGAGGTCAAGGCTGCAGTGAACAAGCCTGGGTAACAGAGAGAGACGCTGGCAAAAAAAAAAAAAAAAAAAAAAAGAGCAAACAGAAACAAACAAATAAAATGTTAATATTATTTTTATTTAACATGAATATATTAAAATAATTGTTTCAACATGTAATCAAGATAAATTATTCATAAGCTAGCTTACCCTTTCTGTACTAGGTCTTTGAATTCACATGTGATTTTATACTCTCCACCTCTCACTTCTGAGGAGCCACATTTCAAGTGCTGCCCAGTCACACTTGGCAGGTGCTGCCGTTCTGGACAACACAACTCCAGCCCTGCCCCGGGACCTGGTGAAGCATTTAACGTCAGTTCTCTTGGCAGTTCCTAATAGAGCCAATCTCACTGGAGCCCTGTTCTGTTTTGGCCAGGGCCAGCTTCTGAGCATCCCAGCGGCCTATGGGGATCTGGAGATGGTCCGCTATCTACTCAGCGAGAGACTGGTGGAGCTGCCCACTGAGCCCATGGATGACAACCCAGCCGTGGTAGCAGCGTATTTTGGGCACACGGCCATTGTGCAGGAATTGCTTGAGTCCTTACCAGGTAAATCACAGGGCATGAGCTCTTAACCGTGTCTCAGGGCACCTCTTCTTAGGCATCACCCCAAAATGTTTACTTCTTCATGCTTTCACCAATAATGAGATCAAGAAATCCAGGGCAGGCCACTGACACCCAAACAAAGTGAAGCTTGCCTGCTAGCCACATCCCACCTCTCACTCCCATGAACTCATAAGAGAAAGTCTCAAACACCATATTTCATAAAGAATGTAATTAACATTGCTTTTTTAAAAAATAATTAATAGACCTTGGTCTTTTTAGAGAAGTTTTAGATTTATGGAAAAAATTGATTGGAGTGTATAGAGTTCCAGAATTAATGATTTGAAGGTATGTTAACAGAAAACAGGTGATCCCTAATTCACTTACACAAGAATGTCTAGGTAAGAGAGACAGAGTAATCATACTAGTAACTTGTATTGAGATGGGGATGCAGCAGTCTTAGGAGGCAGGTGCTATATTTCAGGGCCATGGTTTTAAAATGAGGAAACCAAAGCTCAGAGAAGTGAGCTCCACCGTACTCCCTCCACACGGTTTTCCCTATGACTCTGTTTTGCATTAGTGTGGTACATTTGCGACAATTGATCAACTAATATTGATACCTTCTTATTAACTAAAGTCCATCGCTTACATTGCAATTCATTCTTGCTGTTGTAGATCCCATTGGTTTTGACAAATGGATAATGACACGTATCCATTAGTACAGTATTACACAGAACAGTTTCACTGCCCTAAAAATCCTCTGTGCTCCACCCCTCCCCTGGCCCCATCCCTCCCTCCCTCCCTCCCCTGGCCCCTGGCAACTACTGATCTTTTTTAGTATCTTTGCCTTTTCCAGAACATCGCTTTAGTTGGAATCCCACAGTATGTAGCCATTTCAAACTCACTTCTTTCCCATAGCAATATGCATTTAAGGTTTCTCCATGCCTGTTTGTGACTTGATAGCTGAATAATATTCCATTGTATTTGTGTACCACACTATGTTGCTTTTATGGGAACTAATTTTTTCTTTGGTGAACTCAAGATGTCCTGGTCTCCTGTAATTTCCCGTGGTGGTCTTAGCTCAGAAACACTGCACCAGTCTAGGCAGGCATCGCTACAGTTACAGGTTGAGGCACACCCTAGCAGTGGTCTTTGGGAGTTAGGATTTTGCTTGGGAGCCAGGGCCCACCTCTTGGGTGGGAGAACATGCAGTCGCCCAGGGCCCTGCACCTAGAAGGGCCCACGTTTTGTTTAATACTCTGTACTCACTATCTTAAAATGTTCCATGATTTTTAAACAAGAGGCCCCATTCTTTTCATTCTGCATTGGGCCTCACCCCTTATATAGCAGCCTGTTTGAGAGTTTCCAGCTGTGTGCTTTGGTAGATCTGTGCTCAGAGCTGGTTCCAAGCTGGTGTTCCCCTCATATGTCTGAAGGCAGAATGACATTATGGGCAGAAATCAGGGCAATTTTAGGGCCCATGAGAAGACTAAGACAAGACATAGGAGGGCAGAGAGGAGCTTGGGTGCCCCTAAGGAGCCAAAGGCTGACCTGCCTCTTTTCAGGGAGCCCCAAGATTAGCTCTGTTCTAGCCCTGAAGAGTCTACGCCAGCTGACTCAGTCATCTAATGTTAGCTAATATTTATTGAATACTGCCAAGTGCTGAGCACTTTGTAGAACTTGAGAGACACAGAGAATTTTTTTAAAGATTTTCCCAGCCTTTTAGTACCTCCTGGCCAAGCAGGGGAAATTAAGGCAGAAAGGAGTAACGTTGTGCAATGTAATTATGCTGAGGTTGAAGTATTTTTACACAGAGGTCTGGGAGCACACCAGGGGGCAGGTTTGTCTGGATGCAGGATGGGGTCTCCCAAGGGAGGCTGACATCTGACTTGGGCTTTGCAGAGTGAATAGGAGTTTACTTGGCAGACAAGTGAGGGAAGGACTTGGGCTGCCTGCTTTTGCAGAACAGGAAGCATGGCTGAACCTCATCATGGTTTTCAACTGCTCCCAGGAGCATCCTGTCTTCAGCTCAACTCTGAGCAGAGCTGCTGAGGACTGAAGGATTTCAGACCATTGTGGTGGACTTTGCAGAAAGTGCAGAGATGGGAAAAACAGTGTGTACCATCCCTGCACTTCCTGCAAAGGAGTTCCCAAGCTGGAAGGGAAGTCAGCCATGGTCAGGAGTAAGTTAAGACAAGAAGACAAACGAGTCAGGCCGGACATGGTGGCTCATGCCTGTAATCCCAACACATTGGGAGGCCAAGGCAAGAAGATCACTTGAGCCCAGGAGTTCATGACCAGCCTGAGTAACATAGTGAGACCCTGTCTCTACAAAAAAAAAAAAAATCTAAATTAACCAGGCATGGTGGCACATGCCTATATTCCCAGGTACACGGGAGGCTGAAGTTGGAGAATGACTTGAGCCCAGGAGTCCGAGGCTGCAGTCAGCTATGATAACATTACTATACCCCAGGCTGAGATAGAAGGAGACCCTCTCTCAAACAAAAAGCAAAAACAAGCAGCAGCTAGAGAACAAAGGAGGGTTTGAGAAGAAGAGGGATGAGAGGTTGATGGGATTTATTCTTTGAAGCATGTTGTTAAGTGATTGCTGGTCTCTGAAGCTGAGCAGGGAGGAAGAGGGGCTCCTCTGAGTGTCATTGGCCTTAGGCTGTAGATAATACCTGTAGGGGTTTTGTGTGGTTAAGAGAGCACCCTTTGATTTTAGACAAAGCAAGGTTTAAGTCTTGACCTTGTTATTTACCAACTATGGGACCTTCAGGAAGTTTCCCTGCTGGGTATGTCCCGCAGACCCTGGCTGATGGATGAAATGAGTGCTCAGACACAGGTATACAGTGTAGAGCAGCTGCGTGACTGCCTGGCTCTAGTGGCCAGAGAGCAGCCTGGAGAAGCTAGAGCTGCTTGCTTTTATTCAATGCAGGCACAATGCCGAAAACCTGGAGTGAGCACAACCTGTACGTAATTAACATTTATTGTTCCCCTTTCAGGGAATGGCAAGTCAGCAGATGATCAAAGGTCAGTTCCTGGTCACCATAAGTAAATAAGCCTGTTTAAGCTACATTTCCCTACACTCCTTGCCCTCTGCCTTCAGCTATTTTCCCCCAGGGCTCTGCAGAACCTTCTGAACTTTCAGAAGGTTTGCGTCCTTTCACTGTAGTTTTTCCCACCACTCTGACCAATCTCCTACATTTCCAAACCTCCTCTCTGAGCTTTGGTTTCCTCATCTTAAAATCATGGTCCTGAAATACAATGCCTGCCTCCAAAGACTGACACATCCCCATCTCAACAGAAGTTACTAGCATGGTTACTGTGTTTCTCTTACCTAGATATTCTTGTGTAAGTGAATTAGGGGTCACTTATTTTCTGTTAACATACCTACAAATAATTAATTCTGGTTAACAGTAGAGGGAGAAGAAGGGATATTTATTTGGCACTGGCTCCAGCCTCAGTCCTATGCTACATGTTTTTTTTTTTGGTGAATAACAGGGCCGTCCTGACCCTGCTTTCATTCACGTCCTGTCATGAAGGAGAGGGTCACTCTCTCCTCACTTGGGAGCACTTTGATCCCTAAGACTATGTGCCTCTGGAAATGAGACAGTGTTATGATGCATTTGGGAAATGTCCATGCAGAAGATGAGGTCATTTTTCCATGGCAACTAGACCCAGAAGATATTGCACTATTTTGAACTTGAAGATATTGTAACATTTCAGCCCACACTGTCCCTGTTAACTCAATGTGCTAAGTGTTATTTCATCCTGGAATTAAGTAGGCAGTTCTATTGGAGAGAAATTATCAGTTTTAGGCCTGACAGATCCATTTCTTTCACCAAAGCTTTTATTATTATTATTCATGAAAGTAATATATGTATATTATAGATAATTTTAAAATGTGGGAAAGTGTTAGTACTCTAATAATACAATGACACAACATAATGAGTTAGGATTTATTGATCCAGGCACTTGACACACATTTTGTGATGTAGTCCTCACATTAAACTTGGGAGGATGAGTATTATTATTCCAATTTTACCAACAGCCAAACTAAGAGAGAGATTAAGAAATGTGTCCAAAATTGCATAGCTAAATTATTTTAACTCTAAAATGCCTGTCTCCAAAGTTCATAATCCTGCATGTAATGTTACTCTAGGGGAGGGGTGAGGGCAGGGGAGAGCCCAGAGATAATACCACAACACTGGGGTAGTTCTTTCTAGTCTTATTTCCACACATTCATTTTTTATTTGGCTAAGATCAAGCTGGATATGCCATTTTTAATCCTACATTTCATTGCTTGGCATTTTCTGACAAGCAGGTGGGGGAATGAAGTGTGGAAATGTCATATGCAATTCAGAGGGGCTATTCCAGAAAACACTATCAACTCAACAGAAGCAACTTTCAGCTGGAAACAGGACAGCTGGATTTTTTTTTTTAACTTTTACTTTAGGTTCAGGGGTACGTGTGCAGGTTTGTTACATGGGTAAATTGCATGTTGCTGGGGTTTGGTATGCAGATTATTTTGTCACCTGGGTAATAAGCATAGTACCCAATAGGTAGTTTTTTAATCTTCACCCTTTTTCCTCCTTCTACCCTCAAGTAGTCTCCAGTGTCTGTTGTTCCCTTCTTTGTGTCCATGTTCATTCAATGTTTAGCTTCCCCTTATAAGTGATAACATGCAGTATTTGGTTTTCTGTTCCTGTGTTAGTTCACTTAGGATAATCACCTCCAACTCCATCCATGTTGCTGCAAAGGACATGATCTCATTCTTTTTTATGACTGTATAGTATTCCATGGTGCAAATGTACCACATTTTATTTGACCAGTCCATTGTTACTAATGATCTAAGAGAAGAGCAGAGTGGGAGCAAGTAGCACCCTTCAGTGGTACTTTCCCTTTGTCCTGCCATCTCCTGCCAGGTCCCTGCAGTCCCCAGCGGCTGCTGAACTGGATGCTGGCCTTGGCTTGCCAACAAGGGCACCTGGGGGTTGTGAAGCTCCTGGTACTGACACACGGGGCTGACCCAGAGAGCTACGCTGTCAGGAAGAATGAGTTCCCAGTCATCGTGCGCTTGCCCCTGTATGCGGCCATCAAGTCAGGTAGGTTTCCCCACTACTCTGAGTCAACCCTGACCATGCAAACCATCTCAGCCTCCAGATGTGGGACTATGTCTTTATTCTCACTCTTGGCTCTCAAATTACCTCTGTGAGGAGACTTTTGCAATTCCTGTTCTGTGTTTCTTTTTCAAAATATCTGCACCCTTCCTCATTTCCCCCTTACTTGCCCCCGCAAGGGAATTTCAGTGACAGAGACTGACTGTGTCTAATGGGACTGTTGTATGAGGCACTCCAAAGGGCAAAGCCCCACAGAAATTCTCCTACTAACGGGAACTTGATGCATCAAGAGAAGTAAATAGAGAAGTCCAACCAGCACAAGTACCTTTTCAGTTTCCATTCCACATATCAGAGTCTGCCCTTCCAACAACTATGACACTTTCTGTACCTGCATGCCTTTAGCTTTCTGGTTTTGTTCCTTTAGGGAATGAAGACGTTGCAATATTCCTGCTTCGGCATGGGGCCTATTTCTGTTCCTACATCTTACTGGATAGTCCTGACCCCAGCAAACATCTGCTGAGAAAGTATTTCATTGAAGCCAGTGCGTTGCCCAGCAGTTATCCAGGAAAAACAGTGAGTAGTCACTGCCTGTGGAGTGTATTTAGTTCCTTTTGTATTGCTGTAACAGAATCCCACCGACTGGATAATTTATAATAAACAGAAATATATTTGGCTTACAGTTCTGGAGACTGAGAAGTCCAAGAGCATAGTGCTGGTGTCTTGTGAGGGCCTTCATGCTGTGGTATCCCATGGCAAAAGTGCTGGTATCTGGTGAGGGCCTTCATGCAGTCGTATCCCATGACAGAAGGTGAAGAGCAAGAGACCAACAGACTGAGAGGGAAGAACTCACTTTTATACCAACCCACCCTCAAAATAACATAACAACATTAATCCATTTATGACGGTGGGGCCTTCTTGGCCTAATTGCCACTTAATGGTCCCACCCCTTAATATCTTCACAACAGCAATTACATTTCATCATGAGTTTTGAAGGGGACATCTGGGCTTCATTCCCTCCCAAAGTTTTTTGTTTGTTTTTGTTTTCGTGATTTTTTCAAAAATTGATTAAAGATATCATATTTAACATATTTCTTTTTTTTAATTTTTAGGTGTTAAATTTTAAAATTACTAAAGTTATATATGATTGTTATAACAAGTGATCACAATTGAGAGTGGTAATAAAAATTATGAATCTTCTGCCCTTGAAGTAAATAATTTAACAACCTGGTAGGGATCGTTTCACATCCTTCTATATGCAGTGCTATACAAACATTTATAAACCTATATAGGTTTTAGTTTTAATTTCCCATTTTGATAACAAAAATAGTATTGCATTATTTACATTATCTTCAACTTGGCTTTTTAAATGTAGTACTCTATCATAAACTTCCCCTAGATCAGTTAGTGTAGCTACAACTCATTCTTTTAGGTACATTCTTTAAATACATAGAGCTAATGTAGCTTAGTTGACATAGCTCTCCTCCTATTGGTGAACATTTGAATATTTCTTTTTTTTTCCTCTTGCGATATAGCCTTATTTGCTATAGTATGTTTGCCTATGTAGAGCACAGTCCTAAAAGTGGACTGCTTTGGAAACACTGCCCACAAACATTCTGGTGATTCACACTTTCACCAACAATATATGGGATTCTCTGTCTCCACACCTCAGCCAGCATTAGGCATCCTGGAGCCTATTAATTTTCATCAGTGTGATAGGCAAAAATAATATCACCTTATTTTAATTTCCATGTTATAGTATTAATCTGCATTCCCTTTATGTGAACTGCCTGTTAATGTTGGTTGATTATTTTTTCTAAAGGATTGTTTGTCTTTTTTTCTTTCTCACTTTGGAGGGTTTTTTTTTTTTTTTTTTTTTTTTGAACATTAGAGATTTTTAAGACTTTGTTTATCATAAATGTTGCCAATATTTTTCCCAATCCATTATTTTTCTTTTTTTGTTATCTTTTGTGATAGCAAAGATAAAATAATACATAATTCAATATGTTCATCTTTTCCTTTCTGGTATGTGGTTATGCAAGAAGGCCACTTTCTCTCTAATTTTATTTCAGTATTCTCCTGGAGTTCCTTGTAATGTTTTCATTCATTTAGTTTTTACATTTTAAGCTTTAACCTTTCTGGTATTTATTTGTGTGTATTGTATGAGGGAAGTGGCAGAGGGTGGAGGTGGCTAACTTTTATCTCTTCCAGATAACCAGTTACTCTAGCACAATTTTTAAAATAAAGTTTTCTTTTTCCTGTGAATTGAAATGTCACCACTGGCATTTTCCCCAGTACCTATATCTGTATACATTTTGGGATTCTCAGTACTGGTTCACTGGCCTATTAATCTGTTTCTGGCAAATGTCATATTGTTTTGATTATAGGCACTGCATTTAAGTCTTACAATCTGTTAATGCAAGTTTTCTGTTCATTTGTTTTTTCCAAAGATATCTTGACTGGACTATTATCAGACATTTGTTTTTCTATTTTGCTCATTTCCCATAGTGACTCTATTTTGTAGCTTTTATGTTCTTTAGTGAGATTTTTTTCCTTTCTTCCTAAAAGTCCTGGACCTGTCTTGTCTATTTGTGACTTTTTTATTGTTTTTGCTACCATATTAATGAACTATCTATATATTTATATAAATCTTTTCCATTTCTATTCCAACCTGATATTACTGGTATGGAGAAAAGTTGTTTTGTTTATTTCTATTTTATCCAATTCCTTTTCCATATTCTCTTGTTCACTCTAATGTAGTTTTTAACTAGAATTCCTTAATACTTTTGGATATATGATCACATATTCTGCAATTTCAAAACAAGTTTATCTCTTCTAATATTTATACAACTTATTATTCCATGTCTTATTGTGTATCTTTAGCAATTTCAAAAGTTGAATAATCGTGATTCTAGCAGTTATATCTATCTTATTCCTGATTTTAAAGGTCTTGGTGTCACCAGTTTATGAGCATTTGCTCTAGACAGTTAGCAAATAGGTTCTTGTTATATTTAGGTAGTTTCCATGTATTCATTTTTGCTTTGAGTTTTTATTAGGAAACATTGCTGAATTTTTCAAATCCCTTTTTGCAGCAATTAGTGTATTCATATAGCTTTTCTACTTTAATTTATTAATTGAATAAATGATTATGATAGATGTTGACTCAACCTTGAACTCCTACTATAAATGCTAATTGTCTTTTTTTAACTGCTGGATTTGATCTGTTGATATTTTATTTACAGTTTCTGCATCTGTGTTTACAGGTGAATTGATCTATAATTTTCTATTTTTAATGTTTTTATGTGGTTTTATATAAGACAATGCTAGCTTTACAAAATAACCTGGGGAACTTCCCATCTTATTATTGTCTGGAGAAGTCTCATAGGAATTATTTATTGTTAATGGTTAATTAGATAAAGTAGATCTTTATTTTCTGATTGCTTTTGAAGTCATTTGTCAATTCACACTGTCTGCTTTCCCTTATGTGCAAATCAGGAAATTATATTTTGGTAGAAAATTATCCATTTCCTTTAGGTTTTTTAATTTGCCATCATAATGTTGCATTGACATTTTTCTTATTCTTTTCTTCTATATCTATACTTATATTACTCTTTTTATTTATGCTGTTGAACAATTTTACTTTTTCTCTTTCAAACTTAATCAAATCAGCCAGAGATTTATGTTAAAACACAAGGAACTGTCAAGGAACATGATAGATATTTTTAATTACTTGCTTTATTTGTTATTTCATTAATTTTCACTTCTGTCTGTATTAAAACCTTCTTCATATGGTTGTTTTGGGGTTTTTTGTTTTTGTTTATTTTTGTTTTTGTTCTTTGAGATGGAGTTTCACTCTTGTCACCCAGGCTGGCGTGCAATGGATGGTCTCAGCTCACTGTAACCTCCGTCTCCCAGGTCCAAGCAATTCCCCTGCCCCATACCTGGCTTCTGGCTTTATGACTCATCGATACCTATTTTGGTTATATCAAATGGCCACCTTAATCCTGTTGATGTCTCTATCCTTGAAATTGAGTTTGTTTTCTCTTCACGTGGCCACTTTGCCCTCTTTTTCTTTGTGTCAACCTTGCATAAGTTTTCCCAGATATTTATGTTCAGGTTTTTGTCTGTCTCTTTACCGTAGGTATATTTCTTGTAAACAGCATTTGGGTTTTAATCTCATCTGAGTGTGTTGCTTTTGAAAGAGGAATCCACCCACTTCATATCTGTGTAGAACCTGTCCTATTAGTATATATTTTTCCATCTCTTTAATTTATTACTATTACCTTTTTGTCCTTCCCTTATTCCTGCTGGTTTCCTAGTTTCTAAAGAATACTGATATTGTACTTTCTGTATATTTCTACCTTTCATTCCTTGGTAGGTTTTCTCAGTTATAAAACAGGGTTAACAATAGTCCTCACCATGGAGGGCAGCTGTGCACTTAGCACAGGCCCTGGCATATAATAAGTGCTCAATAAATATTAGTTATATTGCTCTTAGCCTCACATCACCAAAGGAAATAATGATCATCTAACCCTTACATCTATGTAGTGCTTGTTATTTTTCCAAGCACTTTCTTATCTTATTAGGTCCTCATAAGACCTCAGTAAGAACTGCAGGGAATAGTGTCTGTTTTACAGATGAAATTATTGAGGTACAAAGACATTATGTTATTTGTCCAAGGATGAGTACTGATGCTTAGACTCCCGAACGCAGGGCTTTCCCCAGTTCTCAGCTCCTGAACTATACCGCCTAGGTTTCACATAGACTAATGATTCTCTGCACATCAGAATCCCTGGGAACTTTTAAAAATCTGGATGCTCAGACCACATCCTACACTGATTAAATCTGAATCTGTGGGGTGACACCTGGCATGAGGAGTTTTAAAAATTCTCCAGATGATTCCAATGTGCACCCAAAGTCAAGAGCCAGTGACTCTGATTTTCTTGGTGTAAGGGTAAAAGCAGAAACGGCTGTTGTCTTCTACCTGTGATCTTTTCTGTGAGGTAACTCTTCTTACACATGCCAAGGTTGGCATAGAGCATGGAGGATGTGATTACTGCATTTTGTGAATGAAAAGACAAGGGAAAGGCAATGTTGCTTTTCCTCTCATTGGCTCTGTTGCGTGGAATCAGAAGAGGAAATGAAATTTCAGCACAACCTGAGTCACAAGGACCCCTTGAGCTTCCCCAAAGCAGATGGTATTTTTAGCATTCAAGTGCATTTCAAAAGCAAGTACTTTGGAGTGGGTGTACCTGGCTGCCCCATCATCTCCAACCTGCAACAGCACATTCCTTCTGTGCTGCTGGCAGAAGAGAGGAGAGAGGGGTCCAGGCAGAGGGTTCCAGCAGTCAGGAAGGATGACTCAGGAGCCAGAGGTAAGTGCTCCTACCTTCCTAGGTATCCAGTGGGATTAAACTGAGAGTTTGGGTTGGTTCAGAATATTACACAAGGGTAGGCATTAAAAGGGTGCTTCACTGGCATGATACATGGCCTGAAAACTCCTTTGGCACTGCTGGCACTTGTGGCTGTGACCTTGTTGAAGTAACAGTTCCGTCAGGGCACACGTGATGGAGGTTGTTGCTCCAGCCCTGGTACAACAAGCAGTCATGGGCCACACGATGATGTCTTAGGGAGATCATGCATGTGCCGTCGTGTTTTTTGTGTGGTTGAGCTCTGCTTAACCCACCAGCTGGTCAGTATTTTTTAATGTAATTTGCTACCTGCGTGGAAGCCACAGCCGGTTCAGGTACAGCAGCCCCTCTGCATGTTTCTGGGTCAAGCATAGCCCGAATCAACCTCTGCCAGCAAAGGGAGAAAGTGCACAGAAACCCACATTTGTTTTCCATTGGCGGTGGCTGGCTGCGTGGGTTTTGTTGGTGTTTGGTTGAAGAAGGTTCCAGAGGCCACACTGTATGGTCTGGACTGCTGGAACACACTCTTTAAGGAACAAAAGTGAAGTAAAGTCAGATCTGGCCACGCTGTTTGCCTGGCTGGGCAGTGCTCCTTTTAAAGCTGCTGAAGTTTTTCCTGAACGTCTAATAAGATGGCCTGAGTTCGTGGTGAACATCGTGTCAATATTTAGCTGTGTTGCCATAAGAAATAGCTTAATGCTTTGATGTTGTCACACCCAGAAAGGAAAAAGAAAACTCAGAAATGCCAGGAAAAGCCTAATCAGATCCCAGAATAACCACGATGTTCGTTCCTGTTCAGCAGTTAGAGAGCCAGGCTGAGGGCTCACTGGGGCTGTTTTAAATGTGGGAAGTAGACCAGACCTGAAATTAACTTTCAAACAACGCAACGGGGAAATTATTAATTTCCTTTTAAAAGTCTCTAATGATTTCAAATCTGGCAGCTAACCTAAAGAGAGAGGGACATTTATTATTACTTTTTGGATCAGTTCCGCCTTATGTAGCTTACAAGTTCCTGGTGCCCCACCCTTCATGTCTGCGTGTCAGTGCCTGAGCGCAAGCAGCCCAGCTGTACATCCTCAGAGTTAAGGCAGGCGCTTTACTGGGGCCATGCAAGCTGCTGATGGAGGCAGCGGAGCTACAGCTGCGTGCTCATGAGAGTGCCTGATGGCCGGGGGCTGGTGGCCTTTCCTGAAGCCTCTGGGGAACATCCCTGTCTTAAGTAGGACCTCACATTTGGTGCAGAGGGTGTTATTTCAGAGTTTTGTGCATTGCAGAGCACTTCCGCACACATCACCACTTCCCTGGTGCCACATACCCTCTTCTCAGCAGGCGGTGCTGCTATAGGACCAGATGTGGGCACTGGCATTCCCAGAATTCAGCCTGGCCCAGCAAGGCCCCCATGGTAAGAGCCAGTGCTGGGGCATGGACCCTGACTCCTCTTGGCCTGGCCTTTTCAACAATTGCTTGTGTGAACAGAAGAGGGTGCCCTTTCCCTACCCTCTGAGAATCATGAAAGCAAACCCTGGACTGTTCCCAGCATCCTTCCACCAGTTCCACTTTTCTTGTGCCCTGGTGAGCAGTTCAGTCCATTGTCCCACACATGCCCATTTTCTCTAGGTTCCAAATACTGAAGCTTCCCCTGTCCTCTTCCTCGTCCATATGCTTTCCCTGTGGAACAGGAGACAAATGTAATGCTATCCATGTGTATGTTAGTGCTTCGTAGAACTCGAAAATGGGTAGCCAGGGGTCACATGGCAGAATAGTGAATGGGAACAGCACATGGCTTTTCAGTCCGGTGTTCATGCTGTCCTGCTGGATTTTAAGACATCCTACAAAGCAGCCAGCATATCAATCACTTGTATTTAGATAACAACAGAGAAAAATGATTAAGCTAGACAGGCAGAAACAGAAAAACTATTATTTGAACTTAAGTGACAAACTAGAGGACGTAATGAGAAAAGAATAAGAAAGAGAATAAGAGTAAGAAACATTATCCAAGGCTGTGAGAACTGTTGGATATCAGTACAGAGATTTAGGTTCATTACGATGCAAATGGATTCTAGACAAGTTAACGTTAAGCTTTGAAAACTCATCAGAATATGCATATCTATAGATATGATTATTAATATAATATCTATAGATCTTATATCTATAGATACATATATATTTAAAAGCATGTTTATCCCAGTTTTAAGAGGGAAATGATTGCCTTTCAATTTCTAAACATATATGAAGATATATGATCAGAAATAACATGAACATTAAAGCAAAATTATTTATACTAAAACATAATTTTAAAAAGAAAAGACATGGAAAATAGTTCGGAAAAAATAACTGACAAACAGTTAAATCCAAAGCAGATCACTGATGCAATTCCATGTCAGTTGATGATTGAATTTAATTTAGCCAAAGTTTATAGATCACCTGCTAGATGCTTGGGACTCAGCAGTGATGGCTAGACTCTTGCCCTGGCTTTCACATTGCTCACAGATTCCACTAAGTAAAAATTTGAGAAAAATGAACAGTTAATTTACATGTAAGAAAACACTGGCAGTAAATCGTGGCATGGAAACATATACAACATTACTGGCAATTACAGAAATTCAAATTAAAACAACTTGCAAGTACTGTCACACACCTATTAAACTAGCAAAAATAAATATACACACTGAGTAAGACATTTGGCAGAGCAGTAGAGCAACGGACACACCAATGTCTTGCTGCTGTCACTGTGAATTGGTTCCATATGTGTGGAAAGTAATTGGCATCATGTGGCAAAAGCTATAAACCTCTTTTCTCCCAGTGAACTGTTCTGAATTCAGTATTTCCTTTCTGAAGAATACCTCTAGGACATAATTCAAATGAAATCAATAGTGATTGCCACAAACATGGTCAAAGCACTGCTATTTGTGATAAGAAGGCATGGGGGAAAGAAACCAACATGTCTGCTAAGTGTGGTGGCTCACGCCTATAATCCTAGCACATTGGGAGGTCGAGGTGGTGGATCACCTGAGGATAGGAGTTTGAGACCAGCCTGGCCAACATGGTGAAACCCCCGTCTCTACTAAAAATACAAACATTAGCTGGGTGTGGTGGTGCATGCCTATAATCCCAGCTACTGTGGGACTGAGACAGGAGAATCACTTGAAACCAGGAGGCAGGGTTGCAGTGAGCTGAGATAGTGCCATTGCACTTCAGCCTGGATGACAGAACAAGACTCTGTCTCAAAATAGAAAGAAAGAAAGAAAGAAAGAAAGAAAGAAAGAAAGAAAGAAAGAAAGAAAGAAAGAAAGAAAGAAAGAAAGAAAGAAAGAAAGAAAGAAGAAAGAAAGAGAAAAAGAAAGAAAGGAAGCCAACATATCTGGTGGCAGGCAAAGGCTATACCATCCATGCTGTACCCACAAGCAGACCACGCCTCGTCAGGTAAAAGCGAGCCTGCCTCCTCAGCACTCAGCACACTGCTGCTCCTTGACCCAGGACACCCTGCAGATCCCCACACAATACCCTCAGGAAGGCCTTCCTTAACCCTCAGGCGTAGTCACTCGCCCCAACCCCAGCCTTCTATGTCTCAGAGCTCCCTGTCAGTTTTATTCAAAGCACTAAACAAAGTTTGGGGTTATCTGTTTGGGTGACATTCTTCTTTAATCAATTTCTCCACATGACTGGAAGCCTCCTCAAAGCAGAAACCTTGGCCAATTTTACTCACCCTGTGTTTTCCTCTCGGTGTAGGGCTTGGAACAGAATGGATAGGTGAGTAGGTAGAAAATGCATGGGTGGGTGGGTGTGTGGATGGATGGATAGATGGATAGTTGCATGGATAGATAGATGGGTCAGTGGATGGTTGCATGGATGGATAGGAGGATGGTAGATGGATGAATGGATAGATTGATGGATAGATAGATGGGTGGGTAGATGGGTGGGTTGATGGTTACATGGTTGCATGGATGGATGGATGAATGGATGGATAGATAGATGGGTGGGTAGATGGGTAGGTGGATGATTGCATGGTTGCATGGATGAACAGGTGGGTGGGTGGATAGGTGGATGGGTGAATGAATGGGTGGATGGTTGAAATTTTTGTATGCAATATCTTCCCTTCTGTTTACATAGGGCCTCATAGCTTTAAAAAAGTACTTTGCCAAAATATTGTATTTTAATCTCTTATACAGCCTGTGAGGTGGAAGTTTTGTCTTTATTTACAAGTTGAGAAAACAGGGTTATCTCAAAAGCAAGTTAAGTATCTTAGTTAACTGCAGACACCATATTTTTATTTCTTGCATTTTTTTCCCCTCTCTCAAATTGCTATTGGCAAAATTCCTAAGTTGGAACTAGTGACAGGAGATTTCTTGTAAGTTTCCTATTTTTAAAAGGAATGACTGAAATAATACAGAAAAACGTACAATGTTGCTTTTTGTTTAAAAAACCTCTGTACCTATTTTTTAAGAATTTTAGCAAAGAAAAAGTGATGCATTTTACTAAACACATCTTTTGGCATTCACTTGCTTAAAAGAGGAGCTCTGTTTCCCTTTCTCTGACAGAGTGTGCTGTGCTTCTCCCTAAATTACTGCGGTGCTGTTGTCTTTGTGTAGACCCTACCTGGCCAGAGAACTTAAATCTCTGAGTTTAGTTGTAGCTGATTAAATATTTTGTTGCAGTTTTGTATCCATGTACCTACATGTAATTGGGCTGCAATTTTAACGGCCCTTGCAAAGTAACTGGTTTTGACTCATAAAATGAAACGAGTCCTGTATTAAGGAACCACTTACATAACATAGGGACTATTTGTTATTTGAAATATTTAAGTGGGAAAAAATTGTATTGAATTAGGAGCCTTTGGGAGTTGATTCTTTATATTCCTTGTTTGTTTCATACAATGTTCGCTTTTTCTCGGATTGTGTCACTGATAATTTTTATTTGGGTAAGTAAATCTTACATTTCTACTTCCAGATTGTTTGCCTAGAGTCTGGACTTGTAGCCACAGATTGTTACAATGACTGTTTAATACAGATTGTTACATGTTGATTGTTTAATACAGAATGTTACATGTTGACTGTTTAATATATGATCAGAAGTATATATTGTAAGCTATTTTTGTGCTTAGGTTTCTCACTTATCTGGTTTCTATGGTAATATTTCCTTTCTTTGTTTAAACATATTGGCAGCTAACCACTAATTCTGATATTTACAATATTTTTAATAGACATGCTATTGTCAAAACTGACTTCATTGTTTTCTCTCATTTAGTCTTTTATTTAAGTGGGTAAGCCCCTCTTAGATTAGAAGGAAACTGTCCCCCCATTTTCTTGTCTCTCCTTTCACTACTCCCTGTGGTAGTTATTCTCAAGTCCTTTCTGAAATTTTCCATTTACACCATAGAGTCCTCACAGGCTTTCCCCAAATTTAATGGCTGATTTTTCTGTCATTGTCATTTCCTTTTAAAATTACATTTCTAATCTATTTATCTCAACAGGAATGCTTTTGGCTTTCTAAGAGTCTGATCCTTGCCTTTCCTTTTGTAATCTGTGTGATTGTGACCATAATCTGTGTCAATGGAATGTCCAGACCTCCCCTCTCTTCCCTTCAGATAGGAATTACCATCTGAATTCCTAGACCTGCTGAAACAAAGCACCCAAAACCGGGTGCTTAACACAACAGAAATTTATTCTCTCACACTCCTGGAGGCCAGCAGTTCATGGTCAAGGTGTTGAAAGGGTCAGCTTCTCCTGGAAGCTCTGAGGCAGGGTCTTTCCCTGCCCCTTTCAGCTGCTGGGGACTACTGGTGGTGCCTGACGCTCCTCGGCTTGGGGCCACATCTCTCCAGTCATCTGCTAACTTCTCCCTGTGTCTTCACATCGTCTTCCCATTGTCTGCCTCTATGTTCAAATTTCTCCTTTTTCATAAGAACACCAGTCATATTGGATGATAGCCCCCACAATAACCTCATTTTGGCTAGATGACCTCTGTTTTTGATTAAAGTCACATTCCGTGGTACAGGACTTTAGGACTTCAGTGTATCTTTTTGGAGGGATACACTGCAACCCATCACACCATCCTTGCCGCCTTCACTTCATTGCCCTTGGCCTGGATCCACCTGCCACGGGCCACCTTAGACACCAGGTAGACGGACAGTCAAGGTACAGTGTCCTTCTCATCCTCCCATTTTAAATGCCTCCTTTCTCCTTAAGAGCTTGTCTCCACCAGAGTGCAGGGACTTGAGAAGTAGGTGTTTAGAAAACCCACAATGAGTATTTCTCCTGGGAGCAGAGATGAGGCACAGTTTGTTTTGGTTCTGTTTTGGCCTTTACATGCACAAGGACGCTGGGACAGAGCTGCTGTCTCCAGTGTTGCCGATTCTCTGTCACTGAATCCCTGTCACTGAGGGCCCCTTCTGATGGTCTGGATTCCCAGAGGACATTTGTAGCCTTGAAATTTACCTTCAGCTTGTGGGCATCAGTCCACAGACCCTCTCTGCAGCCATCATCTCTTCTCTACTGTAATCATTGGCGTCATGCAGATAACCTGGGATGAGCCTTCAGATGTCATTTCTGGGCCTGCTGCTCTGAGCATCTTTGTTTTCAGAGCTTCTTTTGGCATGTTCTCCAGGCCTTTGAGTGAGTCTCTTCATTTCCGATTAGGCTCATTGATTTTGCAGCTCCTTTCGTTGTTCAGTTGTTCTTGTTGTTACTTCTGCGTATCAGAATGTGGCTCTTGTCTTACTGGCTGGTTCAACAAGAAGGCACCATCCCAGGAATCTTTGCTTCACTGCAGAAAGAAAGACTTGGGGTTTGTATGGGCCAAGAATTGACAAGTTCAAGAACTTTCTGTGTATTTCCCCCCATTGTAATATGTGTGTCTTCATTGAATAGATACCTATTACTTGCCTTTTATTGTGGCGTGCCCTTTTGTCACTGAGCCATAGTCTGTGCTCTGAAAGGATCTACAGTTTCTAGGGGGGAAGATTCTTACTCATGAGCCAAAAGCAAAATACTGACCAACTGACAGGAACAAGGAGCTGGAGACATGAGAAGAGCTATGGATTCTGCTTTGTGGGTTCAGTGAGACCTAGTAAGTAGCTAACATTACAACTTCAGTCTGGCAAAGCTGCTCTTGACCCCACAGAATCATACAGGGGCACACCTGTGTACATACGTCACCGGGAGCAGGAGTCCTTTTTTGAGTCTGCACTGGGCTGGGGTGCCAGCCACATCTGCTGAGGCTCAAACCAGGCTAAAAGCTTTGTAGATGCCAACTCTTCACTAAACAATTTTTTTCTTCAACTCATAGGTTTGCACTGATATAAAAACATAAGAGATGTCATTGTGGGGCAGTGCTTCATTCACTGTGGCAATTTTATGGCTAACATCTCCAGGAAGCATCATGTAAAGGTGTCTAGTACCCTCCTGAATGGCAGCTTCCATCACCGGATGAGGAGGCCCTTCTTACACATCAGTCTAGAATGAACCAGTTGCCCTTAAATACACCTAATCCTTCTTGAAAGCCACCCAAGTCACTGCCACTGCCATGAAGAACAAGTTTCTGAAATCATAGGACTGCGCCTTCTGGAGAAAGTGGTACTTCCTTTTACTTGGACTGAGATTTAAAGGGCTCATGCTTGAAAAACCAACATGAACACATCCTCCCTCTCTCTGTGATAGAGTGGGTGGAGCTTAACCACGGCTGTGTTGAATTGTTGGCTTCTCCTTAACCAGCTGTCATTGATTTTGTAGTTTAGCCTTCATGGATAGGATTATATAATTGCTGGCTTTGCTGTCTCGGAATCTTGTTTATTGTGATTCTGCCCGGACTAAACACAAATAAATAATGAGGACTAATGAGGGCTCCAGGGCTGGAAGAGCTAGGTTTTAATGTCAAGTGTATGAACATCTTTTTATTTATTTATTTTTTATTTTGAGATGGAATCTGGCTCTGTCACCCAGATTGGAGTGCAGTGGTGCAATCTCAGCTCACTGCAACTTCCACCTCCCGGGTTCAAGTGATTCTTCTGCCTCAGCCGCGCAAGCAGCTGGGACTACAGGTGTGCACCACCACACCCAGTTAATTTTTCATATTTTTAGTAGAGACAGGGCTTCACCATGTTGTCCAGGCTGGTCTTGAACTCCTGACCTCAAGTGATCTGCCTGCCTCGGCCTCCCAAAGTGCTAGGATTACAGGCATGAGCCACCGCGCCCAGCCCTGGACATTTTTTCTAACTGTGCATTTTTTCTCATTTCTCTCTGCCACTTTGTGGACACCTGGGCACCCTGTAATGTCTGTGCTTAAAAAAGAAAATAACTTTTGTAAATCAGTTTTCAGACTAGCCCCACACCAGATTTTTCAATGTCCATCCAGCCCAGAAACCATTTCCAAGCATGTCTATTTTCCAAGTGTCAACATTTTTGCAGACTTCTGCTTTTTACCACTTCCCTCCCAGCTTGAGTTTATCAGATGTCCTGCAGAAACACAGTGGGTATATGCCTAGAAAGAGCTCCGGGAACTGGTGACATATGCTTTCTCCTCTTTCTCATGTTGAGGGGAATCAGTGGTACACACAGCCACTTATTTCTTATTGATGATTTTCTTCTGATAAAGCAATACCGCCAGAGGAAGCACAGGAGGTTTCCCTACAAGTGTTCTTTCTTGGCTGGGTGGTCAGCATCACGTGCTGTTTGACACCATGAAGGTCAGGAAACCTTTGAGTTAGGGCAGCCAGATGGGCACACATACACAACCACAAAGACATGCACACCGCCCCACACACATGTAGACACGCCCCTTCCCTCTGAATCATAAGCTACTTGAGTGTCAGTGCTGTCTGCAGCCTCTGCATCTTCATATCCACCCCAGTGCCTGGCAGAATGGTTTACACACAGCAATACTCAAGAAAGTGTTGCTGAACGTACGGACACAAGTTCAAGACAGCATCCCTGTTATAGCATAGTAACATGTGCACTTGTTCAGGGGAGGATGGGGATCCCTGACCTGGGGCTTGCAGCAGGAATGGGATTTGGATGAGAGGGAGGGGACTGTGAATTCCAGGAGAGAGTAAATGGAGTAGGGCGCAGAGGTGGAAAGGGTTGTGTTTCTCCTTCATCATGCTCACAGCACACGGTGTGAACAGAGACCAGCCTCATCTGCAGAATCTCAGCCGCTTTACTGACCTCACACTACTACCACTGCTTTTTACCACTTCCTTCCTGGCTTGAGTTTATTGGATATCAGTCCTGCAGAAACGCGTGGGCATAAGCCTAGAAAGAGCTTTGGGAACAGGCAACATCTGCTTTCTCCAAGAGGAGAAAGGAGGTCCACTCTAAGAGGTGTATGCAAAGACCTTCTGTATTAGTCTGTTTTTACACTGCTGATAAAGACATACTTGAGACTGGGCAATTTATAAAGAAAAAGAGGTTTAATGGACTCACAGTTCCACATGACTGGGGAGGCCTCACAATCATGGCAGAAGGTGAAAGGCACATCTTACATGTCAGCAAGCAAGAGAGAGAATGAGAGCCAAGGGAAAGGAGCTTCTGCTTATAAAACCATCAGATCCCCTGAGACTTGTTCACTATCACGAGAACAGTATGGGGGAAACCGCCCCATGATTTAATTATCTTCCACCAGGTGCCCCCCACAACACGTAGGAATTATGGGAGCTACCCATAATTCTCTATCTCATTCAAGATGACATTTGGGTGGGGACACAACCAAACCATATCACCCTCTTAGCTCCAGGCCCAGCCCCCCTTGTACTTCCCACGTTGACCTCCCATCTTGGCCCCTTTGGTCACCACGATAACTCACATTCCAATAAGGAGGCAGGGGAGGTCTGCAGCCCCAGAGCACCCCAGCAGCCCCTTGAGCACATGGGCCAGTCAGTTACCAACAGCAAGGCTACACCCTTGTAGCCCCCAAAGCCTTCCTACAAATGTCAATGTTGGGCCTACTTTGTGAGCCCTGCAGTTTATTTATGAACATGCAGTTTCTGCACTTCAATTGGTAACTTTTCCTTGGCCTTGAATTCCCCTGCTCTGGGAGTGTGCCCCCTCCCCTAATTTCTTTTATCTAGAATAAATTAACCCCACAAATCATTGCCCGCAGGAAGGCAAAGGGCATCACTATAAATCAGAGGCTGCTCTGGGTGGGCAGGGAGAAGCTATGAAAGGCAGGAAGACATAAAGTTGAAAAAGTGGGTTGGAGCCAACTGGGGGGCTGTGAGGCTGCAAAGGAAGGACTTTGGATGTTCTGCTAAAGGCTGAGTGGGCTAGGGAAAGCTGAAAGGTCTTGAGCAGACTGATATTTCAGGATGATTGATCTGGTAAGAAGTGCACAGAGTGGATTGCTTGCAAGTCTTGGTGACTTGAATTTCTTCAGCTCACAAACACTGATTTAGTTTCTGCTGCATAGTGGGTATGAGGTTGAGCTGCAGAGGCAGCCAGGCAGGGCTCTGTACTGTGGAGTGTACAGTCCGGGTTCTGGTTGGCCATGCTGTCTGCCGCAGCAAAAGAAATGTGGGCTGAGTCAGTGCCACACAGATCAGTGGGGAGGTTAACACATGGGATCTCAAGCTGGACAGAGCCTAAGGAAGTGCTCACCTCCACTGCGACTTGCTCAGAGTTCACATGGAGTTAGTTAAGCAGCCTGAGGCCGAGCCGCTGCTCCTTCTGCAGTTCAGGGCTCCAGCCCCAGCTCAGGGGATGTGGAAGAGGTGTTGAGAGGGAGGCTGCCATTGTAAGGACAGCCACACCTAAGCCCTTCCCCAAGGGATTTGTACTGTAATTGGGTCATGTTATAGTAATACTTTGATTATTTCCTGTTGTTTTGTTTATTTTATGATGGTCCTCAGATTTTAATTTAAAGATTTTCAATAGACACTTAAGATGTGTTGTCAAAACCAAAACCATAACCAGCCTCCTCTGCATCTTGCCTTTGGCTGCCATTTCATTTTGGGTACAAACCATTCAATATTGAATGACCATAACGGCCATGCAGAGTGAGTGGAGAGGGTTGGATTGCAATCTTAATACCTTTATTCCATGTTCAGCTGTCTGGCCCTTGCCCCTGAGACCTGGGTATGTCTCTGTGAATCCAGGAAGGAGAAGCATACAGGCCCTGTGGAACCTTTTTTGACTTGGCATTGCAAAGTCCACATGGTGACCTTCCTGTCAGCCTGTTGCTTGGTTGACAGTCATGCTTATCCAAAGACTCCTCATGGAAGGCCACTGTACTTTGCAAGATGACCACCAGAAAATATATTGGGGCCAGAATTGACCTAGGCATCATCTAATCCAAGCCACTTATTTAATAGATTAAAACCAATGATAATGGAATGAAGAGTGATACAATCGTGAATTGTGGATTATGGAAAGATTAGGAAAAAAACCCACTTTCCTGTGTTGAATTGGAGGCGTCGGAATGCACTCATGTTAAATACAGAGCTGTGTCCCATCAATGGGCTGAGAAGCAGTGACAGTCCAGCAGTGATGAACACACCTCACACCCAGATCTTGGTTTCTAAATACCAATTTTTGCTAAAGGGAATCAAGGTCTGGGCTTAGAAAGTACAAGAGGAGACTGGAAGATCTTATTTTGCCAGGAAGCAAGGAGGTACCCCAAAACTGATAACTATATGTCACAGGAACACAAGGGGCATTCTCTCACCCAAAATGGAGTTCCCCAGACAAATTGGGGATGACTTGGGCATCAAAAAATAATGATACTTGGGAAAAAAAGAATCCATGTGTCCATAGTGATACTTAAAGAGGTGAGGAGGCAATGCTTTTCTGTACAGAAGAATGCCAGGTAATACATGTAGAAGGAAAGGTAGCTTTAGCAAAACTTCCTCTTTGCAACCACCATTGTACTAATTGATTCAGGCCAGGATCAGCAAGGGATGCTAAACCCACTGAGCAAAAGGATGTAGAAACACAGAATAGTCACATAATCTCAGAATATCACCCCACAGATTGTTTACTAATCACAAAGGGTGTAATGTTAACCTTTACAAAGGAGGGACTGACAGACACCACCTTAACCAAGAGACCAAACAGGGCACCACCTGTAGCAGGAATACCTGACATCAGGTGCTCCGGGTGGGATTCGGTGGGAACCACTCAACTGGACTCTAAGGTTGTTGCCCAAAATAGCTAACTTTAATCTAAACTTTGGGAAAAAATTGAGTAAATTCAGATTATGTGATATTCTATAAGACAGGCAGTGAAACACACCAGCATCTGCCCCCTGATGAAGAGGCTAAAAGTTCCAGGACTTAATGCCAGTCAGATGGATGATTCCTTCTAGTCAAATTGTTTTAGTTTTGTTTTGTTTTGATTTATTATTTTAATGCACATTAAAATTTAAGTTTCTATATTTGGAAAATTCTTTAAAAAAAAAGGCATTAAAAGGTGTGGAGACTCTTTTAGATAAAAGAAAAGTAAAGTAACATGACAATGTAACGCAGTGTGGGATTGCAATGTCATGCAATTGTGATGGGATCCCGGATCAGGACACAAAATAGTTATAAACCACATTTCTGGGATAGTTGAGAATATTTGAACATGGGCTGTGAACTTAATATCGTATTGATATTACACTTATTGAAAATGATAATTATATGGCTGTCATGTATAAATATTATTATTATTCAGGAATACATGCTGAAGTATTTACGGGTGAAGCAGCACGATAATCATTTACTGGCAAATGATTCATCAAAATATAAAAAGTGTGTGTATTTGTGTGGAGAGAGAGAAGCAAAAGCCAATGTGACAGCGTTTTAACAATCAGTGAGTCGAGGTGGAGAGTGCACTGTGACCTAGTGCAACTTTTCTGAAGTTTAAAATTTTTTCAAAATAAAAAAATGTAGGGAGTAAAACAGTAACAATGAAACAGGCCCAGGGCAAGTGAGTGACTTGTCTAAAAAAATCAACTCAGAATCTACTCTCCTGACCTTAGATCCAGTGCTGCCCGTCTGTTTTCATCTATGTGAACAGAGAGAGAGAGAGAGAGTGACAGAGAGAGAGAGCGCGCGACAGAGAGAGAGAGCGCGCGCAACAGAGAGAGAGAAAGAGAGAGAGAGAGAAAGAAAGAGAGAGAGAGAAAGAGAGAGAGAGAGAGAGGAGAGAGAGAGAGAGAGCGCAAGCGCGACAGAGTCCCTCATTCTCCTGGTTCAAAGACGGGAGCTTTGAGAGGGTGTAGACCCACTCTTTCCAAACTCCTGGAGGTGGCGAAGGGGGATCTAAAGACAGGCGCTCATCGCCATCTAGTGGCCAAATAAGGATGCCTGTCAACTGCTGCCAATTTTTGAGAGGAATTTATCCCACATTGTTGGGACCTTTCCCGCAGCCTCTGCTTGTTACATTTTCCTATTTGCGAAGCAGTAATTTTTGTTTATATTTCTGCTCCTCTAATTTTCCAATACGGATTTCCAGTTGCTTCGAAGAAACAGACCCAAAAGCAGATTTCCTCTCCCCAGAAACCTGACTGAGCCCAATATTCTTCGATAATCAAGAAGAAAGAGAAAAGTCCCGCTCCGATATATTTCACCAGGTCCCTTTGACCATCTCATGCCAGCAAACCGCTGGCCCTTCTGACTCCCTCTTGTGGAAATAAAGGAAGACCAATGAGAAATGAGAGGAGCAAAGGCAATTTATCTAGCAGGACTTCAACAGCAAGGGCGTCAGCCACCATCACTTGCATGTGGCAGAGACCCACAGGCTGGCAGAGGAGTGGGAGCTTTCTAGTGGGACAAAGGGAAGGCCTCGGGTGCGTCCTGCCTGGAGGCTGTTGGCGTGGGGAAGCTGGGGGGCTCGCTGCAGGCTGGGCATCCTATGGGATTAGTAGGGGAGCAAAGTTGGCTCTCTCGGGTTAGTCCTAAATGGAAAGTGAGGACAAAAATTAGAGAATCTGTCAGTTATTAACCAAGTCCTGGCCATTTTAGACTGACTTTTATGAAAATGATGATTTAGCTTCCTGAGTTGTTACTAGAATAAGAAGTGGCTCATGCCTGTAATTGCAGCACTTTGGGAGGCCAAGGTGGGTGGATTGCCTGAGGTCAGGAGTTTGAGACCAGCCTGAGTTTGACCAACATGGTGAAACACTGTCTCTACTAAAAATACAAAAATTAGCCGTGAGTGGTGGTGCACGCCGGTAGTCCCAGCTACTGAGGAGGCTGAGGCAGGAGAATTGCTTGAACCTGGGAAGCAGAGGTTGCAGTGAGCCGAGATTTCACCACTGCACTCCAGTCAGGGCAACAGAACAAGACTCCATCTCAAAAAAAAAAAAAAAAAGGAAGCAGCAGCAGCAGCAGCTGGCTTCTTGCACCTCTGTCTTACAGGAGACTGGCTTCCTGGGCTATTTACTATCAATAAAGAGGTTGGTTTCCCAGGCATATCACTGTAGGTTGTGGGTCAGAGTTCTGTTTTTTATATATTGTGTGGCCATCGTCTGTTTGTATATCAGGCTCACTCTGGAAGCAGCCCGTCCACCAAGCACCCTGGCGCGGTGCAGGCAGCTGCAGGCGGCAGCTGCTCCTCTAATCACAGGAAAGGGAGCCTTTGTTGGAACCGAACTGTCGATTCCCTCCTGGGCAGGGGTCGCCGCGAAGGATCACCGACACGAGATTCACAGCAGAGAGTTATTTATTACTAGCGCGCTAGGGTCCCAAGCTCTAAGTTGGCCCTGGGACCCCGACTGCTTGTTACAGGCTGTTTATATAGGCAAACACAAGTTCAAACACAGCTTAGGGCGCGAAATTCAAACAAAGCTTTAGGCGCGTGGTAATTGGGTCTGTCTATGGCCTGAGCAAGGTGTCTTGTTCTAATTGGTTAGAGCAGGACCTTATGAGGTTTTTTTCCTGGAGTTGTTGATTCCGGGAACTTCGAGGCAGGGTGGGACCCCCGGAATTGGCAGGGTGGGACCCCATGAAGTTGTTTCCCGGAATTGGTAGGGTGGGACCCTATCAGGGTGGGACCCTATCGAGGCAGGGTGGGACCCTATCCAGAGCCACCTGGTGTTAATTTTTTTAAGTTCTTTTTTTATGAGGCCTAGTTTCTAAGTTTTATGCGGCCTAGTTTCATTCCCTCCTCTTTTTGTGTCAGAGGCTCAATCTTGAGCCTCTTCTTCAGTCCTGAGGGTCTGGTATTGTTGGGTCAGAACCATAGCATGTACTATGTTTAATCTATTTTTAATAAGGGTGAGTAAGCGGTTGAGTATGCATGGCCCGAAAGTCAGGATGAGCGTGAGCAGGATGAGGGGTCCTAAGATGGTGGAGATTAGGGTGCTAAGCCAAGGGGATTGGTTGTACCAATTTTTAAATTAACTTTGTTGAGATTTTCTCTCTTTTTTTCTCTTGTCTAATCTTTTTCTTAGTTTTGCCATAGAATCTTTAACTATTCCTGAATGATCTGCATAAAAACAACATTGCTCTTTCAGGGCTGCACAGAGCCCGCCCTCTTTCAGAAAGACAATTTCTAGTCCTTGTCGGTTTTGTAATACAACTTCAGACAGAGAAGTCAAGGACTCTTCAAGTTTTGTGATAGATTGTTCTATGGCTCTAAGGTCTTCATCTATGGCTACTCTAAGTTGTTGCAGATGATGGTTACCATGCACTAGGGCTGCTGTCCCGGTCTCAACTCTAGCCGCTACCTTAATTCCTAACATGTCGGCGAGGGTGAGGGAGATTAAGGGCGGGGAGGTGCTTTGAGGAGCTTTTAGTTGGGGCTTCTCCGATATGGAAACCGGGGGCTTCCTAGCTTCTAATAAAACCTGGTTTGGCCTTACTGCAACAGGGGCAGTGTCTGGATTGACTAATAGTCTGATTTGGAGGGGAATTTTAGGCGGGTTGTGCTGGTATAAATAGAGACCTTATATTAACCTTGTTGTTATCTATCTGTTATCAGATTTTGCCGCATCTTCAAACTTGATGCGAACCAGGTTGCAATTTTCCGAATATCGGGTTGTGGTACAGGGCTGGACAAAGGACATGGTTATATACCAAGGTTTTGTGGCCTATTTTTACTTTCCATTATTAGTAGTCACACAGGACCAGCTTTTGCAATACAAGTGAGTCAGATTTTCACAAGTTTTTCTTATTTGTCCTGTCCTGAATCCGGGACAGGCATAAAACCTGTTCCGGCTGATGGACACCTTTCTAGCCTGTCCTTTCCATTCTTGTCCATCCTGAGGAGTCCTTAATAGGACTCCTGTGGGACCAGTAAACCGGGGGCCTGTGTTTTTTATCTTTCCTGCTATTTTTTTTTTTTTAGGTTGAAATAGAGGTCTGGAAACCAAGTCTTTATAGGAGCATTCTCGGAGGTCTTATTTAAGACCTCTTGATTATTAAAATTAATTATCTGTCAGGTCAGGCTAAATGGCCGGTGGGGGTTAGCGTCAAAAACTACACTAGAGACAGCGCAGGGATGAAGGGCAAACAATAAGCAAGGAGTTAGATACGAGAGAGTCTTATCTTGAGCGGGTCCGCGGAGCGTCGGAGTTTCCATGTCTTAAGTGGTGTTGGTCCGGACGTCTCTGGAGCAGCCTTGGCGTGGGATGCGTGGATTTAAGTGGAGATTCCATCAACCTTTATGGCTGTGGGAGTGGTCAGGAGAACAATGTAGGGTCCTTTCCACCGAGGCTCTAGTCCTTGAGTGCGGTGCCGTCTAACGTAGACAGAGTCTCCCACCTGGAAGGGGTGACTGGTCTGTGGATGTCCTGGTTGGTACAGTTCTGCCAAGGGGGCCCAGATTTGGGCCTGTACTGCTTGGAGTCCTTTTAGCCGAGCCTGTAGGTCAGTTTTAGGATCGGAGGGGGAGAAGGAGTTAAGCAAGGTTGACAAAGGGGGAGGTCCTCCGTAGAGGAGTTCATATGGAGTGAGCCTAAAACGGTTAGGCGTATTTTGGGCCCTTAACAGAGCTAAGGATAGGAGGCATCTCCAATCTTTTAAACCAGTCTCTAAGGTCAATTTAGTAAGGGTCTCTTTTATTGTTCTATTCATTCTTTCTACCTGTCCTGAGCTCTGGGGTCTATAGGCACAATGTAATTTCCAATTAATCCCCAATATCCTGGCGAGCCCCTGACTTACCTGAGAAACGGAGGCCGGCCCGTTATCTGACCTAATTACCTTGGGAAGTCTGAATCTAGGAAAGATTTCTTCCAGAATTTTCTTGGCTACTATGTGTGCTGTTTCTTGCCGGGTGGGGTAGGCTTCTACCCATCCTGAAAAGATATCTATAAACACTAGTAAGTACTTATATCCAGCATAGTGAGGTTTTACTTCAGTGAAGTCTATTTCCCAATAGACTCCTGGGCGATTACCACAAGTTCGTTTCCTTTCTGGCACTCAGGTAGCCCCAGCGTTTACCTGCTGACAGACCTTACAGGCAGATGTCGCTTGTTCTACGAGGGTACTTGCCTTTGGGATTAGAAAGTCAGTTTTTTCAATCAGTAATTTTAGCTTTTCGACTACTCAAGTGTGTCCAGGCATGCATCTGCTCGATCATTGCCAGGGCCTCCTTTTGGGGAAGGACTATTTTTCCTCCTTTTTCTCAGTTTTTGTGTCTTTGTTCTCTATAGCCCCTATGGCTTTTGCTTCTTCCTGGTCTCCCGGGGTTTAAGTATGTTTAATAGTTATGTGGCTGGTTTCGTCAGGTTCTGTGGCTAGGGTTAGTACTTCCGCCATGGCGGCTTGCCTGGCCACTTGGTCGGCCTGTCTGTTTCTTACTGCGACTGGATCTTGTCCTTTTTGATGCCCGGGGCAGTGAATTATAGCCACTTCTTGAGGAAGAAAAAGGGCTTTTAATAAGGCAATTATTTCAACTTTGTTCTTGATTTCCTTTCCTTCTGAGGTTAGGAGACCTCTTCTTTCATAGATACTTCCATGAGTATGAGCCGTTGCAAAGGCATACCGGCTATCAGTATAAATGTTAGCTTTCTTTCCCTTGGACAGCTCTAGGGCCTTGGTTAGTGCTATTAACTCAGCTTTCTGTGCAGACGTGCCAGGAGGTAGTGATTGTGCTTAAATGGTGTTGTGGCCATCTACTACCGCCGCTCCCGCCCTCCGGGTACCTGAGTCAAGGTAACTGCTGCCGTCTGTGTACCAGGTGTGATCCGCGTCTGGGAGTTCTTGGTCTTTAAGGTCTTCCCGTGTTCCATGGGTCTCAGCCAGTACTTGCCGACAATCGTGTGGGCTTGGTTGGTCTTCTGGTACCGGCAGCAGCGTAGCAGGGTTTAGGGTGACCGGAGGGCCAAACTGGACGCGGTCCGTGTCCAGTAGGAGGGCCTGGTAGTGGGTTAGGCGTGCGTTGGTTATCCACCGGTCCGGGGGCTGCCCCACTATGGCCTCTAGAGCATGTGGGGTAATAATAGTTAGTGGCTGCCCAAGGGTTAACTTAGCAGAGTCCTTGACCAGCATAGCGGTGGCTGCCATGATGCAAAGACACGGGGGCCAGCCGGCCGCCTCCGCTTCTCTCCCTCTCTCCCTGGTCCTTTTTCTCTCACAACTGCCGCCAGGATTTTTGTTAAATGCTTATCCCTCACTCGGTCCTTACGATCCTCTCGCTCCATCTGTTCCTTCGCTAACATGGCTTCCCTTTCCTCAGGGGTTTCTCTCTTGTTATACACTTTTTTTGCCTCCTTAACCAATTCCTGTAATCCATAGGTTTGGATTCCATCTAGTCTTTGGAGTTTTCCTTTGATATCTAATGCAGCTTGGTCTATGAATGCCATAACTACGGTAGCCTTATGTTCTAGGGCCTCTGGGTCTAATGGGGTATACATTTGGAACCCTTCCAGAAGCCTTTCCATGAAGGCTGCCGGGCTTTCATCCCTTTCCTGAGTTATGGTCCTTACCTTGGCCAAATTTGTGGGGCGCTTTCCTGCCCCTTTGAGACCCGCCAACAGAGCCTGGCGATAGATTTGGAGACTCTCCTTACCTGGTGCTGTTTCATAGTCCCAGTCTGGGTGGGTGAGGAGAAATCCCTCGTCTATTTTATTGGGAAGTTGGGTTGGGAGGCCTCCTGGTCCTGGCACATTTTTCCGGGCCTCCAGGAGGACTTGCTGCCTTTCTTCAGTGGTTAGGAGGACCTGCAAGAGTTGCTGGCAATCATCCCAAGTGGGCTGGTGAGTGAGGAGAATGGATTTTATTAATGAGGTTAGGGCCTGGGGGTCTTGGGAAAAGGAAGGGTTATGGGTTTTCTAGTTGTAGAGGTCAGAGGCAGAGAAGGGCCAGTACTGGACCGTGCGATTGACGGTACGGAGGGGAAAAAGGGAGGATTGCCAAGTGGAAGGGCCATCTGGGTCCTCAGTCCGCCGCAAGCAGAGACGAGGAGGTGTCGGTGGCGGCGTCCGAGGGGTGAGTTTGGGCGGGGCTGGAGAAGGAGACGGGGTGGAGGGAGGGGCCGAGGGAGAAGTTGGAGAAAGGGTAGGGGCCGAGGCGGTAGAGGAAAGAGCTGGGGACAAGACAGGGGGCAAGGGTGAAGCGTAAGGTGGAGGTCTCAGAAGGGGGTTTTGAGGTGGAGGACGCAGGGGGTCAAGAAGGAGGAGATCCCTCTGGGGTTCATCTGGGAGGACTGGCTTATGCGGGTCCGGTTTCCAATTTTTTTTTTTGGGGGGGGCTTCGAAGGCAAGAAGGGTAGACTGGGGTGGGGAAGGGGAATGGAGGAAGGGTTTCACCCAAGAGGGAGGGTTTCGGACCAGATCCTCCCAAGTAATTATGTAGGCCACCTGGTCTGGGTGTCCGTGTGGCCCAGGATCCATCACTGTTGCTTTAACCTGTAAGATAATTGGGAGGTCAAATGTTCCGTCCCGGGGCCACCCAACATGGAGGGTAGGCCACTCGGACGAGCAGAATTTTCGCCATCGTCCCTTACGGACTTCTATGGAGAGGTTGTGGGCTCGAGCCCGAACGTCAGGGAAGTGAGTCAGGGTCAGAGACAAAGGAGTCGTCAACGTCTGTCTTATTTCGTCCACGTATAACAAGGACAAAACGAAAGTAACAAAAACAAAGACCAGACAAGCAAGGAGAAGCCGCGCGGCCAGAGAGTGGCGCCACAAGATCATAAAATACTCAGATGTCAGGGGCGACCTGCCTACAGATTTAAGGAGGCTGACTGAGTTGTCAGCCTTCTCCCAGACTACTGCCAGGGCGTCCCCCGGGGCGTAAGTGGGAAGGTGCCGGACACGTCTGTCCCCCTTCCCCACTTAATTCAGAAGGAGTACTCCCCAGAGTTCAGAGTTAGCCGGCAAGACAGACAGAACAAAACGAAAGTACCTGGTAGGTCCGTTCAGTCAGCAGTCCGTGGCCCGGGCCAGATGGGTCTCCGCCGGATGGGTCGGGGGTCCTCGGACGACCCCACTTCCCGGCCAATGCACCAAATGTTGGAACCGAACTGGCGATTCCCTCCTGGGCAGGGGTCGCCGCGAAGGATCACCGACACGAGATTCACAGCAGAGAGTTATTTATTACTAGCGCGCTAGGGTCCCAAGCTCTAAGTTGGCCCTGGGACCCCGACTGCTTGTTACAGGCTGTTTATATAGGCAAACACAAGTTCAAACACAGCTTAGGGCGCGAAATTCAAACAAAGCTTTAGGCGCGTGGTAATTGGGTCTGTCTATGGCCTGAGCAAGGTGTCTTGTTCTAATTGGTTAGAGCAGGACCTTATGAGGTTTTTTTCCTGGAGTTGTTGATTCCGGGAACTCCGAGGCAGGGTGGGACCCCCGGAATTGGCAGGGTGGGACCCCATGAGGTTGTTTCCCAGAATTGGCAGGGTGGGACCCTATCAGGGTGGGACCCTATCGAGGCAGGGTGGGACCCTATCCAGAGCCACCTGGTGTTAATTTTTTTAAGTTCTTTTTTTATGAGGCCTAGTTTCTAAGTTTTATGCGGCCTAGTTTCACCTTGAAGGGAGGTCAGAGACTTGAGTTTGGGTGTTCAGCTTTGTTCTCCAGTCTCGGGGAGGCGCCTGTAAGCTTCAGTGGTCTCCTCTATACGTGAGCAATTTCTGCTGCGCTTCCTCCCTCCCCGTGAGCCACCTCTTAAGGGGTGGCACTGAGCCCACACCCACCAGCTCCCTCTGGAGGTTGGAGGGTGACTTGCAGGAGCTGTGCACAGATTGCCTGTAAGATGCAGGTGCAGATGGGAACAAGTAGCTCTTCTGCGCCCAATACCATGGCAGGTACTGGAGGCCGAGAAGGGCATGTGCAGGCCTCTTGGGACCCCAGCTGGAGCAGGCACACAGACGTGCACTTGCATTAACGCTTACTTTATTCCAAGCCCATGTGGGCCCTGAACTCACCCTCCACATGTTCTTTTCCCTTCTCTCCACCACCAGGCGCTCCGTGTGAAATGGTCCCATCTCAGATTGCCCTGGGTAGACCTAGACTGGCTCATAGACATCTCCTGCCAGATCACGGAGCTCGACCTTTCTGCCAACTGCCTGGCGACCCTCCCCTCGGTTATCCCCTGGGGCCTCATCAACCTCCGGAAGCTGAACCTATCGGACAACCACCTGGGGGAGCTGCCTGGCGTGCAGTCATCGGATGAAATCATCTGTTCCAGGTGGCTCCCCGGGGTGTGAACGGAGCCGTGTGTGACCCCACTGTCACCGTTGTGCTCCTGCACATACTCCCGGGATGTATTTTGTGGTTTGGGGGGAAAAATATTCTGGCTAAAATAGGAGAAGGAGTTTTGCCTGCCCTTCGGCAAGCCTCCTTTTCAGGTTAAAACAGAGGTTTAGAGAGATCATTTGTCTGGCCCAAGTTTACACAGCTCACCTGCGGACGTGCAAATGTTTCCCTGAGATGCTCGTCTCGGTCCTGCCCAGGAATCAGATGAGGGCAGCCAAACCTTCCCATGCTGGTGGATGCAATGGGGCTCTGAGGCACCAGCTTTTACTCTACCTTCCAGGGAAAGTGGGAAGGGCCTCAGAGAACAGGTTAACTCCGCAGGACTCCGGCAGCAGGTGGACAGTGTGGGCAGTCCAGGTTTGCTTCTTCTGGAGGCCTTGAGGGGAGACCTGAGCCTTACCCTTGAGCTTGCACGGAAAGAGGAAGGACCTTAGTTGATATTTTTATTTATTTTATTAATTTTTTTATTTTTTGAGATGGAGTTTCACTCTCTTGCCTGGCTGGAGTGCAGTGGCGCGATCTTGGCTCACTGCAACATCCAACTCCCTGGTTCAAAGGATTCTCCTGTCTCAGCCTCCCGAATAGCTGGGATTACAGGCATACGCCACCACACCCAGCTAGTTTTTGTATTTTTAGCAGAGACGGGGTTTCACCATGTTGGCCAGGATGGTCTCGACCTCCTGACCTCGTGATCCGCCTGCCTCGGCCTCCCAAAGTGCTGAGATTACAGGCATGAGCCACCGCACCCAGCCTACTTTCTTCAGGACACATAACTGCAAGTCCTCATTCCATAAAGGGGTTGAATTGATTTTTAAAACGAAGGCTCTAAGTGAAGTAAGAGTCAAGAATGTTGGAAAGAGCTTGGGGTAGGAAGTAACCCATGGGACTCCCAAGTGAGAATGGGAAGGAAGCCTACACACCAGAACTTAAAGAGCAAGTGCCGTCCAAGTGGGGCCCTTCACCTGGGCCAGATGGACAGGTCCAGAAGGTTAAAAGCCCGGCTCTGTGGTCTCAGCAGCTTTCAGGGAACCCATTCATTTTGCTATTACATGCATGCGAAGGATTAGAATCCCTGTTGGTTAGTGGGGCCAGGGCCCACCAATGAGAGATTTGTCTTTACCTACACAGGACACAGTAAGATTTCTTCAAATGAATTAAAAATCATATGCACTACATTTTCAATGCACACTCTTTAACCTTGCACAGAGAGAAAAAGAAAAAAAAAATACATCTCTTGGTTTATAGAAAAATAGGTAAATTTGGTGTTTTCCCTCTTTCTTCTGATGCCTGCCTTCCTTCTTCTCCGTCCCAGACTACTTGAAATTGACATTTCCAGCAACAAGTTGTCCCACCTCCCTCCTGGATTCTTGCACCTCTCAAAACTTCAAAAACTGACAGCTTCAAAAAATTGTTTAGAAAAATTGTTCGAAGAAGAAAATGGTATGTTTTCTCATCAATGACCTGAGTGAATTAGTCATTTTCTTCTTGGTTACGGATATTTTTACCAATTCATACTTTGTGTCTTTTTCTTTTAAGCCACTAACTGGATCGGTTTACGGAAGCTACAGGAACTTGATATATCTGACAATAAATTGACAGAACTCCCTGCCCTGTTCCTTCACTCTTTCAAGTCCCTCAATTCTCTGAATGTCTCCAGAAACAACCTGAAGTTGTTTCCAGATCCCTGGGCCTGCCCTTTGGTGAGTATCACACCAAAAGTCATGAAAGCCATAGTCAACTCTGCATCTCAGCTAGCCTCAGAGAGCCCTCAGGTGCATTACGTCAGTTCATCCCCTCGGCAGCCAAGCCAGGTAGCAGGACCTGGTTCCCACATTGTAGCATTGTCACTCAGCATACAGTGAGGCTAAGTGTCCTAGGCAAGTGACTCACCTGAAAGCCAGACTGCCTGGCTCTGGGTTCCAGAGCCACCCAACAACACCTGCAGAACTTTACCCAGAGACAGCCTGCACCCTGGCACTGGACTAGTCATGCCTGAAAAAGGAGGGTTCAGTTCTTTGGGGACAACTATCACATGAGAGTAAGAAATCAGACTGGGCACGATGACTCACGCCTGTAATCCCAGCACTTTGGGAGGCAGGTGGATCACGAGGTCAGGAGATCAAGACCATCCTGGCCAACACAGTGAAACTCCATCTCTACAAAAATACAAAAAAAAAAAAAAATTATCTGGGCGTGGTGGCGTGTACCTGTAGTCCTAGCTACTCAGGAGCCTGAGGGAAGGGAATTGCTTGAACCGGGGAGGCAGAGGTTGCAGTGAGCCAAGATTGCACCACTGCACTCCAGTCTGGCGACAGAGCGAGACTCCATCTCAAAAAAAAAAAAAAAAAAAAAAGAGTAAGAAATCACCAATCACAGCACTTCTGATTAAATGGTATTTTTGCCTCTGGGGAATTTTGCTTGTTAAAACAGATGGAACAGCATAAAGAGTGTGTGTGTGTGTGTGTGTGTGTGTGTGTGTGTGTGTGTGTGTGTGTGTTTGTGTGTGTTATGGCTGTTGGTTTTAAACCAACAGTAAATGTCATCACTGACATTAACATTCCTAGTTTGGCCATTTGTGTAGGGGAAACCAGCTTCTCACTCCCGTGTGGTCCTGAATTGTTCCATTATTTCCAAGGACAATGGGCCAGATGTTCTGGAATGAAGGAAAAAGACCATGAGCTCCCCCAGGAAACCCCATTCCTGTCCCTTCCTTGGACCAGGGGTGGAAGGACAGGGACAGTGAGGGTGTGCAGCCTTCCGACAACACTCAATCATCTTCATTACAGGACATTATTGTAATGGTCCATTTTTAACATCAAATTTGGAAACAGTCTCACAGGCACCACTGCATTTAAAGAGCTAACTAAGATACTTTTTTTTTTTTTCTCTCGTCAATCTCTTAGAAATGTTGCAAAGCTTCCAGAAATGCCCTGGAATGTCTGCCAGACAAAATGGCTGTCTTTTGGAAAAATCACCTGAAGGATGTGGATTTCTCAGAAAACTCACTCAAAGAAGTTCCCCTGGGACTTTTCCAACTCGATGTAAGCCTAATAGCCCTTTTTTCTCATTTTCAGATTTGAGAAAAAATTGCTCCATGTTGCAGTGAAATGTATGTGTTTTCCCTGAGCTTCTGAGACAAATGTAAGGGGAAAAGGTGAAGAAAAAGTTCAGCTATCAAAAATACACATGGCCATGAACAATGATGAATGAGGGCGGAATATGGACAGCAGAAGCAGCTATGTTAGGTGGTAGTGGGGTTATAGTTCGTATCCCTTGGGACTTTCTTTAAGTCCATGGCCTGCCCATATATGAGGCTGAGTGGACACTGAGAGCTCCAGGAAGGGCCTTTCCACAGAGCCCTGTGTGCCTACCCAGAATAGGGGTGCTTTCTCACTTTAGGTGGTTTTAGGTGGTTGGCTGGTCCTTAGGCAGACAGGCCGTGGATCACACTCATTGCTTGGAGCTCAGGGCCAACCCCAGAAGGGGTCCCATCGGTGCCTGCTAAAGGCACCAGGACAGTCTCACCAGGGCCCTGTGCTGGACCCCCAGGCAGAGTGCCCAGGCCACCCTGCACAGGCTTCAGCCCCTGGTCCTGCCAGGCCACTGCCAGAGCCCCCACGGGCACTCCTCCAAGGCCTGGTGCGGCGACCACCACAAGGCAGCGAAGGCCCCTTCAGCATGTGTATCCTCAGAGAGGAGGGGCTGTCATGTCCTAGGCTCCTGACAAGCACAGGACAAAGTCAGGGACCCAGGGACGGGAATTTTCACTTCTCAGAAGAAAAGAGTCATGCGGGGGCGCCCTTGGGGGGGTCCCACATCATACTCCTCTCAGGGTATTCCTGGCCTTCAGTCCTTGTCCATAGCCCTTGGACCCCTGTTCTGAGTCTGTCTTCTCGTATTTCACACCAACAACTAACAGGCTTGGTTTTTTGGCTTCCCCCAAAGCCCAGAAGCAGCAAATCAGGAGAGGCAGAGCCTTGTCCAGTGCTTCACCGTGGGCCTGTGGGAATGTGTCTGCTCGAGGTCTTTTTCTCCACACTGGGAAGGGGTGGATGGGTATGTGGGAGACTTGGAGGGCCCTGAGGCCTGGCACATGGCAGGGTCTCCATAGAATTTCAGCAGGTGGGGGCTGGTTGCAGTGGTTCTGATGGTGGGCGGTGGCGTGAGCCCCTTCAACAAGGAAGGAGACAGAAGCACCAGGAGGAGAGAATTTAATGTGGGGCAGCAAACAGCCTGTGGCCCTCCTGAGGTCACCCTGGTTGTGGGTGGGATGTTGGTGGCTATGGTGATGTCCTCAAGCAGGGAGATAGCATGTCTAAGGTACTCCTGTAAAGTAAAACATGCGCCAGGCATGATGGCTCAGACCTGGGCACGGTGACTCAGACCTGTACTGCCAGCACTTTGGGAGGCCAAAATGGGAGGATTGCTTGAGGCCAGGAGTTTGAGGCTGTAGCAAGCTATGATCACACCGCTGCACTCCAGCGTAAGCAGCAGAGCGAGACCCTATCTCTAAAAAAGTAGATAAATAAAAAGAAATAATAACAAAAAAAGAATAAAACATGTTCAGGTACAAGGTAGCCCCTCATCTCCCTTGGTGACTGGGTTCCCTGTAGGGTCTGTTTGCAGTAGGGCTGAGGGAGGGCTACCCACAAGGGGCACCCCAGACACGCCGATAATCCTGAGGGGCCCAGCTTGGGACTGTGTTGGCTGGCAGAGGGCACGAGGCTAGGGCAGTTACCCTTAGTGGTGCTGCCACCCCTGTCCTCAGACCTGGGCCGGCCCAGGAGGCCACCCACCGGGAGGCGACAGACACCAGCACTGTGCTGTACGCCCCATGCCACCCCCACCAGCCGTGACCCGGTGTCCTCCAAACCATAAGAGTCTGGCACTTTCACCGGAGAGACCTACCAATAATCAGCACTCTTAAGAATCCTTAACACTGACAGCTACTTGGGCTCCTTTCACTCTAGAATAATTGCCTCTCACTGCCCTTGAGGGAAGAGCTCCTGTAGATAGATGGCCCCGTTGCTCTGTTTGATATCATTTCATGAGTTTGAAGAGGCTGCTGGGCCCCACACAACTGGGATCTGCATGAAGGCAAATTGGTTGGAATCGTTTGACTGCACGTGGTCGGGAACTGACTGGCTCTTCAGTCTCCCCTCCCTTCTTGTATCTGATGCCATCTTAGCTTCTCTCTCCCTCCCTCTCTCTCTCAGGCCCTCACATTCTTGAGGTTACAAGGGAACCAGCTGGCAGCACTTCCACCTCAAGAGAAGTGGACCTGCAGGCAGCTCAAAACCCTGGATCTCTCCAGAAACCAACTTGGCAAGTAAGCAGGGGCCTCTCCTCCCCAAAGCATGTATGGGGCCGCGGTCGAGCAGGTCCTCGGAATGGCGGCAAGCGAGTCTGCAAGGGCTGCTGAGCCACCAGCTGGGGGCTTAACAACAGAAATCACTGGCTCACAGCCCTGGGGGCTGAAGTCCGAGGTGGCGGCGTGGGCAGGCCTAGCTGGTGTCTCCTGAGGCCCCTCTCCTTAGCTTGCAGATGCCGTCTTCTCCCTGTGTCCTGGCGCGGTCGGGCCTCTGTTTGTGTCTGTGTCCTAATCTCCTCTTCTTATAAGGACTCCAGTCAGATTGGATTAGAGTCCATCCTAATGACCTCATTTTAACTGATTTACCTCTTTAACAGCCCTGTCTCCAAATACAGTCACATTCTGAGGAATTGGAGGTTAGAGCTTTGACATAAGAATTTGGGGGGACGCAGCCCATAATGGTGTCCTTTCATTTCTAATTTTTAGTCTCCTGGAGAATCTTGTCTCTCACTTCAGCCTGAACTGTAATTCTGTTCAGAAGTCTCTGCTGATCACTAACTAAAATGGATGCGTAATTGAATAAAAGCACCCAGCCCCAAAGCCTTCCAATAGGTGGAAAGCCAGGATGAGCCCAGCCAGCCTCTGGAAACCAGCCACTCCCATTCATTTGCAGAAGGCCACTCTGCAGTATCATGGTGGAACTTGCACGCCAAAGAGGACTTCTGCGGGGGGCAGTGTAAAAGGCAGCCGCCACTGCAACGTGCACCCCTGCCAGGCCCTGAAGAGTTGCACCTGAATTTCCCTCTATCTCCGTGGCTTGGCATTATAACATCACAACCAAAAGAGTAATGTTTTTGCCATGCTGTCCTCAAATTTTCTCTCTTTTTCCTCCGCACAGAAATGAAGATGGACTGAAAACAAAGCGTATTGCCTTTTTTACCACCAGAGGTCGCCAGCGCTCCGGGACTGAGGCAGGTGTGTGTTGGTTGGGAGATGCTGGTGTTCCCAGATGAGACAGCCCGGGTAGCCTGGTTCCTGCTCCACCAAAGAGGGGATCGCCCTTATCTTGAGCCTTCCCCTTCAATGCCCTGTTGCAATGCCACAGATGTCCATGTTCAAATGAGAACCCTGCACATGAGCTACGCCCATTCCTTCTGTCCCATGTGTGACACTCCAGTATCCTCAAGCGCTGCTCTCCTGCATGGAGGCCAGTGATGCCAGCAGCTAACGTATGCAGCTGATCTACACGCCAAGCAGTGCCCTAGACAGGTTATGTATGTGAGAGTCTCTCATCCTCACAACGTGAAGTATGGGCCACAGTTCCCCATTTTGCACCTGGGGAAACTGAAGCTCCCAGGGTGTCTTAGCTCCGCTGCCATACCAAAATACCATCGACCGAGTGCTTCAACAGCAGACACTTATTTTCTCAAAGTTCTGGAAGCTGGATATCTGACAGGAGGGTGCCGGCACTGTCAGGGGCTAGTGAGGGCCTTCTTCCTGGCGCCCTTCTCTCTGTGTCCTGAGATGGGGGAGAGAGCGAGGACTCTGGTCTTTCTTCCCCTTCTTTTTTTTTTTTTTTTTCTTTGAGACTAAGTCTCACTCTGTCACCCAGGCTGGAGTGCAGTGGCGCGATCTCGGCTCCCTGCAACCTCCGCCTCCCAGGTTCAAGCTATTCTCCTGCTTCAGCTTCCTGAGTAGCTGGGATTATAGGCATGTGCCACCACACCTGGCTAATTTTTGTATTTTTGGAGATGAGCCACCGCACCCAGCCCCTCTTCTTATAAGAATGTTAATCTCATCATAGGGGCCCCACCCACATGACCTCATCTAAACCTAATTACAGCTCAAATATCCCATCTCCAAATAATAATTTTGTATTTTAATACAATATAGGATGCCAGGAAGAAGGCCCTTCCTAGCCCCTGACAGTGCTGGCGCCCTCCTCTCAGATATCCAGGGCTTCACCATGTTGGCCAGGCTGGTCTTGAACTCCTGACCTCAAGTGATCTGCCTGCCTTGGCCTCCCAAAGTGCTGGGATTACAGGCATGAGCCACCGCTCCTGGCCCCTCTTCTTATAAGAACGTTAATCTTATCATATGGGCCCCACCCTCATGACCTCATCTAAACCTAATTACAGCTCAAATAGCCCATCTCCAAATAGTGTCACATTGGGTATTAGAGCTTTGACATATGAATTTGGTGGCGGGCAGGGGACACAGTTCAATCCTTGGCATAGGGACTGACTGATTTGTCCCAGGTTGTGTGGCTGCTTCTCAGTAGCAAAGCCAGGTTTCATCCCAGGACTGTGGGACTTCAGCCCTGGACCAGCAGCTCAGTGCTGTTAAGTCTCTATTGACACACGATGGCATCTTGCAAAGCCCACATGGATCACGGCCACCTTTGGCCTCACAGGCTGAGGTGAGGCCGAGGTTGCACAGGGGCTTGTGGTCTTCCCCAAAACTCATCAGAGACAGAAATTTTCCTAGTTTTTGTGCTGGTCACACAACAAGGCCAGTTCAGCACAGAGTACATCTAGGGAAACAAGCTCTTTTAGTTCCATTATCTTCTGTGAGACGCAGGGGAAAGTATGGAGCTGTCCCTTTCATTAAACAACCAGCTCTGCTTCTTAACCTCAAAGCTACTTCCAAAGCCAGCTCCGTTCACAGAAATATCCCTCAGGATGCTGGCCCAGAAAACCAGAACCCATGTCCAAGTCGTTTTAAACATAATACAGCTTTCTTCTTCAGTTTGATAGATGGCTGTTGGCAAGTACGGATAGTGTGAGGTAGGGATGAGCGACGCCACAGAGGCGAGGACACATTTGCAAGAGGTGAACTAGGGAGTCTGCCACTGCTACGCTCTTGGATGAACTGGTGTGCTTGTGTGTTGAGTATGATACACATAGAGATCTGTCCCATAAGAGCATGTGTGTTTATATGTGACTGAAAAAGGAATATCAGTGGAACAGATAAAAGAGTTCAAAAATAGACCTAAGTAAATATAGAAATATATCAGGAGTCTCCAGCGCCCCCCAGGCAGCGAACCAGTATTGGTCCGTGGCCTGTTAGGAACCAGGCCACACAGCAGGAGGTGAGCGGTGGGCAAGTCAGCATTAGCTCCACTTCCTGTCAGATCAGCGGCAGCGTTAGATTCTCATAGGAGCGCGAACTCTATTGTGAACTGCGCGTGTGAGGGATCTAGGTTGTGCCGTCCTTATGAGAATCTAACTAACGCCTGATGATCTGAGGTTGAACAGTTTCATCTCTAAACCATCCCCTTCATCAGTGCTGCAGTCCATGGAAAAATTGTCTTCCGCAAAACCGGTCCCTGGTGCCAAAAAGATTGGGGACTATTATTATATAATATATGACAAAGACAGAATTTCAATTTAGTGTAAAAGGATGCTTGCTTGCTTTAATAAATGGTGTTGGTATTCCTGCCTGGAAGGGGGACAAAACACGACACTAGATTACAAAAATGTCTATGTGGTAGGAGGTTTAAGTATAAAAAAAGAAAACAATAACATTTAAGGAATATAGGTATAATTTGGCTATCAGGGAGATCTTTAAAATCTAGTTGGAAAATCCATGAATAATTTTTTTAAAAGACTAAAATCGTTGGCTTCATAAACATTCAAAAATTGTGTGCAGTGGGAAGCATCATAAACAAAGTCATAATGCAAACAGACTAAGAAATATTTGCAACACAAATTGTTGCAACACGAATTGGCTTAAGTCCTTAATATACAAAGAATGCTTACAAATTGATTTAAAAAAAAAAAAAAGACAACACAATAGGCAAAAAAATGGCCAAGGGATATAAACAATTTGCAGAAAAGGAAGTCCAGAGGGCCAGGAAACAAATGAAAATGTCCTTAACCACATGAATAGGGAAATGCAATTATGAATTTCATAACTGATCCTTTTATAAATGAAGGGCCTTAGGACTTTAGAAATTGAGTCCAGACATAGGGATTTCACTTGGAAGGAAGGGGAAACGAACACCGTCTTCTTCATGCCAGACAGGATGATGGGTATGAGGACAGGAGCTAGTGTAGACCTCGTTCACGCAATCCACTTGTGTGGATTAGAAACGTATCTCCAACTTAGAAATGCCGAATCCTTCCTGGGACCACGGAGGAGTGTGCAAGGAAGTGGGCTCAGCACTCAATGAGACGCCAGAGGGGAAAGTCACGGGCAAGCATGGAAAAGCACCATAGGAGCATGCGCAGTACCAATGTTCCAGAAAATGACAGCTGGCGGCCCGCAGGAGGATGTCTGGGGAGCCACGTGAGGGGGCCGCGCCCCTGGGAGGTTCTCTGGCAGAGGTGAATCTTGGCTTTGGCAGATGACAAAAGCCTCTTGATTCTTTAAACTTCATCTAGAAAGTTGAGGCCCACACCTGAGTGAAAAGAAGGAGGCTGTTTGCAAACCCTTTTCCTCAGTAGGGTTATTCTCTCAGGGCCATGGACCCTTGGGTAAGGAATTATCTATAAAAGACAGCTTGTTTGCAGAAGGACAGTAAAATTCCAAGTAGATTTATGTACATTCAAGTAGTCATATTTGTGCAGTGGCCTCATCCAAAAATAATTTGGATGGCCGTTTTTACGGTAAAAATCAGACCAGCAGTCATAAATAACTTATGAATAAATAATTACAGTTCATAAATACCCCGAACTGTGTTCTCCCCAGCCCAGTGCCCATCATTTTCGACACTGGGCCGGGAGGTCTGTTACAGGTGTTGCCTCTGCAATCATAGCTCATTATTTCACCCGTCTCTTACCTAAAGAGGCTTCATAAACACCGTAGCGAAACTTTAAAATTGGAAAGCACAGAGGCCAGGTGTTTAGAATGTGTTCTCTGGGGAGAAAGTAAGCCTTTCTCGTTATTGATGTTCTTTCATGAAAATGTGAATTAGGGCAGGCTAATATTGATCATCTTTTTTCACTGAAGAAAAAAAAAGGAAGCTTTTTGAACATTTCCTTACCTAACAAGGACTCATACAAAGCCATCTTTAGAAGGCTGGTGCACCTTCATTTCCGCAGGGGCCCCTGCAGTGAGTTCCATTCACAGTGCAGCTAACTGGGCAGATTTTCCAGGCGTTGGTTTTGGTATTCCATTATCGGCTCTCCCCGAATGTTCTTGGAGGCCAGGTTACCCATTACCATCGTTATTGCAGCTACATGTGTGGAGGAAATCCAGAGCCGAGGCAGGGTAGCTATGATCAAGGGCAACCGAGCCTGGTTTCAGCCCAACAAAAGAATCCTGGCTTCTCCATTTTCCATGTCTGGCAGGGAACCCTATGAGAGGGCTTTGAGGCAGTTGTTTTATCTTGAATTCTCTGAGCTCCCAGGCATGCTGTCCTCCCCACTCTCCAGGCCTTAGTAGAGAGGATAAAGGCACTTCAGAGATTCTGCTGAAATCCAAACCTCTGATTCCCATCAGTGTGCGTTTCCAAGCTCTTTCTCAACTCAAATGCTCTGGTGCCCGTGGAAACAGCACATTTGACATGATTTTCATGGTAATCTCATAGTTAGCCTAATTAATAAAGTCACTTAAACACTAAACAGTTGGCTGGTTTTTCAAAGAATGTCATCTTAAGAAGCATAAAAATAGCCAACTGTGGTATATTTTCATTAACTAGCTTTTTTTCATGGAAAAAGCAATGCATGTATATTTTAAAACACCATTTTTGAACAGTAGCAAAGGGCATGGGGTAAATATTCAGTCCTCTAGTAATTCCTTTCCCCAGAGACAACTATGGAATTCAGTGCATCTCTGGTAACCATTGTGTTCCTGTCTAACAACTGTATGTAACCTATATGCATACACATGTGCAGGTGTGGTGTGTGTGTATATAACATATACATGGTGTGCATGTGTGTGCATGCATGTGTACAGATATTTTCTGGTACAGTAATAAGCCTTCTAGATATCCGGTTCTGAACTATTTTTTTTTAGACGGAGTCTTGCTCTGTTTCCCAGGCTGGAGTGCAGCAGCACAATCTCGATTCGCTGCAACCTCCTCCTCCCAGGTTCAAGCAATTCTCCTGCCTCAGCCTCCCGAGTTGCTGGGATTACAGGTGCCCACCACCACGCCCAGCTAATTTTTGTAACTTTAGTAGAGATAGAGTTTCACCATCTTGGCCAGCCTGGTCTTGAACTCCTGACTTCGTGATCCCCCTGCCTCGGCCTCCCAAAGTGCTAGGATTACAGGTGTGAGCCACCATGCCTGGAGCACCTTGCCTTTTCAATTGATGGGTAGCTCTTGAGTATCACTTCATACCCCCATACATGTAGACCTGCCCCATGCTTTGTAATAGCTGCAATTATTCTATTACTCATTGAACCAACCCTCTGTGGCTGGACACATAGGTTGTCATAGATTGTCCTCTACCTCTGCCACTGAGTGTCCTCATTCTCACATCTTTGCCACACATGCATGTAAGGCTGTCTGTAGAATGAGAATTGCTAGGTCGATGAGGTAAGCATTTTGTTTTGATAGGTTTGCCAAAATGCCCTCTGGAGGTTGCATCCATTTATACACCCACCTGGTCACCACGGTGTGATGGTCCAAAATTATTTTTAAATGCAGTCTGCTTTGCCCTGTCTTTGCAGCGTGTGTGCTGGAATTTCCGGCCTTCCTAAGTGAGTCTTTGGAAGTCCTTTGCCTGAACGACAACCACCTTGATGCAGTCCCTCCCTCGGTTTGCCTACTGAAGAGCTTATCAGAGCTCTACTTGGGAAAGTAAGTACACATCTGGAGGGGCCGTGCTGGCTCTGCTGGCCCAGAGAGGCAGAACACCCATCCCTAAACCAACTGGGACACAGAAAGCCAGGCAGAAAGAAGCCATCTACTTTCCAAGAAGCAGTAGTAGGATTTTCAGAACAGGGCTTGATCAAGGAGGTGGGGAGAGAGGAAGATGGAGTAGCGATGCAATGATACACACTTTTGCTACATCACTCGGGCTGTGATAAGGAGAACCACTCAATCATTCATCCTTTCATTACCGAGCTCCCATTGCATGCCAGCTACTGCCAGGGGTTCTAGGCAGTGTGCAAAGCTTGATGAGAATGTAAAACGTTATATTAATATTAAAGTGACATCGCCTTTTCAAGAAGAGGTAGTGATCATCTTTATGGTGATGTAATTAGTAGCAGAGACAGGAAAGCTGGGGGAGGGGACTCAATTCTAAGCCATGGGGATTTGAAGAAGACAGAGCTGCCCTTTCCACCACTGACGCTCCAGGAGAAAGGCTTTGGAATTAGTGTTGAAATCAGGGCCCAAAGTATGGGGTCTGGGGTGCAGGCTGCAGAGGCTGACAGGGGCCACGTGTGTGTGTGCATGTGCATGTGTGTGTATGTGTGTGTATGTATTATCTCGTGGTGAGCACATCTGTCTTCAGCAACCCTGGCCTCCGGGAGCTCCCTCCTGAGCTGGGGCAGCTGAGCAACCTCTGGCAGCTGGACACTGAAGACCTGACCATCAGCAATGTGCCTGCAGAAATCCGAAAAGAAGGTAGGGCTTCCGCAGCCCTGTCCCCTGCCATCACCTGCTTGGAAAGGCAACTCCAGTCCACTTGTTAAGTTCTGGGGGTGGAAATAGTTGGTGACCATGGAGCCCAGCTCCAGGTTCCAGGTTTGGCAAGATGCTATAAAATTGCCCCTAAAGCAATCGTTACTGAGGGTCACTATATTCAGAAGGACCAGGTGATAAAACTGTGACCTCCTAGGCAGCAAGGTCTTTGTCCATAGGTTCTTGCCTTTTAGAGTTGACTTTTGGGGTCATTAGTGTCACGCCTTCCCTCCACCTGATCCAGTAGTCTTCCTTAACTGTCCCCACTAAAACACAAAGAAAGAGTTCCTTCACAACAGGATTTGTGTCCTAAGAGATGTAAGCACGTTCCCACACAGCTACCCTTTCCCCTAATGATTCTGCACAGGCCCCAAAGCAATGCTGTGTTACCTGCGTGCTCAGCTGCGGAAAGCAGAGAAGTGCAAGCTGATGAAGATGATCATCGTGGGCCCCCCGCGCCAGGGCAAGTCCACCCTCCTGGAGATCTTACAGACGGGGAGGGCCCCCCAGGTGGTGCACGGAGAGGCCACCATCAGGACCACCAAGTGGGAGCTCCAGAGGCCGGCTGGCTCGAGAGCCAAGGTCAAGGATGGTCGGCGTGCAGACTCCCTGTGGGTGGGAGGGACACCCCTTGGACTCCTCCCTTCTCCCCAGAGAGCGCAGGATTTTCTTGGCCTAGTGTCCAAAGCTCAGGACCTTTGCAGGAGCCACTGTGTACTGTTCCATACCAGCTTCTGCTAAGGGCAGCGAATCATTTCTTAATGTGACTTGTGGTTTTTTCTTTTTCTTTTCTTTTTTTCTTTTTTTTTTTTTTTTTTTTTTTTTGAGACAGGGTTTCACTCTGTCACTCAGGCTGGATGCATCCTCAACCTCCCCTCAAGTAACGATAACAGGGTGGGAGGATTAAGCGATCCTCCCACCCTGTGTGTTTCTGTTATAGTTACTTGAGGCTCTGGGACAGTGTTTCTTAACCCTGGCTGTCCATTAGATTCCCTTGAGAGGCTTTTAAAGATAGCAATTCCCAGGCCTCACCTCACTGCTCTCTGACCCCAAGGACTCAAGTTCAAGTGGTCTGGGGTAAGGCACCCCCAGGACTGAGAGCTAACCACTGTTGCAGGCAGTGAAACACACCAGCATCTGCCCCCGCCCCCCGCGCGCCCCGAGGAGGCTAAAAGCACTCCGGGACTTACTGCCCTGCCCTCCCTGACACCTGCTTTCACCCCAGATTCTGAAAAGTCCTGTTTCTAAGCCCTACTTAAAATGAATCCATCACTGCTTGAACCCGGGAGGTGGAGGTTGCAGTGAGCCAAGATCATGCCACTGCACTCCAGCCTGGTGACAGAGCAAGACTCTGTTCCAAAAAAAAATTGAATCCATCCATAAACCTCTTAATCATCCTGCTTTCCATTCAGTGCCAGGCAAATGGAAATGAACATTTTCCTGTTCATGAAACAGAGAAAAGAGCCCACAGACTATTGGTGGGAACTCCATCCCTGGAATAGAGCAGGGGCAGTTAGCCCTTTCTCTGAGCTCGGGGAACGAACACACATAGATAAGGCCATCCTCATCAACTGTATTTGGATTTCTGCCACCCTGTGGTTTCTCAGGATCCAAGGAGCAAGGAGGCTGCTTCATTGTGGAAAACTGAGGAGGCTTGAGATCCAGATGTTCCATGATTTTCCCCCAAAGCTCCCATGCTCAGTGCCAGCGTCTTCCTCACACAACCCCTTTCCAAACCTGGTTTGAGAAAGTAGGCATTTAAGCTGTGCATCTATTCTAACATGGACTCAGACGCTGATCCTCTAAAGGATGAAGCGCTGCCTGTTGGGGCCAGAACAGTCAAACACGACAATCAATGCCAGGCCAATCCTAGAACATTCCAAGAGCAAATCTAGCTGACTCAGTCTGAAGGTTCTCTCCAGGAACCAGAATCCTCTGCATTCTCTCCTGCTTTGCCTTTTTCTTAACAATTACACAATCTCATTTCTTGTCTTAGCTTCCTCTAGCTGAGGCCTGAGAGGTGAATTCATGCTTCTATTTTTCCTGACCTTCAGCCCCCACTTCCTTTCTGTGATGATTAAAGGCCCCCCACCCTTTAGTGGAAGGAGGATCCTGTGAAGGCTGAGCCCGCAGCTCTCTGCGTGGCCGGCCTTAGCTTGTTGAGAACAGCTGTTTTCATCTTTATACAAAACCAGGTCAGCACGCTGTGTCTTGGAGGCTGACGCTGCCTCACAGAGATGACTCCTTGCTGTAGAAAACTGCAGCCTTAGCTTCTAGGGCCAGACTCTTACCTCATGCAATGATAGAGAAACCACCGTTTACACAGCCGTTCCCGGCAGCCTGACAGCTCATCTTTTGTTTGATTCCCACAGGGTGGGAGGGAGTTTCCCAGCATCCTTGGTGGGCGCCAACCTCTGACCCCCACAAGTTCAGAGGCCCATCTCCTCCTCTTGCCCTGGCACACAGGGAGGCTGAACCCCAGTGCAAGCCATGACATCAGAGCACAGCTTCCTCCCACAGGGCATCCCCTACCCATCTGCAGGCCAGACGGAGCCAGGCCCTCTGACGTCTGTCCAGGGCCTGGCCTCTGCTCTGCTAGGAGTAGACAGAAGTCCCACTCCCATGCCACTGGGCCCCTGTCCCTCGCCCCGATAACTGCTTCCTAAGAAACTATAGGGTGTCCAGAACTTTTCCACGGTTGTTTTTTTTCAGACCCCCAAGTACAGCTTCCAGAGTTATCAGTTGTCTCTCTTTGATTGACTGAAGCCTTTGTCTCTAAAATGCCTCCCTGTCACTGCCCTGTTGCTCAAGTAGGTTGAGTCTGTGGAGTTCAACGTCTGGGACATCGGGGGACCGGCCAGCATGGCCACTGTCAACCAGTGCTTCTTCACAGACAAGGCCCTGTATGTGGTGGTCTGGAACCTGGCACTGGGGGAGGAGGCTGTGGCCAACCTCCAGTTCTGGCTGCTCAACATCGAGGTGAGGACACCAGACGCCAGCCCCGCCATTTCAGTTCCCAGAGCTTCGCAGATCCTACTGCTTTTCTCAAGCATCCCCTCTACTGAGAAAAAAAGGAGCTGTGTTCCACGGAGGTCCCCAGAACCGTGGTCCTGCTTGCTTTTCGCAATGAGGCACTTGAAACCTTTCTCTGCTGAGGGCTGGTGGTGCTCTTGTAATTTCCCTGCTTTCCTTAAATTTAGGAACCCCACCCTTGGATCCAAAGGGGAGCAGGGTTCTCTTCCCATTATAAAGATGTCCTTGTCTCCCTGCCTCTGATGGCTGCTGTCATGTCTGAAGGGTCGGAAATCCCTTCTCACAAGTCCAACTCAGCACCCTCTGCAGAGGAGGTCACAGAACACCATAGACACCCCTCAATGCAACGGTCCCTCGGGGTTTACAGAGAATGAGGAGCACAGGTGCTGCCTGGGCTGACATTCCTATAGCAGTCTGTTTTGCATTACTATAAAGGAATGACTGAGACTGAGTAATTTATGAAGAAAAGAGGTTTATTTGGCTCACAGTTCCACAGACTATACAAGCATGGCTTCAGCATCTGCTTGGCTTTTGGTTAGGCCTCAGGAAGTTTTTAGTCATGGCAGAAGAGAAGGAGAGCCAGCATGTTACATGGTGAGAGAGGGAGCAGGAGAGAGAGGAGGAAGAGCCAGGCTCCTTTTCACAATCAGCTCCTCTGTGAACTGACATAGGGTGAATGCATTCATTACTGCAGGAGGGCACCAAGCCATTCATGAGGGATCTACCTCCATGACCCAACCTCCCATCAGGCCTCACCTCCAACACTGGGGATCACATTTCAACATAAGATTTGGAGGAGAAAAACATCCAAACCATCTCAAGGCTGCAGATTGGTGGCTGAGCAAGGGCTGTGGCATCCGGGGTCAGCACAGCTGGGAGCTCTGTCCTGTCCCTTGTTCAGTGAACAGAGACGATACTCAGCCGTGGGGTTCTCTGTTGCAGGCCAAGGCCCCAAATGCCGTGGTGCTGGTGGTCGGGACACACCTGGATTTAATTGAAGCCAAGTTCCGTGTGGAAAGGATTGCAACGCTGCGTGCCTATGTGCTGGCGCTCTGCCGCTCCCCCTCCGGCTCCAGGGCCACAGGCTTCCCAGACATCACCTTCAAACACTTACAGTGAGTGCCCAGCCTCTAGCAGCTCCCGCCTTCATGTGGGTGCCAGTCGCTGATCCTTCCTGGGATCTGCTTACAGAGAGCTCCTGAGGCTGGGTGGGGCTAGGCCCCTTCCCTGGCCAAGGGGGGGCAGTCCACAGAGCTGACCCAGCCTTGGAGAGGGTGAAGACCTACCAGACAGCTGGCTGGGTGAGGCCTGGAGATGCCCCCTCTTTGCTTCCTTTCTGCCCTGTCCCCGCCCCAAGGGCCAGTGCTGAAACTGCATGGTGCCCATTGAACCAGGTGACTGAACATGGGCACCACCCATCCAATTGCTGCCCATCTCATTTTTTGATCACTGATCAAGGACAGACCCTGGGGAGGGAGGACCTAGCCCTTGCCTTTGGTCTGAGTGGTCCTGATAGCAGCCTTTGAGTTAAAAAAGGCCAAGAGTTGGGAGGGGCTTTCGGGTGGGCATCACGACGTGTCCATGCAGATAAGTTCAATTGCCCTGGGCTGACCTCCTGTCACTGGTTGTGGGGATTGTTTGCCACCTTGTAGATGAAGAAGCTGAGGTTCAGCAAATTGTGTGCCCTAATGGGAGTAAAATATACTGCACATTGCATTAGCTGCCCTGGCAGCTCTCAGATTCCCTCGCCCGGGGTGGAGCGTCACGGGTATTGGTGCATGGGTCAGCCTGGGACACATTGGCCTGGCTCGGAATACGGGATGAGGCTGTCAGGAATTATTGCTTTGACCTTGAGAAAGTCCCATAGGGTCTGTGATAAGAGGAGCCCTGGCTCTGGGTCAGAACCTGAGACCAGCCTGCGTGAGCCTGTGCCTGCCCAGCTTGTGCCCTTGGGGGTCTCAATGTACCTCTGCACCTCACTTTCCTTCTCTGTGAAGTGCCATGTTTAGTCTAGGAAGACAGACTAAAGTGACAGTGTGGGGCACCCAGCACAGTGATTTGCACAAAGCAAGGCCTCAGTAAACTTCTTGTGTTGTCTTTCATGAGTTCTCTAGACTTGCCAGCATTCAGGACAAACCTCTTGGGAAAACAGAGAAGCTGCAGCACTTCCTCGGAGTGGGGCACGATGAGTAAAGACGGGTCTTTTTGCACACAGTGAGATTTCCTGCAAGAGCCTGGAAGGCCAGGAAGGGCTGCGGCAGCTGATCTTCCACGTCACGTGCAGCATGAAGGACGTGGGCAGCACCATCGGCTGCCAGCGACTGGCAGGGAGGCTGGTGGGTACCTCGCTCGTCCAGCTTAAACCAGTAGGCCTGCTTCCCATTGTTGGGGATCCTCACTTCCCCTCTCTCCTGTGAAGCCCATGTCCATGTGGCAAGGCTCAGTGGTTCTTGGTGAGGGAGGGTCAGGATGGAAGATAGTGGGTGGAAATGTCCCACCCACTCAGGCCACAGGGGCCAGGCAGGATCTGCCCCAGCTGGCGGGCATGCCTCGGGAATTGCCTCGTCCGTCTGTCCCCCAGATCCCCAGGAGCTACCTGAGTCTGCAGGAGGCCGTGCTGGCAGAGCAGCAGCGCCGCAGCCTGGACGACGACGTGCAGTACCTGACGGACAGGCAGCTGGAGCAGCTGGTGGAGCAGACGCCCGACAATGACATCAAAGACTACGAGGACCTGCAGTCGGGTGGGTGGGGCTGGGGTGGGCGGCAGGGTGCCCGTGAGAAATGGAACTGTCTGTACTTCAGCCTGGCCCTCAGCAATGAATGAGAGACCGATAATCAGCCTGTGTTTCTGTCTTCCATCCCCCTCCCCTTCCTTCTTCCCTCTCACCCTTCTTTCCTTGGAGGTAGAGAACACAAACAGCTACTCTACACCAGCATTGTGTTGGCCACAAGGGCAGACATATAAACTGATGGACTGGTCCATGCCCTCCAGGGCTGACGTTCAGTCAGGGAGACAGAGGTCAAACAGTTACAATCGATTCTCATTAGCCACAGGACTTATGTTCTGTAAAGTCACCATGATCACTGAAATAGCAAATACTAAACCAGTGCTCCTAGGAGAGACACAGGGTTCAGCTCCTGCAAGCCTCTGGTCAGAACATTCTCATCAGCCCATCAATACAGAACCTTGTTTTATGTGTGTTGCTGCTTAAAGACACTGTACTTAATATATAGTGTTGATTTGTTGGCATTGAACTCATGGTTAACAGTACTGTTGCTCATTCCTGAACAAAACTTATCTAACACACAGGTTTTCTCCATAAGGCACGTCGCAGCCTTCTCACGCTTAGGGAACTACACAGCGCTTCAGCACTTCACTTGGGACCATTTTAAACAGTGAAAGCATCAACAAAAAGCACAAAAATTCAAAAAACATGGCACTGACATAGACCACTAAGCAGGCCCCTGTTTTCAGCACGAGAGTTGAGAGTGTTGCCCTGTTCAGCCTCCGCTGGGAATGTGCACATTGGTCAATGCAAACTTTTCACCACTCAGCACATGTCTGCAAATAACCACAGGAGCATTGATTTGGGGGTCGCAGATAAATTTTAGTAAGAAGGCAAATTTGCAAAGGCGGAATCCACAAATAATGAGGATCAACTGTAGTTACCGAGGTGGCCATTAGCCTAGGACTTTGGCAAGAGTTACCAGGGGCCACCAGGGCACCTGTGATCAGGCTGCCAACCCGCCTGAAGGGTCCAGCATGTGGGGCATGTTGGTTTCTTCCTAGGAAGAATTTGTGACCTGGGTCCCCTTGGAAAGTAAGGCCACCCCAGAGTCCCTTTCGCTCCTTTGTCTAACTGCTGCTTCCTCCTCTCCTTGCCTGGGGCAGCCATCAGCTTCCTCATAGAAACTGGCACCCTGCTACACTTCCCAGACACCAGCCACGGCCTGAGGAACCTCTACTTCCTCGACCCTATTTGGCTGTCCGAATGTCTGCAGAGGATCTTTAACATTAAGGGCTCCCGGTCAGTGGCCAAGAATGGGGTGATCAGAGCAGAAGACCTCAGGATGCTGCTGGTGGGGACTGGCTTCACACAGCAGACGGAAGAGCAGTACTTCCAGTTCCTGGCCAAGTTTGAGATCGCCCTGCCCGTCGCCAATGACAGGTGAGGATACAACTTACCATGCCAGGCTGTGCAGGTTGCTCCCCGAAAGAGGGATTTGGGGTCTGGAGCCACTGGTGGCCTGAACAAGATTTCCAGGGATCAGTGCTGCCACTGCTGCTCCCTAGGGACAGGCCAGCACCTGATGACCTGCCTGCCTGGCCTGGGTCAGCGGGACAGTGAGCACAGCTGGCCACTCCCTCCTGTGCCCCGGGGTTCTCTGTTCAGGGAGTTAAAAGAAATCCACTTATTGAAAAAGTGTAGGAAAACGTGAAAGGATGTCATTAAAAATAATTTGTGGGAATTTCACTTTACAGAGGCTTGATTGCTTGGTTATTTGGTAAATGAGAATGAGTGGCCAGTTAGGTGGCTCACACCTGTAATCCCAACTCTTTGGGAGGCCGAGGCGGCCAGATCAATTGAGGTCAGGAGTTCAAGACCAGCCTGACCAATATAGTGAAACCCCGTTTCTACTAAAAATACAAAAATCAGCCAGGCGTGGCAGTGTGTGCCTGTAATCCTAGCTACTTGGGAGACTGAAGCAGGAGAATTGCTTGAACCCAGGAGGCAGAGGTTGCAGTGAACAGAGATCACACCTCTGCACTCCAGCCTGGGCAACAGAGCGAGACTCCTCAAAAAAAAAAAAAGAGTGACTGACTAGGATGTACGTGCTAATTACACAGCCTAGTTCAAAATGCAGTCCAACATGATTAAATCATGAGAGCAACATGATCAACTACTCCAGGGTGGATGGTCCGAGGGTCAAATAGAGGCACTCCATATAGTAGCTAATCATCGCCTCTTTCTGTGGACTTCTCCTGGATCTTTAACATACCCAGGCCTCACCAGTCCTAAACTGCAAACAAAACAAATGAGCCTCTCTCCTCCTTTTCCTCCTTTCCTTGCTCCCCAGCATCTGCTGCTCCTCATCACTTTGTGCTGGTGGCCAGGCAGCCCTCTAGGTGCCCCCAGGTACCCCTCCTGTCCTCTGCTGACCCTGCCCCAAGTACTGACCCTCCCCTCTGGAGGGCCTTCTCCATGAGGGGACCCTGCCACCCTCCCTTCCAGCCTCCAGTGTCCTCAGCAGGCCCCTCCCCTGCACTTTGCCCAAGCCATCAATTCAGCTGCCTTGGTCCTCCATGCCCCAAAGGAAGAATTCCCAGATTTTCAGCAGGGCCCAGCATCCAGAGGCTCAGGCCTGGGCTTCCAAATTGCTCCCACCTGGAAATCTGGCATGGCGACTGACGCATCACGTCTGAGACACCTGCGTTCTCTCCTCTGCTGTCTGGTCCCACCGATCACCTTCCCCCACCCCCCACCCATGGAACCGTGCTCAGGGAGGGGCACTCTAGGCTCGAAATTCCTCCCTGTATCCGTGACACCCATCCTCACCCCACCTGCCATGATATGGCCCTGTCATCTCCCAGTGAAACAATTCTGTTGACTGGCCCTTTCCTCCTTGTGACACCCACACCTGCTTCTGTTTTTGTTTGTTTGTTTACAGTTTTAGAGACTTTTTTCCATACGTTATTGGGGCACAGTTGGTATTTGGTTACTAAGTCCTTTAGTAGTGATTTGTGAGATTTTGGTGCACCCATCACCTGAGCAGTATACACTACACCCTATTTGTGGTCTTTTATCCCTTGCCCACCTCCCACTCTTCCCCACAAGTTCCCAAAGTCCATTGTATCATTCTTATGTCTTTGCATCCTCACAGCTTAGCTCCCACATATCAGTGAGAACATATGATGTTTGGTTTTCCATTCCTGAGTTACTTCACTTAGAAGAGTCTCCAATTTCATCCAGGTCACTGCAAATGCTGTTAATTCATTCCTTTTTATGGCTGAGTAGTGTTCCGTCATAGGTGAAGTTTACTTACAGTGAAATGCCCAGATCGCTAGTATTCAAAACAATGACTTTTGACAAATGCATACAACTGTGCAACCAGCACCTGCCTGAAGATACAGAATGTTCCTGTCATACTGGAAGTCCCCCCACACTCCCTTCCAGTCATTTCCCATCCATATCAGCACCAGCACTCTGATTTCTAGCATCAGAGCCTAGTGTTTCCTGTTCTTGAACTTCTCAACTGCACAGAGTCACACGATATGGTCTCTAATTGGCTTCTCCCACTAAACATCATGCATTTGAGATCCATCCATGCAGTTGTGTGTATCAGGGGTTTTTCTTTCTGTTACTGAGTAGCATTCCATTGTATGGCTTTACCACAATTTGTTTATCCACTCACCTGTTGATAGACATTTGGATGGTTTCCAGCTTTGGGCTATTATGAATAACACTGCTGTAAACTGTCTTAAGTCTTTTTGTAGACACAGTTTTCATTTCTCTTGGGTCAAAACTAGGAGCGGAATTGCTGGGTCATAGAGTGTAAGTTTAATTTTATGAGAAATCACCAGGCTGTCCCCCAAGAGATTGTATGCCCCTCCAAGAGACTGTACACTCCATTTCCTCCCCAATATTTGTTGTCTGTAGCTTTTTCTGATTTTAGCTATTCCAGTGGATGTGAACTTGTACTTGACTGTGGCTTTACATTTTCTTCATGATTAATGAGGTCAAACACCTTTCATGAGCTTATTGGCCATTGGCATATCTTCTTTTGTGTAGTGTCTATTCAAGTTTTATGCCTATTTTAGGATTAGAATGTTTTCCTTTTTGGTACTGATATGTACTTCTTTATATCTTCTGGATACAAGTTATTTCTCAGATATACGATTTGCAAATATTTTCTCCCAGTCTATGACTTGCTTTTTTTATATTAATGAAGTCTAACTTTTTAATTTTGTGATTATTGCTTTTTGTTTCATCTTTAAGAAATATTTGCTTATACTATGATCTTGACAATCTTTCTATATTTTTCTTCTAGAAGGTTTGTAGTTTAGCTTTTACTTCCAGGTCTATAATCTATGTCAAATTAATTTCTGTATATGGGGTGAAGTAGGGGTCGAGGTCCATTTTTTCCTATATGTTATCCCGTTGTTCCAGAACCATTTGTTGAAAAGACTTTCCTTTCCCCCATTGAATTACCTTGATTTCTTTATCAAAAATCAGTTGTGTGGGCTTATTTCAGGACTGTATTTCGTTCCACTAATATATGTGCCTATCCTTATGCCAGTGCCAAACTCTACTGATTATTGTAGCTTTAGAGTAAGAACTCGAAATCAGGTTGCATGAACCTTTTGTATTAGTTTCCTGTGATTGCTGTAAGATACCATGAATGTGGCATCTTAAAACAACACACATATTTTCCCTTACAGTTCTGGTGGCCAGAAGTCCAAAATAAGTTTCCCTGGTCCAAAGTCAAGGGGTCAGCAGGATCATGCTGCCTTTGGAGGCTCTAGAAGAAAATCCATTTTCTTATCTTTTCCAGTCTCTAGAGCTGCATTTCTTAGCTCACATTTCTTTTATCGATATGTAATATTTTACATATTTATGGGGTACATGTGAGTTGTTTTTACATGCATAGAATGTGGAATGATCAAGTATTTGATCATTTGGGGTATTTGGGGTATTCATCACCTTGAGTATTTATCCTTTCTATGTGTTGGTATCATTTCAAGACCTGGCTGCTAAATACTTTGAAATATACAATATATTCTTGCTAACTATAGTCACCCTAGTCTGCTATTGGCCATTAGAACTTACTTCTAACTGTATGTCTGCACCCATTCACCAACCTCTCTTCATCTCTCCCTCCCACTGTCACACCCTTCCTAGCTTCTGGTATCTGTCATTCTGTTTTCTATCTTCATGAGATCAGGCTTTTTAGCTCCCACATACGAGTGGCAGCATGCAGCATTTGTCTTTCTTTGCCTGGTTTATTTCATTTAATGTAATGACTTCCAGTTTCATCCATGTTGCTGCAAATGACATGATTTCATTCTTTTTTATGGCCAAGTAGTATTCCATTGTGTATATGGATCTTTCTTTATCCATTTGTCCGATGGACACTTAGGTTGGTTCCTTATCTTTGCTATTGTGAATAGTGCTGCAATAGATAAGGGAATCCAGGTATCCCTTTTATACCTCATTTCTTTTCCTTTGTATAAATATCCACTACTGGGATGGCTGGATTTTATGGTAGTTCTATTTTTAGTTTTTTGAGAAATGACCATACTGTTTTTCACAGTGGCTGTACTAATTTACATTATAGCCAATAGCATATAAGAGTTTTCTTTTCTCTGCATCCTCACCAGCATCTGTTATTTTTTGGTTTTCTAATAGTAGCCATTCAACTGGGGTTATATGATATCTCATTATGCTTTTGATTTGCATTTCCCTGATGATTTGTGGTGTTGAGCATTTTTCATATACCTGTTGGCCATTCATATGTCTTCTTTTGAAAAACATCTATTCATATTCTTTGCCCTCTTTTAATGAGATTATTTGGGTTTTATTGAGTTGTTTGAATTTCTTGTAAATTGTGGATATTAGTTCCTTGTTGGATGAATACTTTGCAAATATTTTCTCTCATTCAATAGGTCTCTTCATTCTGCTCATTGTTTCCTATGCAGTGAAGAAGCCATTTCGTTTAACATAGTACCATTTGTCTATTTTTGTTTTAGTCGTTTGTGTTTTCGAGGTCTTAGCCATAAAACCTTTGCCTAGACCAATGTCCTAAAGTGCTTTCCCTGTTTTCTTCTAGTACTTTATAGTTTTGGGTCTTAAATTTAAGTCTTTAATCCGTTTTGAGTTAATTTTTGTATGTGGTGAGAGATAGCGGTCTAGTTCCATTCTTCTCCTTATGGATATCCAATTTTCCCAGCACCATTTATTAAAGAGGGTATATTTTCCCCACTGTATGTTTTTGGCACCTTTGTTGAGAATCAGTTGACTGTAAATATGTGGATTTATTTCTGGGTTCTCTATTTTGTTCCATGAGTCTATGTGTCTATTTTTATACTGATATCATGCTGTTTCGGTTACTATAGCTTTGCAGTATATTTTGAAGTCAGATAGTATGATTCCTCCAGCTTTGTTCTTTTTGCTCAGGATTGCTTTAGCTATTCAATCTCTTGTTTGGTTCCATATGAATTTTAGAATCCATTATTGATCTGTTTAGGTTTACTTTTTATTCCTGATTCAGTTTGGGTAAATTTTTATGTTTCTAGGAATTTGCCATTGTTTTTTTTTTTCCTAGGATTTCCAGTTTGTTAACATACAATTCTTCATAATAGTCTCTGATTATCTTTTGTATTTCTGTGGTATCAGTTATAATGTCTCCTTTTTCATTACCAATTTTGGTTATTTGGGTCTTTTCTCTTCTTGGTTACTCTAGCTAGTGATTTATCAATTTTGTTTATCTTTTTGAAGAATCGACTTTTCATTTCATTGATCCTTTGTATTGTTTTTTAAGTCTGTATTCCATTTTATTTCTCCTCCGACCCTTATTTATTATGTGATCTCTTTCCTTCTGCTGATTTTAGGTTTGGTTTGTAAATGTCTGTAAGGTCCTTTTGGTCTCAAGTCATTTAAATCCAACTTTTTTTGATGAGTTTCTGTCTAGATGATCTGTCTAATGCTGAGAGTGGTGTGTTTAAGTGCCATAATATTATAGTATTGGAATCTATCTCTCTCTTTAGATCTAGTAATATTTGCTTTATGAATCTGGGTGCTCCAGTGTTGGGTGCATATATACTGATATTGTTATATTCTCTTGTTGGATTGATCCCTTTGTCATTATATAATGACCTTCTTTGTCTTTTTACTGTTTTTGACTTAAAGTCTGTTTTGTCTGATATAAGTATAGTGATGTCTGCTTGCATTTGGCAACCATTTGCATGGAACATCTTTTTGCAATGCTTTACCTTCGGTCTGTATGTGTCTTTACAGGTAAAGTGAGTTTCTTATTGGTAGCATATAATCGAATTATGTTTTTTAATCCATTCAGCCAGTGTACACCTTTTAAGTGGAGAATTTATCCATTTACATTCAAGGTAATTATTAATATATGAGGTTTTGTTCTTGTCCTATTGTTAATTATTTTCTGGTTGTTTTTATGTATTCTTTATTCCTTTATTTGTCTCTTATTGCTTATCACTGTGGTTTGGTCGTTTTCTGTGGTAGTACCATTTGAGTCCTTTCTCTTCCTCATTTGTGTGTTTGCTTTACCAGTGATTTTTATACTTTTGTATGTTTTCATGATGTTAAATGTCATTTTTCTTTTTGCTTCCAGGTTAAGGATCCCTTGAGCAGTTCTTGTAGGGCCAGTCTATTAGTGATATAAGGTTTCTGCTGAGAAATCTGCGATTAGTCTAATGGAGTCTCTTAGGTGACTAGATTCTTTTCTATTGCTGTTTTTAGAATTCTCTTTTTGACTTTAGACAGTTTGACTGTAATGTGCCATGGAGAAGAACTTTTTGCATTATCTCTGTTTGGGGATCTCAGAGCCTCCTGTATCTGGATGTGTAAATACCCTGCTAGACTTAGGAAGTTTTCATCTCTTATTTTGTTAAACAGGTTTTCCTAACCCTTTCATTCTTTCTTCACCTTCTGGGACTCCAGTAATTTAAACACTTGGTTGCTTTATGGTGTCCCATATATCACAAAGGCTTTACTCATTATTTTCTTCATTTTTCTTTATTTTTGTCTAACTCTGTTATTTCATAAGACCTGTCTTCAAGTTCTGAGATTATGATTCTGCTAGATCTAGCCTATTATCAAAGCTTTTGAATGTATTTTATATTTCACTCAATGAATTCTTCAGTCCCAGAATTTCCATTTGGTTTTTTAAAATGATATTAATATCTATCTCTTTGGTAAATTTTTCATTTGCATCCTGCATTGTTTTTCTGATTTCTTTGTATTATTTTTCAGAATTCTTTTCTATCTCACTGAGCTCCTTTAGTATCAGAATTTTTAATTATTTTTCCAGGATTTTATAAATTTGTTCTTGATTGAGTTGTATGGCTGGAGAATTATTGTGTTCCTTTGGAAGTGTTGTATGTCCTTGCTTTTTCATGTTTCCTGTGTCCTTACATTGATGACTGTGCATCTGGTGTAAGAGTTACTTCTTCCAGTATTTGAATTTGCTTTCATAGGGGAGAACTTTCTCCCGAAGATGCATCTATGGTGTTGGTTCAGTAGGGCACTTTGACTTTCATTCTACATAGATGCAGTAGTGTAATCTGTATGATTTCTTTGGCTATAAACAATGTCAGTGGTATCTGTGATTTCCTCAGTGATTTACGGTGCCATTGTTAGTGGAGCTTGTGGGGAAGTTTTGCTGGGGACAGGGATGCAGTTGGGTCAGTCTTTGGGCCCCAGTGGTGGCAGCAGGCATGCCTGTCTTTGGACCCCAGGGTGGTACACACTGGCACCAGTGTTAGAGGGTCCAGGCAGGCCTATTCTTGGGCTTCCAGGAGGCTTACTTGGATGTTGGTAGTGGTATCAGTGAGCCATTAGGTGGGTGGATTCTTGGGTCCCTAGGCAGCTGGCATGATGTGGGTAATGGCAGTGGGAGTGGCTGGAAAACCCTGTAGGTCCCAAGCAGTGCACACTTGTATGGGCAGTGGCTGCAATGGGCTGGTTGGGCTTGTGCATAGGGCCATGGGTGACACGTGCAAGTAGGTACCAGCTGTAGTGGTAAGAGCAGAGTTGGTAGGCCCAACCTTTGGCCCTCAGGAGAAGTGTTCAGGTACCACTGATGGTGGACTGAGTTGGGCAGTCCCTCAGCCCTAGTCCATGTGCTCTGGCACAGGGGCCAGGGGACATGAAGCCAGGCCAGGTGGGCTTGTTTTCAGGCCCCTCAATGGTGTGTACAGGTACCAGCCATGGTAGGCAGGAGTGGAGTGATCCCCAGACCAGCAATGGAATGCTCAGGCTGGGGACATCAGTGGTCACACTGCTGCCCTGCCACTGGGGAGGGTGGGCCACCTTCAGTGGCAACAGATTAGGCCGGTGGGTGGGGAATACATGTCACCACACTTTGGCCTTAAGGTGGTAGCCTATGCTTCACTCACACCTCAGCCCCAGGGGTAGCAGCCCACATTTCCCTTGCACCTCAGCCCCAGCACCTCTGGGCTCCAGGACAGTACACAGTCAGTTGGGGACAGGGCTGTAAAATGGCTCCTTGTAGTCCAGGTGCGGTGGCTCATGCCTGTAATCCCAGCATTTTGGTAGGCTGAGGCAGGCAGATCACAAGGTCAGGAGATTGAGACCATCCTAGCTAACACAGTGAAACCCCATCTCTACTAAAAATGCAAAAAATTAGCCGGGCGTGGTGGTGGGCACCTATAGTCCCAGCTACTCAGGAGGCTGAGGCAGGAGAATGGCGTGAACCCGGGAGGTGGAGTTTGCAGTGAGCCGAGATCACGCCACTACACTCCAGCCTGGGTGACAGAGCGAGACTCCATCTCAAAATAAAATAAAATAAAATAAACAATAACAACAACAACAACAAAAAAAGGCTCCTTATAGATTTCTTAAAGAACTAAAAGTAGATTACCATTTGATCCAGGAATCTCACTACTGGCTATCTACCCAGAGGAAAAGAAGTCATTATGCAAAAAGATACTTGCACACATATGTTTATAACAGCACAATTCATAATTGCAAAGATATGGAACCAGCCCAAATGTGCATCAATCAACAATTGGATCAAAAAAATTGTGGTATATATATACCATAGAATACTACTCAGCCATATAAAGGAATAAAATAATGGCAATTACAGCAACCTGGATGAATTAGAGACCATTATTCTAAGTGAAGTAACTCAGGAATGGAAAACTAAACATTGTATGTTCTAAGTTATAAGTGGGAATTAAGCTATGAGGATGCAAAGGCATAAGAATAATACAATAGACTTCGGGGACTTGGGGGAAAGGGTGGGAGGGGATGAGAGATAAAAAAACTATACATTGGGTACAGTGTACACTGCTCGGGTGATGGGAGCCCCAAAATCTAAGAAATCACCGCTAAAGAACTTTATCATGTAACTAAACACCACCTGTTCCCCAAAGCCCTATTGAAATTAAAAATTAAAATGTAAATAAAATGCCTCCTTAGTGTGGCTGCTCAGGTCTCAGAGAGTGTGAGACTTAGAGCGAGCACCCTCAGAGCAGTGCCATTGCACAATCTCCCATCAGTTAGCTTCAGGGCCCACAAAGGGCGAGGGGCTCTCCTGTGCCTTGGATTTTAGGAGTCCAGAGTAGGAATGTGGACCACTGGGGATCTCTCACTTACCTTTTCCCCACATTGGGGAATCTCTCTCAGCTCTCAGCCTAGCAGGCTGCCTTGCTTCCTTCTCCTTCTTTGCCTTAGGTATTTCCTGTCACTTTTCTGTCAAATTCCAGTGTTCCCTCTTGGATGATCTATTCAATGTGCGATTATCTACTCACTATTTTGCCTCTTCTCAGTGTCGGAGGCAAGTCTGAAATGCCTCTAGTCAGCCATCTTGAAGCCGTCCCTCCCAGCAGCATGGCACCCTGCTCCAGTGACCATCTTGCCTTCTTCTGTGCAAATCTCTTTCTTCCCTCTATCCTTTAAGGACACTTGTGGCTGCACTTAAGGCCCACCCAGATAATCTGGGATCTCTCCCCCATTTCAAAGTCCATAACTTAATCACATCGACAAAGTCTCTATTTCCATGTAAGGTAACAATCACAGTTCTAGGGTTTAGAACCTGGATATTTTGGGGCTCATTATTCAGCACATGACACCCTCCAATTTTGTTCTTCTGTTTCAAGATTATTTTGGATTATTCTAGATCCTTTGCATTTTCATTTAAGTTTAGAATCAGCTTGTCTGTTTCTACCACAAAAAAAAAAACTGTTGTGATTTTTATGGAGATTACATTGAATCTATAGATCAAAGAGAGCTGACATCTTAGGAATATTGGATCTTCCAATATGAACATGGTATATCTCTTCATTTATTTTGGTTTTTAAAAAGTTTCTCTCAATAATTGTTTGTTTTCAGCATTCAGATTTTCTGCGTCTTTTGTTAAATTTGTGTCTACATAATTTATGTTCTCCGAGATGGGTAAATGACATATCTTCTAATTTGATTTCCTTTTTTGTTGTTGTTGTTGCTGGTATACAGAAATATAATTTATTTTTAAATATTTACCTTATATCCAAAAACCTTGCTAAATTCACCTATTAGCTCCAGTAGATTTTTCAGGATTTTCTAAGTATGCTTCTTTTTTGAAAAAAAAGACAGTTTTACTTTTTTCATTCTAATCTTTGCATGTTTTTTTGCTCTTTTTGCCTGGTTTCATTGGCTTGGATCTCTAGCGAAGGCTTAAATAGAAGGGATGAGAGAAGACATCATTATGTGTGATCTCAGGGGAAAGCATTCAGTCTTTCAAGTGTGGTGTTTTCTACAGAACTTTGTTATCCGTGGAAACTTTATCACATTGAGGAAGTTCCCTTTTATTCCCAGTTTGCTGAAAGTTTTTATCATAAATGGACCCTGAATTTTGTCCCCCAAAAATGCTTGTTCTGCCTCCGTTGAGCTAATTTTTTTCTTCAGTTATTTTTCTGTTACATGAATATGTTGACTGATTTTCAAATGTTAAACCAACCTTGTGTTCCCAAGATTCATACCAAAAACATCACGGAGCACCTCTTCTGTGTGCCACCGCACGTCATGCTGGGGTGCCTGGGGACAGAGAATGCTCCCCGCCCTCTCTAAGCACACTCCAACAAGGAGAGCAGCAGGAAAGCCATGGGGCACTGCCACTGTAAGAGGGCCATGTGAGAGACCCAGGATGCATGAGATGAAGTAGAAAAAGCAGAAAGAAACAGCAGGCATGGCCCGGGGCCTCCTGTATGGGGAACAAACACTGAGCAGATAGAGAAGCAAGGAATGTTCAGATGTGAAGGACACTCTGATGAAGAGGCATCTAGCGAGAGGTTGGGAATGTCCTTTCACCCAAGACCTGCAAGGCTGAAAAGGCCTCCTGCTTCACCACCTGTGTCTGCCGCGTCATCTGCACAGCCCCTGTCTACCTTCACCAGCCCTGCCAAGAGGGGATCCTTTCTCCTCCCATTGTATGCCCATGTGTCAGAGCGTGTATGTCAGAGCTGAGACTTGCGCCCCTATGCTTGGGCCATGGGCTGTCATTGAATTTTCTTATAGTTTAGGGAGTCTCTTCCAGAAAGTTCTAAGGACATTTATTGTACCGAAATCGGTTTATTTTAAGATTAGAAGAACTGAAGGCAAAACCTTTACTGGGAAAGAGTCCAGCATCTGCACACCCAGGGGGCCGTCCTGTGCCTGTCTGGTGCCTGCCCCCGCAGCCCCACGGCATGCAGCTATTGCTGGTTTTCTGGCACACTTTTGGAGGGACCTCCCAGGTTTCAGCTGTTTTAAGATGACGACAGACGTGAAGGCCTTGCTGACACAATAATGCAGCATTTTTATGATGACCAAGAATGTTCTCATAAAACATCCCTCTTTCGCACAAATCAGGCTCATTCTAGCTTTTAAGACAATTACGTCGTGTCAACTGGCCAAGAGCAATAAATAGCTTTGAAGGCCAAAAATGTTACTCTGACCCTAATATCTGCATTGTCCTTGAAACCTTGCAGCTGTATTTGTTTTTCCTTCATCAACCAAAGTTAATGTTAAGTGATTCCCCAACTGCAACCCCATTTATAGAGAATTGAGTCCCATTTGCTGTCTGACATTTTTAGGACCACAGATGTTTTCATGTCTTCCCTTAGCCTTATTCTAGTCTCTATCTTAGAAACCATAGTAGACATATTAATGTGACCAGTCTTCATTTTCCCTTGGAGTATTTATTCTCAGCATATAAACCACCCTTCTCTTACTAATAACAGAATTCCAAAGGCCCTGGGAGGAAGGAACCCAGCAGCCTGAGGTGTTTCAGCACAGCCTGTCCCCAGACCAGGCCATCTGCTGGGGTCGGGGCACTGCAGTGGAGCTTGGGCCCCGCTGTTCACTAGTCCTCCTTGGTGTGTTTCAGCTACCTCCTGCCCCATCTCCTTCCATCTAAACCTGGCCTGGACACCCACGGCATGCGGCACCCCGCAGCCAACACCATTCAAAGGGTATTCAAGATGAGCTTCGTTCCTGTTGGCTTCTGGCAAAGGTTTATAGCACGGATGCTGATCAGTCTGGCGGAGATGGACTTGCAGGTATTATAGCTGCGGTTTCTGCATAGCAGATGCCCGAGAGGCACCTACAGTTGTACCCTTGGGGGAGGGGAATGCCCTTTGCTGGGGGGCCCTGCCTGGAGACCCTTCTCCCAGAGCCATGCCACCAATGTAGTGCCAGGGGGCAGGTGTGGCGTGGGCTGCTGGCCAACACATTTAAGCCATCCTGTGAGTTCCAAATCAGCACCCTCCTTAGACAGAACACACCCTTTATAAACAGTGGTTCTAAATGTTAGCCCACCTCAAAACCACCTGGAGTTTGTTAGAACAGGGTTTGGTGGGCCCCACCCAAGAGGTTCTGATTCAGTAGGTGTGGACTGAGGCCAAGAATTTGCATTTCTATCCATTCCCCGAGGTGATGCCACTGGCCCAGCAGCCACACTTGGAGAACCGTGAGTTAGAAGCACAGTTTTGCCATCTTGGCTGCACACTAGGCTCACGTGGAGTAAATTCTAAAAGACACAGACCACACTCCAGACCGAGCGAATCAGAATCTGAGTGTGGCATTGTTTGAAAAAGTGATTCCTCTTTGGTATCTTTAAGGCTCCCAGGTGAGTTCCCTGTGCAGTCCAGTTTGAGAACCACTTGTGCAGAACTTTACATGACTCCGGTAACATTGGAGACCCAGCCCAAGGAGTTAGCTTCTGTGGGTCTACCTGGGGTTATGGGAAGGAGTCCCAGCTGTCAGGCAACATTCATTTCATGCAAGGCGGGAACATGGAAGCAATGTTTGCTACAGTGGTGTTTTTCAAAGTGGGGTTCCTATACCAGCAAAATCAGCCTCACCTGGGAATATGTGAGGAATTCAAGTTCTCAGGCCCCACCTCAAACCCGCTGCATGAGAAACTCCAGAGGGAACCCCACACTGGTTTTCACAACCCCTCCCGGGGATTCTGACACACTTTTGGTTTTGCAAACCTCTGGCATAATCCCTGACTGTCAAATCCTTGACATTAAACTCCGTATGAGTTTAGTGTTGCTACATTCTAATTAGAAAGCCCTTATTGAATTATAAGTTCTTAGCTCTATAAAAGTGTTCTTTGATCTCCCCATTTTCACTGAAATGGTAAGAAAGATCAATGCAAAATCCTTAAAGTCCATCGTGACAGTAGCAGCCTGTGTTAGCGCGGAGGGAGACTGGTTTATAGTGCCAGAAGGGTGCGCTGATTGAAGGAGTGGGCGCAGGCGCTGGTGCTCCTACTTCTCCATTCCTCTGCCCTCCCTTTGAACTCTGTGTCCCGCTGTGTTCTCAGGGGAGGGTCATGGAGCACTAGCGTCGTGGGAGGCTGAGCTCACAAGCGGGGCCCAGCTGGACCTGGAGGCCTGGGCGCCCTTCCGGGCAGCAGCATCCCTCACTTGAAGTTAGGAAAGAAGTCCTATTGAAATTCAGATGGGTGACAGGACAAAAGTTCAGTCTCATCACTCATCAAAGGCATGCAAATTCAAGCAGCAGTGAGATGCCACTTTTCATCCATCACATTAGCAAAGAGCTGAGCCATAATCCCCAGCCCCGGGGCACGAAGCTGCCCCGTGCACACTGGTAGTCGGTGCACAGGACAGTCTCGTCATTCAAAAAGCGATTCCTCAGGATGCATCCAGAACTTTAAAATATTCAGACCCTTCGACCGATAATCCGACTGGTAAACATCTAAACTAAGGATACCATTTTCAATGAGAGAAAGCTCTGTGCCTTTCTCATGTAACTCACGGTGGTTTTGAAGGAGCAAAAGATTGGCACCAACTTACACTTCCAGAAGAGAGTGGTTCAGGAAATTACTATGCTTAATAGAATATTAAACTTTAGAAAAATGAATTTTATGTGTGTTTTTAATGACATAGGAAAAGTGAGGTTTTTTAATGTATATGAAATTAGAAATCCAATATGGCTTCAGCTGTTTTTTACACATATATGGAGATAGAAAAAAAAATCCTGGAATAACATATACCAAAATCTGAATGATCTCTCTGCTTGGTGTTAAATGGGTGTTTTGTTCGCCCTCTTACATTTTTCTGTATTTTCTGCATTTTCTAATATGAATATTTGCTTGTAAAGTCAGAAAGAGAAAAATTTTTAAAGGAAAGCCTATTTTTCAATTCTCTGGAAAAAACCGTTTCCAGAATACCCTAGAAACCCTGTCAGATAATGTAACGTTCAATTTGGCAGCAGGGATGAGCAGCGTGGGAGGAGAGGGTGGGAAAGATGCGGGTCATTTATCAAGATGGGGCCCAGCCTGGCCTCCGCAGAGCTCTGCCCAGGACCAGCGAGGAGCCCGGAATACTTAAGCAGGGTCTTTTCTCTGTCTTTCAGCTTTTTGAAAACAAGAAGAATACTAAAAGCAGGAACAGGAAAGTCGCCATTTACAGTTTTACAGGAAACCAGAGAAATCGCTGTAGCACATTCAGAGTGAAAAGAAATCAGACCATCTATTGGCAGGAAGGGCTCCTGGTCACTTTTGATGGGGGCTACCTCAGGTAGGAACACCTGGAAGCTCACCTACCGGGCCAGCAGGTGCCACAGCAGCCACCCCGGGGCCATGTCAGCAGGATGCTTCATCCTCTTGGTGTCCAGAATTTTGCTCGTGAGAGCGGCTTGCCATGGCAGCTTGCTAGAAATGTGAGGCCCTCCCATGAGTGTCCCAGAGGCTCGGGGCTCCTCACCCCTGCTGAGTCCCCCTTGCAGGATGGGAAAGGCAAAGGCAGATGTGGCGGCCACAGCTCAGGACTTGAGGGACGTGGTGGCCATTGAGTTCAGGAGAGCCTCAGGCACCTCCCACAGTTATTCAGGTCACCATGTGACCTTGCAGCCATCCTGCCCGTCCCCCTTGTTCTGTGAGAAGCCAGGCTGGGGGCAGGGGGCACTGAGACTCCTCAGCCTCCCTCTGCACTGCCCATAACCAGACACGGAACTCAGCTCCCTGTGCCATTTATTCTTTTTTTTTTTTTTTTTTTTTTTTTGAGAGCAGTAGACCTAAAGTCAGCTCAGCAGGTTTAACGAATGATAAACACCCAAAATTATTTTAATATTTACAATGAACTTTGCAAAATAGTCTTCAGCTCTGTGAGAGGAGAAGAAGGGAAAAGGCGAGGCAACTTTACAGAGGGCTTGATTGGGACCTGCCGCCTCCACAGAGATGTTCGCACTTAAAGCCCACGGTTGCTGCTGGACAGATGAGAACACTGAGGTTCAGGGAGGTCCGGTAACTTCCTGAGGGCCTCACCCGAGGGTCAGCTCCCAGACTGAGCATCCCTGACGGCAATCTTCCTTGTGTCTCCTTCACCAGGCCAAGTCCGGGGCAAGAGCAAGGCAGGGCCACACACACGTACATACGGGGAGGAGTCCCCCATCAGTCCTGCAGGGCACAGAGTCTCTCCAGGTTCCCAGGGGTTGCATCCTGTCCCTAGGGGCAGGGATATCATCCCAGGGTCCCCCAGAGCCAGATCGCAATGGGCTCCTTTTGGTTTCTGGGTTGCAGTGTGGAATCTTCCGATGTGAACTGGAAAAAGAAGAAAAGTGGAGGAATAAAAATCATTTGTCAATCAGAAATGAGGGACTTCTCAGCCATGGCTTTCATCACAGATCATGTCAATTCCTTGATTGATCAGTGGTTTCCTGGTAAGAGAAGATTCTGGAAACAAGCCCTTGTTCATGCTAATATTTATTTATAAATCAGGGTGGGGCTGCTTCTTTTGGGGAGGACAAAAATCCCACTGGGATTCGGCCCAAGCAAACTAGGGGGTCTTAACCGTCCTTTGGTGGGAGTCCTGGCCCCCGAGAAGTCCAGCTCTGTCATGGGGGGGGGAGTACCGTGGGGAGGATGGGGCTCAAACCCCACTGGGATTGTGCAGGGAAGCGGCCTACCAGCTGCCCACAGGCATGGCAAGAAAGATGACACTGGTACCACGAATGGTCCACGGAGATGCTCAGTGTGAGCTCACACATGTCTTGTTTTCACAGTGAGGACGGTGTGGCTGAAACTGGGGGGGAGTCGGCAAATGGAAATTTATCCTCTGTGCAGGGGCAGGGATGGAGGGGAGCTGTGGCCACCAAGGGGCCTTGCTCTCCTTCCCTGCCGCCCCACCCGTCCTGGCGGTGATCAAACCACTAACACAGCCCTTCTCAGTCCCTTTGGATCTGTTTCTTCATTGATAGTTCACCCAAAAAAAGTACTCTTTGAGTGAAGTTGCTGAGGCTCCCTGTTTGTTTTGCTCCTGCGGTGGAGACAACTCCCAGAGCAACCTGCAGGGGGAAGGCCATCTGGGGCTTAATGGGGCAAGCAGCTGTGGAAATGGCTGCCCCGAGAGCCTCAGCCCCTGAACGCTGGAGGCCAAGCAAGTGACTGGAGAGCGGGTTTGGAATTCCAGTGCTGCCCCCGCAAGCCTCGGCAGGTCCCCAGGCCTCCTCGGCCGGCCTCACCTGCATGCAATGCCTGCATCCCAGAGAGCGTCAGGGAAGGTGGCTAAGGAGCAGTGGCAGCATACACTCAGGATACACATTCCAGATCCCAGGGTCTGGTCTCTGTCAGGGTTGGGTCCTTCACGCTGTTGGCAGGAAGGGTGACCTACAAGGAAAAAAGGCTTAGAAAGGAGCCCTCGGAGAAGGCAGTTGGGTGTGTGTGTCATGGTGATTTGTGAGGCACTTGGCCATCTAAGGGGGCCCCTTAGGCCCATGTAAACCTTTCTGGGCACTTTGCAGCTCCCCACCAGCCAGTGTTCCCCCCACAGCAGGTGCTGGGCAGTTTGACAGGTGGATCCCTTAGACAGTCACCTGAGATGGAAAGGGCTCTGGTGAGCACCTGAGACAGGCTGCCTGGAGCTGGCATCCCCAGCCAGGGGCCCCTCCCAACGGGATGCCTTACACATGGACCTACAGATATCAGATGTGCCTGGAAAGTTCTAGGCATCCACTTCCTACCCTGCATGAAGCAGGCAGTTGGCCTGCCCTGAGGGCACCTCCACAGGGCACCTTGGAGGGTGTTTCTCTGCACCTCCTATCAGAGGCGTGGGAGGGAACCCATGTCCACTGACTCAGTTTTGTCTGTGATAATTTGCACTCATTTCTCCCCCTGCATTGCCCTTCATAGACATTGCAAACCTGATGTTTCTAATTGTAGGAAGAGTGGTTTCCACACTGCTGTGATTGTTGGAGGATAGCTCAGACCTAGTCTGTAATGACCTGTTAGGGCCCAGTCATGCAGGAGGGATCCCCACCCTCCTCTCAGGCCCCCCAGCCAGCCTGCTCAGGGTCCCGACCACTGGGCAGTTCTCAGAAGCATCCTGAACCCTCCCTAGACGCATCTTTCAGGACAAACAATTGCGCTCTCCAAAAAGGCACCTGAATGTGGCAATGGGTTTCGGCCTGTCTCTCGGGTACAGGCCAGGACAGGCAACTCCCCTGCTGTGAAGGCCTCGGGGCCTGGGGTACAGAGTGCTGCTCAGGGGCCCTCCTGCACCTCCTTCTTGTGAAGCTGTCTCTTGCTCTGTCCTTATTTAGCCCTGACGGCCACAGAGAGTGACGGGACTCCACTCATGGAGCAGTATGTGCCCTGCCCAGTCTGCGAGATAGCCTGGGCCCAGCACACAGACCCCAGTGAGAAATCAGAGGGTGTGCAATACTTCGACATGGAAGACTGCGTCCTCACAGCCATCGAGCGGGACTTCATCTCCTGTCCCAGACACCCGGACCTCCCCGTGCCGCTCCAGGAGCTGGTCCCTGAACTGTTCATGACCGACTTCCCGGCCAGGTATACCCCGAAGGCCCCTCCCAGAACACAGTGCAGGTCACAGGGGGCGCTCCTCGTTGTGCAGTTGCCAAGTGATCTCCAGGAAGACCCCTCCGGAGCTGGCAGATGCTCCAGCCATCACTTCCCACCAATCTCAGTAGCTTTTTAGGTTCCCATCCTCGGCTGCCTGAAGGGTACAGGCTGCTGGCTTTCCATTTTGGAGGCCTTGGTAGGCCCAGCTGGGAAAAGCGCTTTGCAAGTGCAGCCATCCTGTCTCCCCATATGCCTCCCCCTTCCCCTCGTAGCCAGAGCTGCTCTCTCCTGAGCTGCCTCTCCTTTCCAGTCCTACCTCCCCACCAGCTCCTGGGCCAGCAGATAAGCACAGCCGGCACTCCTCGGGCATTCAGGAAGGGGAGAGCTCCCACCCAGAGCCTTGTTTACCTCCTTTGTCAAACGCTGACTCCTATCTGTAACCCTAGTGCTCAGCATTGGACCCCTCAAATCTGTTCTTAGAGTTTATTCTACCTATGCTAACCCAAGATGATAACTAGGGAGAGAATTGGGGAGGAAATAGGAAACGTCACCTTTCAGAAGAAAACTTCCAAAGGGATCCTTTCTCTATGGCCACCACTTCCGTGGACTTCACCCTGTACCAGCCATCATCACCTCTGAGGCTGTTCGGGTCCTGAGCCCACTTTACAGAGGAGACTGAGGCTTAGCAAGCCTCCATAACCCACCCAGGTGTGCCCACCCGCAAGTGGCAGGGCCGGGGTGGCCCAGATCTGTCCAGCCTCACAGATGGCTTTGAACCATGACTCTCGGCCATGGGGACAAATGACCCAGCCCAGGACCCACCTGCGTCAGGGCCGGGGCGATGTGGCTGATGCCAAGTGTGTGTGGCAGGCTCTTCCTGGAGAACAGCAAGCTGGAGCACAGCGAGGACGAGGGCAGCGTCCTGGGCCAGGGTGGCAGTGGCACCGTCATCTACCGGGCCCGGTACCAGGGCCAGCCCGTAGCTGTCAAGCGCTTCCACATCAAAAAATTCAAGAACTTTGCTAATGTCCCGGCAGGTAAGCGGGTCCCAGGTTGGTGCTGTTTTTCTCAGACATATGCTGCCCGGGTCTAAGCTCTGTGCCACCTTAGAGAGACCTGAGGCTGCAGGCACCCCGTGTCCTGCTGGCTGACACTGCGCTTTCCACGGCAGACACCATGCTGAGGCACCTGCGGGCCACGGACGCCATGAAGAACTTCTCTGAGTTCCGGCAGGAGGCCAGCATGCTGCACGCGCTGCAGCACCCCTGCATTGTGGCGCTTATCGGCATCAGCATCCACCCGCTCTGCTTCGCCCTGGAGCTCGCGCCACTCAGCAGCCTCAACACCGTGCTGTCCGAGAACGCCAGAGGTACCGCGGTGCGCCGCCCCACCCAGCTCCTGAGACCAACAGAGCCCCAAGGGCCTCCTGCCTGGCACAGGGGTAGAGCCTCAGGTGGCCTTGGCAAGCCCACGGCACACCCAACCCATGGTTCGTGTGACCATCCCCTGGGTGTGAGGCCAGGCACCTCGCCAGGTCCAGTCACTGGGCAGAGCCTTGGCGAGGACGGCAGAGGGCACGCTGTGGAGTCGGCTAAGACCAGGCTCTGCCACAGTCCAGGAAGCTGCTGAGTTTATTTGCCTATAAAAGGAGGATGATAACATCCTCTCTGGGAGGGCACCAAGCACATGAGCTGCATTAAATCACTTTCTTAACTGCACATGCACACCACTGCTGAGACTCAGATCCTAGGATCAGTGGGACCATACTATATTTTAAAATAAAACGTTAAAGTAATTTACGTTGAGAAATGAGCAACTAAACTCCAGAGTTGCCAGAGGGTGACTAGGGAAGAAGAAATGCTATTAAAATGAATCACTTCCGCCTCAATGGAAGATAATTTTTTAAACAAAATTCTTTATTTTATTTTATTTTTATTTTATTTTTTTCATACAGGATCTTGCTTTGTTGGCCAGGCTGGAGTACAGTGGTGCAATCTCAGCTCACTGCAGCCTTGACCTTCTGAACTCAAGCAATCCTCCTACCTCAACTTCCCCAGTAGCTACAAGCATATGCCACCACACCCAGCTAATTTGTTGTTTTGTTTTTTGTAGAGATGGCCTTTCGCCCTGTTGCCCAGGTCGTTCTCGAACTGTGAGCTCAATCGATCCCCCCACTTTAGCCTCCCAAAGTGCTGGAATTACCAGCATGAGCCACCACACCCAGCCAAACAAAATTCTTCTACTTGCAACTGACCCCTTTACGTAGGACAGCCTTGACCTGAGATGAACTCTAGAGATTTCGAATCCTTGCTCATTCAGCAAAACTGCCAGCAATTCCAGGAATAAGGTATCATGAATGAAGCTATAGTGATGAGCACTTCTATCCTAAATACTATTTCACTTAACCAGGCCATTCTCTGCCCCTTCTGGCAGTCTGGTGAATAGTGAGAATGTGTCAATAGAATATAAAGTATCTAGGGGCCAGGTGCAGTGGCTCACATGTGCAATCCCAACACTTTGGGAGGCCCAGACGGGCAGGTCACTTAAAGCCAGGAATTCAAGACCAGCCTGGCCAACATGGTGAAACCCCATGTCTACTAAAAATACAAAAGTTAGCCAGGCATGGTGGCATGTGCCTGTAGTCCTAGCTACTCAACTTGGGAGGCTGAGGCATGAGAATTGCTTGAACCCTGGAGGCAGGGTTTGCAGTGAGCTGAGATCGTGCCACTGCACGCCAGGCTGGGTGACAGAGGGAGACTCTGTCTCAAAAAAAGAAAAAAGAAAAAAAGAATATATAGTATCTAGGGAGATAGGAAGACAAAAAGACAGTTGCTATCATGATAATTTGATTCTATCAAAACTGAAATTTTGATACATTTGAAAATTGTTTTTCTTTGCAAGATTCTTCCTTCATACCGCTGGGACACATGCTCACCCAAAAAATAGCCTACCAGATTGCCTCGGGCCTGGCCTACCTGCACAAGAAAAACATCATCTTCTGCGACCTGAAGTCGGACAACATTCTGGTGTGGTCCCTTGACGTCAAGGAGCACATCAACATCAAGCTATCTGACTACGGGATTTCGAGGCAGTCATTCCATGAGGGTGCTCTAGGCGTGGAGGGCACTCCTGGCTACCAGGCCCCAGAGATCAGGCCTCGAATTGTATATGATGAGAAGGTATCTGCCTGGATCCCCTGGCCCAGCCCCACAATGCAGGAGCCCAGCCCTGAGGCTAGCCAGGCATTCCTGGAGGCACCTGCAGCTTCGGGGCTCAGCATCCCCAAAAGCACATTTTTCTCCCTCTCCCTTGCTCCATGAGGGAGGTTCTGGCTTGAACCAGAAGGGAGCAGGGGCCTATGTCTGTCTGCTTGTAGCAAGATTGACTTCTCCTTAGCCTCAGAGTTCTCAAACCTTGATTCAGAAACATTGTAGAGGCTGTAAACAGCAGATGAAGAGTCCAAGACAGAAACACGTCTGGATTTGGGCTCCAACTCACATTTAGATGTGCACAATGAGGACACAGGACCAGCCTTGCAGGGCACTCAGGAGGAGTAGACAGAATAAGGACGGTAAAGACCCCTGTCCTTAAGTCCTGGTCACAGGGTGCTGGCCAAGTTGAATGCCGAACCAGGAGAAGAGTGAAAGGACAAGCTGGCATCCCCAGGCAACTGCGCTGCCAGCCTCAGTTGAGACAATGACTAAATATTGATCTTCTAATAACATTTATCCCTGATGGCTATTTGGTAGATGCAGGCCCACAGACAACTTAAAGTCATCTTACCATGCATGTATTGCATCTAGTACCAGCCTTGTTAATTAATCACCCAGCATTAAAATTCTCTTGTCTATAATTTCTTATTATTTGGTGATTTTTCAGATGGTCATTGACTAATTGCTGTAGGAATGACCTGTGCATGTGTGGATTAGCTCAGCACCTGTGGCTGTTGCCCAAGATAGAAAAGGCAAATCAAAGCAACAAAAATAAGAGCTTCACAATAGTAGGTGACTTCAATAAGGAGGTCACCTTGAAACTCAGATTATCATGGAAACATTCACATTTGAAATTCTCAAGTCTATTTCAGCCATTCTCCTGCTAAAATATTATTTCTTGACCCTTATAGGGGTCTGTATAAATTTTCCTTGCTGGACCTTTTTATGATTATGAAAATTAGAGAAGGCAACATGTTGTGATCCAGGAGACACTCCTTTTTTTATGAGTTGCATACACAGCACTTTTAGTACCAAGCACATCAAGCTGAGGGTATGTGTTTTCCTGCCTTGTCTTGCTACTCACGGATAAGGACCATGACCTCCTTGGAGTCCTTAATCAGTGACTAACAGCAAGTTCTCAGTATGTTTTATTGGACGGAAGGAAGGATGGATGGATGGATGGATGGATGGATGGATGGATGGATGGATGGATGGGACAATGGGCAAATGGACGATATGGTGGGAAGTCAGATGGATGGGTGGATGGAAAAGAGGAAGGATAGGAAGATAGATGGATAAATGTGCAGGACAGGTGGTCAGATGGATGGACAGATGAGAAGAATGGATAAATGTACAGGAAGACAAGCAAATGGATGGATGGATGGATGGAAAGAAGAAAGGGTAAGAAAATGGAGAGATAAATGGATAGAAGAGAAAGTGGTCAGATGGGTGGATGGATGGGTAGTTGGGAGGATGGATGGATAAATGGACAGAGGGACATGGTCAGGTGGTTGGTTGAATGTTTGTTTTCCTTGTCTAATTGTCAACCTCAGGGCCAACTAGTGAAGGCCACTGGGCCCAGGCAGGGACCTGACTTGGCTTATTCTGTGCCCAGGTAGATATGTTCTCCTATGGAATGGTGCTCTACGAGTTGCTGTCAGGACAGCGACCTGCACTGGGCCACCACCAGCTCCAGATTGCCAAGAAACTGTCCAAGGGCATCCGCCCAGTTCTGGGGCAGCCGGAGGAAGTGCAGTTCCATCGATTGCAGGCACTCATGATGGAGTGCTGGGACACTAAGCCAGAGAAGGTACTTGGGAGCACAAAGCCCAGGGCCCTGGGACCTCCTGCCATGTGGCAGAAGCTGTGGGTCCCCAGAGTATGTGTGTGTGGCTGCCCACCCGTCACAATTGGCGACCCTTCTCTGCTCATTTCTTCTAGAGGGTGATATTTGCTGCTTCTAACATATCTACTTTCATTTTCTTTGTGTGTGCATGTCACTCTTAGGAAACAAACTTCCTTTTCCTCCCCAACTTTTGTGTTACTTCACCATGCAAACAAAGTATATCAGCCCCTTTATAACAATACAGTCCCTGTGCAAGAACAGAGAGAATGTGGGTATCTCTTTCTAAAGTAACGGGGAAAAGGTTTGGTTGTGAGAATCAGAGATCATATTATAGTGTTAAGGCTAGTTTTTTGTTGGTGGTGTTTTTGTGTTTTTGGAAGAGGCTAGTAGTTTCAAGGTTAAAACTCATTTATTAAATCAAACGAGCTAGTTTAATGTATTGAGAGTAAACAGGATATTCTTTAGAAGAATGCATGTCTTTATCTGGGCATGGTGACATGGACTTATAGTCCCAGCCACTGGGGAGGCTGAGGCAGGAGGATCACTTGAGCCCAGGAGTTCAAGGCTGTGGTGCACTATGATTGCACCTGTGAGTAGGTTCTGCACTCCAGCTTGGGCAATATAGTGAGATGAAGAGTGTATGTCCTTGGCCTGGGTTGGAATACCTGGGGTTCAGCTAACCTGACCAGATGAGTTTAAATTGCCATAGCCAAGGGTGACCCAGATATCTGGATGGGTTTGCTCCTGACATCTGAAGCTGTTTTAGCCTCTTGTTTGGATCCAATCTGAACGAACAGAATCCCTCATTTCTCCCTGGTTGAAGCTGGCTGACCTCATGGGCAGAATTGGCACCAATCTGGTTGTAAGTGACCTTGCTCCCTTCTGGTGGCTCCTCTCCCTCAGCGACCGCTGGCCCTGTCGGTTGTGAGCCAGATGAAGGACCCGACCTTTGCCATCTTCATGTATGAGCTGCACTGTGGAAAGCAGACAGCTTTCTTCTCGTCCCAGGGCCAGGAGTACACCGTGGTGTTTTGGGACGGAAAAGAGGAGTCCAGGTAAGCTCCTATGGCCTGCCCTGCCCTCTTTGAATTTGGGGTGGGAGGCCACTGTGGAATTTGGGAACAGAGTCCATGTTGACCACAATGAGAATTATTTAGCAGACAGTAGGGTCCAGAACCTGGTTAGACTGCACTCAAGAAAGAGCAGGGAGAGCAGAAGAAAGTCCACACAAACAGACGTGCATGTATGGTTTTGTGGTTAAGAGACAACAGAAATGAGTAGTATCTGCCAGGGTGTCTGGGGACATGAGGGCACTGTGGCATGTGCCTACAGTCCTAGCCACTCAAGAGGCTGAGGCAGGAGAATCCCCTGAGCCCAGGAGTTCAAGTTTAGCCTGAATGACATAGCAAGACCCCATCTTTTAAAAAATTAGAAAATTTAAAAACATTTTTTAAAAGGAAATGAGACCTGTCAGCCTGGTTATGTGACTTTCTCAAGAATGTTCTGCTGCCCCAGATTGCAGAAGGGGCAACAGGGTGGGTTTAAACAAAGTTGGGGTTTTGCCAGGAGGGAGAGAGGGGCAGGGGCGGGGTGTTTTCAAGGGAGTGATACAGAGATGGACCAAGGCACCTACGTGAGGCCATAAATTCAGGGAGCACAACGGAAAGTACCAAAGGATCCTAGGTATTGCTAGAGTTAAAAAAAAATTTTTTTTAAACCTCAAGAGTTATGGTATTAGGTGGGGTGAGCTGAAAAAGTAGGAGGTGGCCGTCAGAAAAGACATGCTTGCCATGGGGTGGGTGGGAGGCACCCAGTCAGTAGTAAAGACAGCATCTGGAGTATGACCTTTGCAGAGGGTGCCTGGGGTAGAGTGGGGGAATATCACTGAGCTTGAGACATAATAAGATAAATGGAACAGACTTTGCAGTTTCTCTTAGGTCAGTCTTCGTGAGTTTGCATCAGATTTTATGCCATTAGGACTGAGTGTTGTGACACAGATGCACTCTAAGAAATGATGGTGTAAAAAAGTTTTTCTGACCAGGCCTTGTGGCTCATGCCTGTAACCCCAGCACTTTAGGAGGCCGAGGCAGGTGGATCATTTGAGTTCAGGAGTTTGAGACTGGTCTAGGAAACATGGTGAAACCTTGTCTCTACAAAAATAAATAAATAAATAAAAACATAACAAAACTTAGCTGGGAATGGTGGCGAGCACTTGTAGTCCCAGCTACTCAGGAGGCTGAAGCAGAAGGATTGCTTGAACCCAGGAGTCTGACAAGCAGAAGGATTGCTTGAACCCAGTGGGTGGTGACTGTGCCACTGCACTCCAGCCTGGGTGACAGAGTGAGACCCTGCCTCAGAAAAAAGAGAAGTTATTCTAAAACACAGCAATGGAGCATGCCTTCCTGATGGGATGTACTCTAAGGACAAAACAAAAAGCAAACATATTAATTAAACAGGTTTCAGTAATTATATTGTTGGTAGTACTGTTGTGATTGTTATTCTAAGATGCTGCTTGTGGTTGTGGAGTAAGTTAATGAGTAATTATATTGCTGTTGCTGGAAACCGTGATTTTCAGCATGGGCTAAAAGAGAAAGAGTTGTAAAGTAGGGTAAGTAAAAGCTTGCAGTTCTGAATTGATTGGATGGACTCGTGATATAGTTGAAAAAAAAATAAACACAAATTTCTCAGCTCTGCTCACTGAAAAGGCCTAAAAACAAGGACCAACCAAATGCCAGTGTGCATCCCTAGGACCTAGACTGTGCTCTCTAAGTACCAAAGTGAACCAGGGCTCATCAGAATCATGGCAGAGTCCAGGTCTGGGGCAGGAAGTGCGCCGGGAACATCTGCCACCCTAGAAGCAAGGACACCGTCAGACACTTCTGAGGGTGAATTGGAGGACCTGGAGCCAGACTGGCCCTGGGAGGCTGGGCCAGACCCTGCTCTGCTGGCCTAGAGACACACACGTGGCAGGTACCTGAGACAGTTCTGCTCAGGCCTCAGAAGACTTCCCAGAGGGAAGAGAGAGGCCTCTTCCTGTGACCTGTGAAGGTTCTTTAAAACTCACCGCTGGCCTGAAGAGAGGCTCACTCACAGGAAGGGAGGAGGGGGCTGGCCCAGAGCACACGGGCAGCCAAGCAGGGTGGAGCTGGACTTGAGATCTGTCTGAGAATTAAGGAAGGAAACGAGGCGAGAGAGGCAGGGCAGCTGAGCAGGTAAATAGGATTCACATAGGACACAATTCCAGTTGCGGGGCCCAGGGGCAATTATTCTTTATGACTCTCTCTATTTTTAACTGTTTTCAAAGTAAAAGCTATTAGAATATCTTAGTTTTGTTTTTCTGTTGCATAAAAAAATGATGGGAAAAGGAGACAAATATACCTGAAGGAAGTTTTTGTTTGCTGTATTTTCTACCATTTCTATCATCTGCAAATACATTATCAGTCAACAGTGGTGAAGCGTTTTAAAATTTGGTAGTAGGAGAAACTTTATATTGAGAATGCTATTCGTGAGCTTAACGTACTCTCTTGAGTTTGAGGGACAGAGCTATGTGATGTGGGGTTTGTAACTTCCCAGTCGCATCAGCTTCAGCCTCCTCTTCCATGCAGTGGGTGCCCGGGATGCCTGCCACGGGCCGAGGGGAGGCAGCGATGCCGGGGACAGCGGCCTGGTGAGCCAAGGCTCTCGCAAACGACAAGCCATTAGTTCTCAGAGCACTCGTGCTGGGAGCACATTTTGAGTGCCCCCCACCCCAACCCAATCTCCTTTGGAATTCTCCCAACTTGTCTTTAACCCTGACTTTGTCTACTCTGCAGTGAGGGGCTCCCCACGTAACACGGGTGGGAAGGATATGGCTGGTGGGAGGGCCCCTCCTTCCTACTGGGGGCAACCGTCTCAACCCTCAGGGGTCACAGAAAGAGAACAGCCTTTCTTCCATGGGGAATGCCCTCCCTGCGGGTGATGGTCAAGCATTACCCTTCAGACAGAACCCAGCTCTGCCCTCTCAGAACGCAGCAGGATGCAACCCTGGGTGGGAGCAGGGGAGGTAAATGAGGCTCGCGGCTGGCCCAGGCCAGGCCTGGGGAAAGGAGGCAGCCCCTGGCCCCCAGGCACTGACCGCACAGTTGCTGCCACTTACAGGAACTACACGGTGGTGAACACAGAGAAGGGTCTCATGGAGGTGCAGAGGATGAGCTGCCCCGGGATGAAGGTGAGCTGCCAGCTCCAGGTCCAGAGATCCCTGTGGACAGCCACTGAGGTAAGCACTGCCCACAGGCCTGCCCACCGAGGTAATCACTGCCCACTGGGTGCAGCCCCTGGGTGGGGGCCACATTCATAACAATACAGGACACCAGGTCAAGTGAACTTTCAGATAACCCCCAGTGCATCCCCGTGCAATCCCAGAGTAATGCCATGAACCCTGTGAAGTAGCAGCCTGTAACCAAGGGCAGCTCAACCCTGCCTGCTGCTGGCTGGCGGCCGGGATTTGGGATGGTGAGGACCAGATGTAGACCCTCAGCAGGAGGAGAGACCCAGGAAGCTAGGGACATGCCTGGGTTTCCCATAACACTGCCGAGTCACTCAGCTCCGAAGGCCTCTTGCTTTCACATCAGGGAAATCAGGGAAGTCACTAGAAGGCCTAAGGAGGGGTGTTCTGAGAAATCCCGAGAGAACTGGCCAAACACAAATGTTCTGAGGCAGGCTGGGCAGAGTGGCTCACGCCTGTAATCCCAGCACTTTGGGGTAGGCCGAGATAGGCAGATCACAAGGTCAAGAGATTGAGACCATCCTGGCCAACATGGTGAAACCCTGTCTCCGCTAAAAAAATACAAAAATTAGCTGGGCATGATGGTGCACAAGTGTTCCCAGCTACTCAAGAGGCTGAGGCAGGAGAATCACTTGAACCCGGGAGGTGGAGGTTGCACGGAGCCAAGATCGCACCATCGCACTCCAGCCTTGCGACAGAGTGAGACACCGTCTCCAAAAAAAAAAAATTGTTCTGAGGCTGTGGGTGTGGGGATAGATTGGTGCAACTTTTCCTCGGGGCAGTTTGGAAGTGTGTTCACGTATGTATCAGAAATCTCAAAAGCATGCTTACCACTTAAGCCTCGGAAATCTCAGTGTTAGGCAACATCTGACAACACTAGCCAAAGTAGGTGCACCCCAGTCCCAGGCAGCCAAGAGATGCTCCCACATCATTTCCTGCTAGAATGAGTGAGAGCAAGGGCTCTGCCTACAGCGTGCTGTCACATGGAAAGAACAGTGAGAAGATAGCATTGCAGCATGAGTCCACTTTGCCGGTACCAGGTGCACATACAAATACCACAGAGAACCTCTGAGAGGCTGTGGCCCCAAATTCCAATGGTGGTTTTCTCTGGGGAATAGATTATGGGCTGTTTTCTGTTTCCTCTTTAGACTATTCTGTCTTTTTCAACGTTTCTACAAAGAACAGAAATACATAAACAACCCACCAGAACGTGTCAATCCATGTAGCTTTCCAAGACCCACAGGGGATCCCCAAGGCTGAGTGCATCCTCATGGGAATGCCTCGGGAAATGCCAGACACTTTCCAGCCTGGGTCTCACAGTGGACCTGTCTGCCTCTGCAGGACCAGAAAATCTACATCTACACCCTCAAGGGCATGTGTCCCTTAAACACACCCCAACGGGCCTTGGACACTCCAGCTGTCGTCACCTGCTTCTTGGCCGTGCCTGTTATTAAAAAGGTGAGGTCAGGGCAAAGGCGGGTATGCAGGTGTCTGATGTGCTTCCATGCCTGGGAGGCGTCTCCTAGCTGGGAACAGCCCAAAGCTGTGTCAGGGTGGGGACTGCAGAGCCACACCTTCTAGTACCACCTGGCCTAGGACACAGCCTTAGAGACAGTGGGAGGAAAGATATCAGATCTGGTCCATCATTAGTGCCTTCTGGTTTGCAAAAACCTAAGTCCTCAGCCAGACTGAGGGCCGAGTGAAAACCCCCTTTCACATGCAAATGCCCTTACTCAGGTGGAATGACTGTTGGTGCAAATGGCACAGCGAGTAGTCATGTGTGTGCCCTTCCCCTTCAGAGGGCAGTGGCATCCGGAGCCTCTTTCCCACCTGCCCAGGCCAGAGCCACCCCACAGCCACTTGGTCACCAGGTCCTGGAGGTCCTGATCTTCTTCCCTCCATCTCTGCCTCCCACCAAGTACTCACCATCTACACCAAACACAGTTTCTCCTTGTCCAGCATGGCCCTGCAGACTCATCTCTTTAACTTCCTAGCCCTGGCCTTTCTAAATGAGACCCCAAGGGGCACTCTCCCCAATAAAGGGCCCAGCCAGCTGTGCTACACCTTGGGATTAGCCCCAGCCTCTGTGAGGCTGTCCTCCGGACCCTGCCGGCCCTAGCACCCTCCCCACAAAGCACCCGACTCTTGTGCTGGGCCCTTCACATCCTAGCACCTCTTCCCAGACCGCCTCCGATTCAGCTCTCAAGACCAAAGGCCTTGGCCCCTCCTTTGAGAAGCTGCCCCTCAGTGGGAGGTAGCTCCCTAGCTTTTCCAGGCTCCTCCGCCCACAGGATTCAGGCACGGCTCAGGCAGTTCTGGTTTCATCCACCCTGAGGGGCCTGTCTGTGCAGTAGGCACCCTCGGTAAATGCACAAGAAGCCTTTACTGGTGTTGCTTTGTTAAAATGTGGTGACTGTCATCATCCAATTCCAGTTTGCCCATCTACAAAATAGGTATAAGAAGAGACAGAGAGAAGGCCTAGCATACCCAAAGGTCTAGGCCGGTGCACTTGGTAAAAGAGCATTATTATTACTTCTGGATGGAAGCAAAATACATGAACTCTTCTCTTCACCCTTCTTCAGTTTCATTTCTTTAAAAAAAAAAAAAAGTATGAAATAAACCTTAGAGTCATTTATGACCACGGCCCCACAGCAGGGCTAGGCAGCTTGGGACCCGGCCCGCACCAGAGCGCAGGAGAACACGACACAAAGTGTTATTGAGGCCACCACTGGCCAGAGCCCCCAGCCAGGGCACCACCTCCTGCACGACCAGAGGGAATAAAGCGTGCTCTGTGCAGGGCCTCCTGTGCAGGGTGTCTGCCCCCTCCGAGGCTGCCAGAGCAGAGCCTGCATTCTTGCACGCGCACGCACGTTCACACCCAGCCGGAACGTGGTGCTCACCGCCCTGGCCGGGGCCTGAGCCAGGACTCCAGATACAGACCTGGAGCCTATTTGCCTTGGCTGCCTTCTTTCCCTAAAATCCTGGGGATGGATTTCGATACGCTTTCTTACAGCATGTTGTCCTGGACAGTGAGCTACGGGTCTCCATTCCATTTCCCTGCACAGCCAGCCTCCTGAGCTCCCCAGCTCCCCACAAGGAGGCTTTCTGCCCTGCCCCCTCACTGGCATGAGGCCCAGCTCCCTGCTCTGCCCTGACTCCAGCTTTGTTCTGTAGACCTCTTCCCACCCCCACCACAGCCGACGTGGTGTCTAGGCTGCGAAGCTGCACTGTATTCCTGGCTCTGCCCTGGGAGGTGCCCTGGGGTGGTCTGGGGTGGGCCCAGCATTCAGCATGGTCCCTGCAACTTTGGCCTCTGCCCAGTGACCTCTGGCGGGTGTAGAAGAGCTCATGCTTCATTGAGAGGGTGGGGGGCACCCTGAGGACCCTGTCAATGTCAGCTCAACCACAGGCATCTCAGATAGATGTAAGCTGGGATGAGGGCTTAGCAGGCTGAGACAGGCCTCCACGAGAGGGTTGAGTAGGAAGCAATTTCTTCCAGAACTAGTTCAGCAAACACATGTCCACCTGGAGCAGGAGCCAGGTGGAGTCACAGGGCCACCAAGATGAAGGAGACTGAGCCCTTCCCTGTGCCAGGCCAGTGCCACGGGGATGCTGGTAGGCTGGGAGCCCGTCCTTATGGAACACTCCAGCTGGTAGGGGGTGGCAGGCAGGGGGCAGTGCACAGACACTTGCCATGCCCACACTGCCGTCACATTAAGCACACCCAGAAAAGGGCGGGCACCAGGTCCTGCCTCTGAAGGAGGCCTTGGTGGCCTCAAGGAGAAGGCAGCTCCCTGCTGCTCGCCCTGCAAGAAGCTGGCACAAGCAGAGGCGGCCCATGTGGTCCAGGTGACACGCGGTCTCACTTGGTGCCACAGGCCCTGCCTCTCGCTGGCATATTCCTTTCTTTGCTGCAGGGATGGTAGACATGGCTCTGCTGAGTCAGAGCTCACTTCCTTAGGAGCAGCCCCAGCCTTTCTAAGAGCTTGGCTGCCCTGAAGCGTGTTGGTGGAACGTGTGAAATGGAAGGATGTGACCCATCCCTGTCTCCTTCCTGCAGAATTCCTACCTGGTCTTAGCGGGCCTTGCCGATGGGCTTGTGGCTGTGTTTCCCGTGGTGCGGGGCGCCCCAAAGGACAGCTGCTCCTACCTGTGCTCACACACAGCCAACAGGTCCAAGTTCAGCATCGCAGACGAAGACGCACGGCAGAACCCCTACCCAGTGAAGGCCATGGAGGTGGTCAACAGTGGCTCTGAGGTCTGGTACAGCAATGGGCCGGGCCTCCTTGTCATTGACTGTGCCTCCCTGGAGATCTGCAGGCGGCTGGAGCCCTACGCGGCCCCCTCCGTGGTTACGTCGGTCGTGTGCAGTTCTGAGGGCAGAGGGGAGGAGGTCGTCTGGTGCCTGGATGACAAGGCCAACTCCTTGGTGATGTACCACTCCACCACCTACCAGCTGTGTGCCCGGTACTTCTGTGGGGACCCCAGCCCCCTCAGGGACATGTTTCCCGTGCGGCCCTTGGACATGGAACCCCTGGCAGCCAGCCACACTGCCAACCCAAAGGTGCCCGAGGGGGACTCCATCGCGGACGTGAGCATCATGTACAGTGAGGAGCTGGGCACACAGATCCTGATCCACCAGGAGTCACTCACCGACTACTGCTCCATGTCCTCCTACTCCTCATCCCCACCCCGCCAGGCTGCCAGGTCCCCCTCCAGCCTCCCCAGCTCCCCGGCAAGTTCTTCCAGCGTGCCTTTCTCCCCCGACTGCGAGGACTCAGACAGGCTACACGAGCCCGGTGCTGCCTCTGACAGGTCTGAGCATGACCTGACCCCCATGGACGGGGAGACCTTCAGCCAGCACCTGCAGGCCGTGAAGATCCTCGCCGTCAGAGACCTCATTTGGGTCCCCAGGTAAGTCTCCCGAGGTGAGGGCACCATCGAGGGCATGCCCACAGAGCAAGGAGACCCCCTGGGAGCCAGGGAGACCCGCTGGCTTCCTTAATGGTCATGTGGGGACCCAGCAGGTGCTGTGCTTCCAAGAAGGTTGGTTCCCTCCGTTGGGAATGGGAGTGATATATTTAGCAAGTCTAAGAGTGGTTGCACCGAAGCTTATTGCCTGCCAGAGAGCTTAAGGTGCCACACAAGGAAAGCCACAATCAACTGTGATTCAGCTTCCACTGGGAAACTTCTCCTCTGCTTTGGGGTCTGTCCCCTCCCCATAACTTAATCCCTTAGCAGAAACTGCATGTCCGTTGCCTCCCTCCCGCACCCTTCTGCACACCGGCTTCATTCCCCTGAGAGCACGGCTACCGACAAAAACGCTTCCCCTTCTGGGTTTTGGTTGCTTAGGCGCGGTGGAGATGTTATCGTCATTGGCCTGGAGAAGGATTCTGGCGCCCAGCGGGGCCGAGTCATCGCCGTCTTAAAAGCCCGAGAGCTGACTCCACATGGGTAAGACTGAGTGGCAGCTCCTTTAGGACCCAGGCAGCAGCATGAGCACAGAAGGCCCCATAGCCAGGTCTTGCACAGTGGCTTTGCTGCCCCTCCATTCTCCCAAATAGTGTATCCACCAACTTGGCTATAAGGCAAAGTGGAAACAAGATGGGGCCCCGCAGACAGCTCCAAGGGGCTCCACACTGGCCATGGCTCCCTGTTTCTGGAGTACCCAGTGCACCTGTAGATCAAGTACCCTACCTAACGAATGCCTCCAGGGCCAGAATTCAGCTGCAGTTGACATGCAGATGCATCCAGGTGATTGATTCACTGTTCTTCCTGCCAAGCAGGAAACCCTACCCGAGGTGTCCACCTGCCCACACAGCACCCTATGGGGACACATGACATAGGCACACCTTGTCATCTCCAAGCCTGGGGTCTCAGCTCCTGCCCTTCCTGGGCTGAGGCATGGTTCAGTAACTGTCTGTGGGTGAGTCCCCCCAGGATTATGCCAGTCTCCTCTGCGAGGGTATGCTGGGCAGGGTGGCCTATCCCGAACATGGTCTACATGGCTGGAGTGATATGAGGCTGGTACCAGCTGCAGCTCCCCACAGTGTTTACACCCCTCACTTTGACTACCGAGCCCCACATGGTAAATCTCCCTTATGAAAAGTCCTCAATTCAAATTGTGTGTGTGTGTGTGTGTGTGTGTGTGTGTGTGTGTGTGTACTTTGGAGCTCTTCCACTTCACACTAGGCCTGTTTTCCTGTAGCGTGAGTTATCCCCCATCCCTGGGCAAGTGGGTTTTTATTTCATAAGAGGGTGGAGAAACCCCACTCAGCTTGTTTCTCCCAGAGCAGGACAATGACCAAGGAGGCATCCATGGCAGTCTCACTCCCTTGCCTGCCAGCTTTGAACTTTGGCAGTGAATCCCGGGCCAGTGAGCCTTGCTCTGTTAGTGGTTCTGGAAGCAAGATCTGGATCTGCTCCCGAGCTCTGCCAGAGTCTGTGGCTGGAAGCCTTGAACTGACGGAGTTCCCAGCTTGCAGGTTGGCCTTCTGGAGGAAATGGGTGTGCAGCACCCAGGTTGGGACCTTGGCATACCTGCCGTTAGTGTCCTAATGTTTAGTTGTTGTTGTTTTTCCTATCCATCCCCTAAAGCCAGATTTTACCTCTTTCTCGCTATAGGGAGAAAGAGGCCCCAGCGGTCAGCCTAAGGGGAGGCCCTGGCAAGGCCATGCGGAGTCAGAGGTCCCTGGACATCCCAGTTTGCAGGAGCACCTCAGTGCCACGCAGGCTGCACACACGGGGCACAGAGGGAGGAAAGGAAGGCAGTTAGTATGTGCTCGGGGTGGGGCAGCAGCAGGGCAGGGAGGCTGCACTGCGGCCCAAAAGGAAACTTGTAGCGCACCCACCAATCCTGCAGAACTGTCCACAGTTTCAAAAAATGTATATAGTGATGACTTTGGGGCAGTAGGTTTTCCATTTAATATATGAGCCTGTATTTCCTAAGCATGTAGAAACAGAATGAGAGAAGAATCCTATTGAGCTTAGTGGCAAGGGAGTTGAGTTAAACTCGGTCATGAGCCATTCACAAGCAGAAATTTGGTTCATTGGTGTTTTCTGGACGCTTTGAAGTTAAGTCACGGATGCCTGATCTGATTGCTTCTGTGGCTTTCCAGGGAGTCGGACTCTTACAGACAAAGCCCATGGAAGTGAACTCATGCCCACAGCCCATGTTTGGACTTTATAAAGCCTAAGCCCGCAGGCTGGGCCACCGGGGAGAAGTGGTGCATCTGAGCACACCCCAGAGAGGGCTGGCAAGCAGACATACTCCCCTCCCCTTAGCCAGCTCTGCCTTCCTCAGAAGGCCCAGGGTGAGGGTCCCAACCCCACCCAAGTGGGGACCCTGTGAGTTTCCTCAGACCCCTTCTCTCTGCAGGGTGTTGGTGGATGCTGCTGTGGTGGCAAAGGACACTGTTGTGTGCAGCTTTGAAAACGAAAACACAGAGTGGTGCCTGGCTGTCTGGAGGGGCTGGGGCGCCAGGGAGTTTGACATTTTCTACCAGTCCTACGAGGAGCTGGGCCGGCTGGAGGCTTGCACACGCAAGAGAAGGTAATTCCTGTGGAATGACAGTCACACATGCAAAGCTGGCTGGTCCCAGGTTGCAGCCTGACCCCTCTGCCATCAGCCTCTAGTTCTCCAAGGACCTAGAAGACAGATGGAGCTCTCCCCTGAACTCCTTGACTCCTTGCTGCTAAGAAGTGCTGAGAAGTTACCCGCCTAGGGGTGGCTCCAGGGTTCTCTGGTTCTCCGGAGCAGAGTTATCTGAATACCCCATCCCCCAACTGCTGATTTCACAGGCCCAGGGAAGACAGTGGTATCAGGCCGGGCAGGGCCTCCGCTGGCCTCCTCCATCAGTTTCCAGGAGCAGGGGTGGAGGATCCCGTTCTGAGCTGGGTCAAACAAAGTAGAGCCGGGCCTTCCTGCCATCCCCGGGTCTCAGATGGAATTACACTAGAGGCCCTGGGTTGGGAAGCAGTTGAGGTAGAGCAGGAGGGGGGCTGTAACCCCTGCCCTTTCCCCACCGGAGACCTCAGGCTCTCAGCACATTCCACAGGCTCCTGAGTCCCTGAGGCCTCGGCCAGCTTGGGCAAGCCAAGATCAGATGTCTCTGAGTTCGGGAAGGTCTCCGTGTGGGAAAGCCCTCGGAGGACGCTGGGTGAGGAGCGTTGCCCCATCCGGAGAATGAATGAGTTCCTTTAAGTGTCGCAGCCAGAAAGCCCAGAGGCGCATAGTGCAAGTGCACCAGCTTAGCCTTTACATTCCTCTCCACCGACAAAAGGAAGGGGAAACTCAATCAGCAGGACTTCAGAAAGGGCCTTGTGTTTATAGCTTTGTCAAGTAAATTTGGACGCAGCTGGAGCACAAGCCCTGTTTGTTTGCACATAAAAATCTTGTTTATCACTTTTAAAAATTCAGTAATATCTCAGTGGTCAGGCTTCTGGTTGTGAAATCACATTGTATGGGATTTATACCAAATTATGTATTTGCTAAACTTTCGCTCCACACGTGTACAGCAGAGTACAAAAAGGAAAATTGTCCATAGGGGGCTTATGGATACAACAGCAAACATTGTATAAATTATGCACATGTATGTATTACACACATGCACACATATAGGCACACACATGTGCAAACATAGCCACATTTTTGTCAAGGGTTACCCTTTGTGGCTCCTTAAACCAGAATGGGAGTTTGAAAGAGAGATCATACTCCAGCTGAAGTTTGTTGACCCTTTTCTAAAATTAAAAAGATCAAATTTAGTATTTGCGGGATATGCAGGGGGATGAGACTCTTTTAATCTCAAAATAAACAGATTCTTTCAAGAATGAAGCTGTGGCCTCTGTCTTTCGAGTGCTTATGACCACAGCACAGACTCAGTCCCTCCCAGACCCACTGGCTATCTGGGGGTAACGGGCAGCCCCTCCTTGCCCACTGTACCAACATGCAGGTGGCCCCTGAGCAGCTTCCAAGGGTGGAGACACTGCTCTGTCAGTCACAGGTTGGAAAAAGCGAGTTCCCCTACTTTTTTTTGTGTGCCAGCCTGGGCACCAAGTCCCAGGGGGTTGAGGGTCTGTGCTTCCTGTCCACCTTCCTGCCATTCTCTCACCCTCATCCCACAGCAGGGCCTCAGGAGTCCCACTCTCCCTCTCCTTTCATTCCAGTGCACCACAGCTGCCCAGTTAACCTCCAGATACAAACCAGAGTCTGTCTGCCCCAGGTCCCAAGCTTTTGCTTTGGCATCACCTGAGGCCAGGCTGCTTTGCAGGCATCAGGCACCAAACTCACCCTTTCCTACTCCTGGAAAAGCCCAGCCCCAGGCCTCACAGAGCCAGGGGAGGGGATCTCTTCACACCACAGTTAGAAATCGTATAGGCCTGAAGTCCCAGCTACCCAGGAGCCAAGGCAGGAGGATCCCTTGAGCCCGGGAGTTGGAGGTTACAGTGAGCTATGATCACACCAGCTTTCTAGCCTGGGTGACAGAACAAGACCCAACTCTTCATAAAAAAAAAAAAAAAAAAAATACAGGAAATGACTAATGCACTTGACTCCATGAAATTGAAACGTACATGGAAAATTAGTCCAAAGCCTAAAAGTAGACTATCAACTGAGAAAAAAAATTGCAATACAAATGAGAGACAAAGACCTGACTTATCTTCATTACAGAGAGTTCGTGATATCAATAAGAAACAGAAAACCTGAAAGGTAAACAGGTTAAGGGCATGGGCAGCAATCAAATTACAAAGAAACAGACAGACCCTTAAACATCAATGCTTGACCTCACCCAACAGCAAGGAAACAGTCCCGACGACAGTAAAGTGTCACTTACCACCCTCATGTTGGCAGAGGGTGCATCTCCTTCTTGAACACCTACTAAGTGTCAGGCACTGTCACCGGAGACACAGTCAAGAATTTCTGTGTTTTGTGTGTGTGTGTTTTTGTTTTGTTTTCTTTTTGTTTTTTGAGACGGAGTCTTGCTCTGTCGCCCAGGCTGGAGTACAATGGCGCGATCTCGGCTCACTGCAACCTCCACCTCCCAGGTTCAAGCAATTCTCCTGCCTCAGCCTCCCAGGTAGCTGGGATTGCAGGCATGCACCACTGCACCACAACACCCAGCTAACTTTTGTATTTTTAGTAGAGACGGGGTTTCACCGTGTTGACCAGGCTGGTCTTGAACTCCTGACCTCAGGTGATCCACCTACCTCAGCCTCCCAAAGAGCTGGGATTACAGGTGTGAGCCACCTGGGCTGGCTGAATCTCTGCTTTTAGGAGCTCACTCCTCATAGGTAGAGTTGACAATGAGCACACAAACAAGTGAGATAGTAGAGCAGCTGGACCACCCAGTTGGGCAATTGGTGGCTTGGCCTAGGGCTGTTATATTTAACTGAGGCTGCGGAGGCCTGCAGCCTGCACCAGGAGGTACAGTGTGAGACTGAGGAATGGGAAGAAGGCATTCCGTGGAGCTCTGAAGACACTAGGTGCAAGGGCCTTGCACATGCAAAGGCCCTGTTGTGGGATCAAGCCACTGTGTGGGAGGGACACAAAAACCTGGCGTGGCTGGAGCCTTGAAGGAGGGGACTGGGCACACAGAATTGCAAGTGTGGGTCACTGCTGAAGCTCCTGGCAGTTTTAAGCAGGATTATTAGATGATTTAGTCATCTTTACAAATCACTTTGCTGAATGTAGGATGGATTAATGAGGGGGTAGTTGGAGGCTACCCCTTGGAGGGCATTTTGGCCTTATCTACCAAAATTTCAAATGCACATACCCTCTGACCCAGCAGTTCCACTTAAGCATTTGGTCCTGAAATATTCGTAAAAGTGCCCAAAGATACAGAACAAGGATGTGCATTGTAGCATCTCTTAGAATATGGCCCCAAACAGGAAGCAACCCGAACCTCTATCAGGAGGGAGGTCATAAAATTCCTGCACATGCAACAATGCGATCCTCTGCAGCCTGTCAACGAGGCAGGCAGCACTAACTGTGCAGGACTGGAATGTTCTCCAAGATATAATAAATGCATTTATTTGAAAGCAGCTTGCAGCACAGTGTGTATTGAGTTACCATGTGTGTAAAAAACCTTATAGAGCTCCGCGTGTATGCACAGGGAAAATATCCCGAAGGACACCCAAGGACGTGGTAGACACTGGTTGCCTCTGGGGAGAACTGAGGGCTGGCATAGAGGAGTGAACGTTTATTTTTATTGCACACCTTCCTCTCTGCACCCCGAATTGTGTGCATGCCCTATTATGGAGGTAATTAGGCTGGGAAGGGCCTCTTCCCTGAGCCCAATAGGTGGCTCCTGGCCTTGGTCTCTAGAGGTAATGGAGAGGAGTCCCCCTTTCTCCCCTCTCCTCTGTGGGTGTCTTACTCCATCGTGTCTTACTCCATCGAGGGCAGGTCCTGGGGCAGGGCTAGGTCCTGTCCCTCTAACTTCATGGTCCTGGCTGAACCAGAACCTCCTTGGCTATCTTTGGGATGCAGGCACAGAGCCCCAGGTGAGGTGGATGGCTACAGCACGGGGACAGGTATGAGGGGCTGGGCACAGGGGGCCAAGGTCAATTGGCTCTGACCCTGGTCCACCTTTGCCCTGGAATGAGGAGGGTGTGCAGCCCAGGTGCAGGGTCAAGGCCCCCCACTCCCCAGTAGATGGCACCCAGGCCTCCTCCCGCCCACCACACTGCACCTGGGAAAGCATTGGCCTGATGACTAGTCACTGGCTGAGCCATCACCACCTTCCAGGGCCACTGATTTCTCAGACCTGCAGGGTCTTTGCAAAGAGCCTGCCAGAGCCCTTCTCCCTCACAGGCCTCCAGGGCTGGAGCATGGGCGGGCTTCTCTGGCGGAAAGCACTGGGGAAGCCCCAAAGGGGATATAGTAACACAGAAACTCCTCCAACGCTCAGAAAAACCTGAAACACACTGAGAGGCAAACAGCAGGCTGCTGCCCTAGAAGGAGCCACATTTTCCAGCATGTCAGGGCCTGAGGCCTCAAAGTCTCTGCAGGAACAGGGAGTGGGGCGAAGGGTGGGTGGCTGGGGAATGGAGAATGGAGTCAGGGTATGCGGGTAAGTTAGTTATAATAGCACTTTAACAATCACTGTGGCAGAAACTGCTAGTTGCAGCCCCTTCTGCTTAGTATCAGACCCTGATTTTGTTGGTGCATCCTTCCCCAGCCACCTTTGCAGGTGGGGTGGTCCTGGGACTGAGCTGCAGCCAGGGGTGACTTGGATGTCGTCAAGTAGGGCTTCAGGGAACTCCATCAAAGGGGGCTGAGTCAGTGGAGGCCCCTTTGACCCTGCCCCTGCCTCCTCTTTCCTTGTGGGACGGAGGGCCCCAGGAGGGCCTGGGACAGTGATGGGGGACAGTTCGCCAGCTCTGGCTGCTAACTTTCAGGCTTCATGTGACCTATGGAAAAGGAACCCACTTCCTTGCTTAAGCCAGCATTTTTCAGCTCTCCATAACTAGCAGCCAAATGCAGTTCCTAATGATCAGATACATTTTCCATTAGCCCCACCAGAGCACTAAGAGTCAGCAAGTGAGCTGGTTGTAACCAACTTCTGTTTAAGTCTAGTCAGGGGGACCTAAGAACCGTGGATTGGAGCGCCGTGTGCCAGGCGCGCCCCTGCTCACCTGTGCATCGTGAGAGCTGCGTGTGGTGTAGCCCACAGTTCTTCCCAAGGCAACAAGCAGTCATTTTGCACCAAATCACAGTCACAGAGAGGGTCCAGGGTTTCATCCAAGTCACCCAAAGGCCAAAACTTAAGGTGTGGTGACTTTGATGTCCTGCAAGTTTAAATTCCACCCTGGACAGGCTACCCCAGCTCTGCAGCCCTGTTTTCTCCTCTGTCATCAACAATTCCTGATGGGATCGGCACAGGGACTAGGAGAGCCCCCACCAGGGCCAGGACTCCCATCTTTGGCCGTGAGACCCGTCTTTCCTGCCTGGGAAGGGCGCCCTGGGGGAAGCACACAATCCTCCTTGAGAACCACTTAGGGGAAACACAAGCAGTCCTGTTGCTGTCAACTATTCCAGGGTTCACAATAAATCACCTCTCTGTTTTTTCTGAAATAATCAGGAAGACTTTTATGAACATCTTTACTTGAGAACTGAGTTAAGGTGTAACACATAGAAGAATAAATGGATGCTGATGGATGAGTGTAATAAGATCACGGGGATGTTTAAGAGTCCCAATTTGGAACATATGGGTTTTGTTGTTGTTGTTGTTGTTGTTGTTGTTTCTTAGATGGAGTCTGGCTCCCGTGGTGCAGGCTGGAGTGCAGTGGCACGACCTTGGCTCACTGCAACCTCCACCTCCCGGGTTCAAGCGACTCTCCTTCTTCAGCCTCTCAAGTAGCTGGGATTACAGGGGTGCGCCACCACGCCCGGCTGATTTTTGTATTTTTAGTAGAGATGGGGTTTTCCCATGTTGGCCAGGCTGGTCTCGAACTCCTGACCTCAGGTGACCCACCCACCTCAGCCTCCCAAAGTGCTAGGATTAGAGGCGTGAGCCACTGCACCCGGCCTGTAAAATATGTTTTTTTTTAAAATGAACTAATAATAATGATGGACACACAAATAAAATAAAATTAATTTCCACTTTGCCATCAATGGTCTCTGCCACCCCCAGGGCTGTCACCAGGCTCCCTGCTCTTCTGGGCCTATGGTTGGGCTGCGTTCCTTGGCCCACTGAGGTCTGTTGGTGGGTCCTAGGGGAGAGGGACTAGTTAGTGCTGGTAAATACGTGCTGAGTGCAAGGGCACTGTCACCTCTCTCGCCGTCCACAGGCAAGAGCCCTGCACTTCCTGCGTGAGATCACCCTGTCAGGGCACTCCTTCCCTCCACCCTGGGCCCTGCAGCATTCGCTGGTGGTTGCTCAGTCAGCCTGGGTGCAGGAGAGATGACCTGGAGTGCTCAGGCAGCTCGCCACGGACACGTATGAAGAACAAGAAGCAAAGCCTGTGGTTGGGGCCACTGGGAGCTGGGGGTTTGGTGACCTGAGCTCACCCAGCCCATTCTGATTGATCTGTGGCCCTGACACCCTGCCAGCACTCATGCCCAGACCACCCAGCATGCTCACACACAGACTCGCACCCCTGGCACCAACTCCATGGAGCTGTCCTCTGCTCCGTAAGAAGAAACAGCCCAGCTCTGCCTCCCCAGCCTGGGAACTTCTCAAGGGAAGGTACAGAGAGGTGAAGTCTTAACAGGCAAAGGAGTCCCATCCAAAAAGAAGGTGGGGGTGGCCAGGGGACAGCAACCTAACATGTGAAATTGGAAACATCCACATGAACTCATGACCTTTAATTGTAGAAAGAAGTCAAAATATGGAAGCAGTGGTTGCCTCTGGGGAGGGAATCAGATGGCTAGGCGGGACCGTTCTTAACATGACTCTTACTTATTTTTAAAGCAAGTGGAAATGAATACACATCATCAAAAATATTTTCTAGCTCTGTCATGAAGAGTGATCCAGGGAGAAGCACTTTCTTGCATTCAAAAACACGTACACACACACCACACACATATATATACATAGACATACACACCACACACCTACACATGCATACACTCATATACACATACAGGCACATATGCACATGGCATACACACTTATACACACATATATACATATACCACGTTCAGAGATACATACACGTGACACATGAGTCCTCATGCACACACACCGCACACACATACATGCATAGAGACACACACCACACACCTACACATGCATACACTTGTATACACATACAGGCACATTTACACATGACACACACATTCATGTGCACATACACACACATCACACACACGTACACATACATGCATATACAAATATACATATGACACATAAATGCTCATACACACCACACACACATATATACAGCTATACACACACACTCATATACACATACATGCACACTTACACATGACACACATGCTTATGCACACATACACACAGCGTGCACACATACGCATATATGCAGATATATATATACAAACGACACACGTGTATGTGCACACACATATGCCACACACACCATACACACACACACAACACACACACGCACATGCATATACACACATAGACATGCACACGCATGATTTACAATGGGCCTGGGACAGGCTGCATACCCAGGGATTTCAGGGCAGTGTCCACTGAAGTGGACAGTGACTTGTTAACTGGTTCATTGAAATAATGCCAGTTGTCAAAAGTTGCAATGATACCAATGCAGTTACTAGAAAGCATATAAATTGTAGTGATAATGGAAAAGGTTAGAGCTCATTGTACATGTATGTATGTATGTGTATCCTTATCTTGGAAGGAGTGTAGGAGCTGTCACTCTGGTGGCTGCACAGATGACCAGCAAGAAAGAGGTCCAGCAGGGAGGGACCCACAGAAGCGGGACAGCCATTTGTCCTGAGGTAGCCTTGAGACAGTGAGCCACCTGCGCACACTCACCCCTCCCGCCTGAGAAAGACTCTCAAACCAGCCAGTCTAGCACATGCTAACAAGATGTGCTTGCCTGGTCCTAGTGAAGCAGGCCGCAGAGACATATCTCGTTAGCGTGTACACGTCCCATCAGCATATCATAAGAGTGGGACAAACGAAAGTTACAGGGTACTTTGCTTCAGGAGGTGGACATCAGGCTGCCAAAAAATGCAAAGCTTCACGAAAAGTTTGAGCTTCCAACGTCCTACAGATGCAATAAGGGAACTTGTCCTACAGAAAGGACACAGCCTAATGCCTGAGCTCAGGTTCCAGTCACCTCGGGAGGAACAGTTGGGAGCACTGCCCCAAAGGAGCCATCGACACCCTGGCCCCTGTGTCCTCAGCCCTTAACTGGTCCCACCCTGAAGCCTGGTCTCTTTTCCTGGGGTCGCTGCAACCCTAGGACAGCTCAGAACCCCTGGGAAGAGCTATGAGCACTGGGAAGAAGACGGGGAGTAGGGTGAGGACGGGAGGTGGGAAGCAGGCTTCAGCATTGGTCAGTTCCAGAGAGAGCAGAGCGCTTTGTTGTGTAACCAATACAGCATTTTAGGCGTGTTTTGACTGTTTGGGTGTTTGAAGCACTAGAGATAGTATAACATTTTAGACTTTAAACATTTACAAGTGAGATCCAATAAAAATGTTAAATCAGTGTTTCACTGGAGGAATTGCCAAAACTCAGGAGTTGTGCGTTAGACGTACAAGTGGTGTGTTGCTGTTTGGAAAGCGTTGAAGGTTTCATGTTTAACAGATGCGTGAGCCTGATAAATTGGGCATCAACAGTGCACAGGCGGCAATGGGTAAGCCCAGCAGTGCCCTCAAGCCTGGCACCCAACCTGGCTCCCAGGAAATGCTCACATGGGTTGAAGGCAGAGGGAGATGGCCATGGAGACGCTTCAGGTTTGCTGGCCGAAAGTGCTGGGATGACTCCATCTCTCTGACATAAGAGCAGAAAGAGCTGGAAGAGAGTGGCATCCTTTTCCCAAGGGCACATTCACCCCACTCCAGGCTAGATATCCCTACCTCCCCTGCACCCTACAGTGTTGAACTCAGCCAGAAGCCCAGAGAGCCCAGGAGAGGTGTGAGCAATGGAAGAAAGATCAGCACAGGTGCCTTGCCAGGCACACCCATGTCACTCAGCAGTGGGGCAGGGACATCCTTCAGGGAGTGGGACATATTATTTATACTCTGGGAGGCTGGGAACAAACAGCCCTACAGCATCCCACAAGTCTCAGGCTCTAGGGTTCCCCTTCCCCATCCACGGGGGCTGCAGATCAAAGACACTGACCGGAAGCCCACAGCTCACGGCATGGTGTTCCATTATTTATCACTGGACGATCTTGCGCCTTTCTGAGGTGACAGTGGTGGGGAGGGAAGTCATCTCTGACATTGCTGTGGTTCAGATGTCTGTTACTTCTCTCTTGCCAACAGAAACCTTGACCCCTGGAAATTCCCCTGCAGTTGCCCTAGGCCAGCCTCCCCATTCCACAAACCCCTTTCCCAGGCATGGGGGGAGGGCACATCCGGGGAGGGAAGGGCTGCTTGGGCCATAGTGCTGCCCAGGTGGAAGCTGGTTCCCAGCTGCCCAAGCTCCACGCTGCAGTGGGTCAGGACACCTGCTCAGAATTACTTCTGCTCCTCAGTAGGAGGAGTCTGTGCTCTGGAGGCTGGAAGTCCAAGATCAAGGTGTTGGCAGGGTTGGTTTCTGCCACGGCCTCTCTCATTGGCTTGGGGATGACCACACTTCTTGCTGTCCTCACATGGTCATCCCTCTGTGTGTGTCTGTGTCCTCATCTCCTCTTCTTACAAGGACACCAGTCCTATTGGATTAGGGCCTACCCTAATCACCTCTTTAAAGCCCCTGCCTCCAAATACACTCACACACTGAGGTACTGGGGGTTAAGACTGCAACACATGAATTTGAGGGGCCCCATTTGAGCCTATAACACCCTCTGTGTTCTGAAGGCTCTATGGGGAGTTCCACGGAGCATAAGGACAGCCAGAGAACATGGCCTACAGTGAGGGTGAATGGAGGCTCTGGGAGGAGGACAGTGAAAGGCAAGGAAAGGTACCTGCAATCCACTGAGTGAAACAGGGAGATCACGTTTATAAAAAAATTGTAGAGTATTATATAAATGTATAAATGACAAGGCTGGAAGGACATAGACAAAAATATTAGTGGTGGTTATTCCTCGCTGCTGGAATGGCCACTTTTATTCCTTTTCTTTTGGGTTGTTCGTATGTAGAATTTCTTTTGCAATAAGAAAAAAAATCAAAGTTACGATTTTTTTTTGAGACAGGGTCTCACTCCATCGCCCAGGCTTGGAGTGCAGTGGTGTGATCTTGGCTCATTGCAGCCTTGACTTCTGGGCTGAGGTGATTCTCCCACCTCAGCCTCCTGAGTAGCTGGGACTACAGGTGCACACCACCACGCCTGGCTAATTTTTTTTTTTATTATTTTTTGTAAAGATGGGGTTTCACTATGTTGCCCAGGCTGGTCTCAAATTTCTGGGCTCAAGGGATCTTTCCACCTCATCTTCCCAAAGTGCTGGGATTACAGGTGTGAGCCACTGTGCCCAACTAAAATATTCATTCTTAATTACTATAAAATTACTATGGAGCCAAAGAGTGCACATCCTTCTTGTGATTGGTCCCCTTTGGGACTCCAAGCATGCTGGCAGCAACACCGAAAAGGCACCGTTGTCAGTTACCCAATTCCTAGAATCCAGAAGCAACCCATTTATTCAAGTGGTAGGCAAGTGCCTGGCTCCTCCAAGGTGGACAGGAATCTCATTTTCCCCAGGAGGGTGGGACACACGGAGGGCCTTCTGCAGTGTTGTCTCTTTTAACTGCCTTAGACGAGGGGGACGAGGAGGCCGCTCCCATCCAATCACTGCCCAGGTGAGTGCTGGCCCTTGAAGGCCAAAAGAACGGGTTCCTGGTCTCAGAAGAACCCCAAGGTACTGGCATACCTAGTGTACCCAGCCTCCTAGACCCCCTCCTGGAGCCGAGTTTCTGAATGAGAGGGAGGCTGGGTGCCGGGAGGGCCTGAGGGCCCACCCTCTGATGAGCACAGCTGGCATCCTCTCTGGGAGTGGCGAGGGGCAGCGGCTTCTCTCAGCACTGGAGGCTGGCCCTGAAGCTGGGCCTCCAGTGACCTCACTGCTTCTATGGAGAGGTGAGTTTTGGATCACTGCCATCCGGAAGCCCCCTCTCCCTCTGCCATTTACAAAGGACTAAGGGACAGAGCCCCAGATTCTCAGTTGCCCCTCCCTCCACACAGGCGTCTGTCTCCTTCCCAATTGAGCACTTTCTGGAGGCGCTGGGTAAATTCTGGTGGTCAAATGCATTCTGCTGGATCTGCTGCCTGGACTTATGGTTGTCATCGAAATCCCCCTTGACACGCGTCCCCACATGCTCTTCAGCCCCCGACTTCTGAGTCCTGACACGTTGCCTGGAGGCGCCATCAGACCTGGGATTCACCAACCCCCCACAGGCCTCTCCCCAGAGCCCCGGCTTTGCCAGTGGGACCAGAGCAGTCTCAGGCTGTGCTGAGGACCCCATCCCCAGACAAGGCTGGGCTGGCTCCACCAGCATTCCACCACCATCTTCTTGCCGTGTCTCTGATAATGGACACTTTTTTTTTTGAGACAGAGTTTCACTCTTGTTGCCCAGGCTTGAGGGCAATGGCGCTATCTCAACTCACCTCAACCTCTGCCTCCCAGGTTCAAGTGATTCTCCTGCCTCAGCCTCCCTAGTAGCTGGGATTACAGGCATGTGCCACGACACCCGGCTAATTTTGTACTTTTAGTAGAGACAGGTTTCCTCTGTGTTGGTCAGGCTGGTCTTGAACTCCTGACCTCAGGTGATCCGCCTGTCTCGGCCTCCCAAAGTGCAGGGATTATAGGCGTGAGCCACCGTGCCTGGCTGATAATGGACACTCTTTCGCAGGATCAGTGCACAGCAGGCCGCTGTGGCCAAGACCTGAGGCCCCACACCCATTCAGCTCTATCTGGCGTGTGCCGTATCCTTCACTGCAACCCCCACCTCAGCCACTACTGTACAGCTCTCAGATCACAGCTTCCTCATCTGTAAAACCAAGGAATGAAACAAAGGACCTGCGTCCAGGACTTAGCACAGTGGGGTGTTCAGCAAGACTCTCAGGCAACAGTCACCTCTTCCCTAGTTCCCCCTGCAGCTACGTCACCTCCCAAGCCCTCAAGCGCCTGTGCAGCAGTGGTTCCACCGTTTCATCGCATGCTTGACAACACTGAGGCCCCGAGAACGAGGATCTGCTGTCGCTCAGTCGGGAGCCAGCTCAGAAACATGTTTCTGCTGACTCGGATGGCGACTGCCGTTTTGGATCCTGCATTCATTCCTCCCGGGCTCTGGCTTGGCCCCCTCGTTGGTGTCATCTAGGAGCTGCCCAATGATGGTTTCATTCCTGTGAGTGTGACAGGCTGGGCATGTGCAGAATCTCCAGGAGGCACTTTTCTGCACACTCTGGAGAGCCTGCCTGGCCCCGTCCTCTGAGCACACACCAGTCCCTACGCAGATCCTAAAAGCCTCTGCAAGGTGGTTGTGGCTTCCACTGCATGAGCACCAGGAGCTGCCCTCTTCCCTTCCTCCAAAGTGGCCTCTAGGATGTGCCGTGTGCTGTGTGCCAGGTGACATCTCTCCCACTGCCACTCAATCCTCCATCTCCAAGTCCAGCCAAGGCAGCCACATCAACCCTGCCCTCCAAGCAGCACAACTTCTACCCAAGTCTGGAGACAGAGGAGAAAGGAGGGGAGGAAGAGGGTGGGGGTTAGCGGGAGCTTCAGCAGACAATGAGGTGGAAGGAACTAGAAAACATCTCCACCTCTGAAATAGCAGCATCAGGTCACCAAAGCCTCAAATCAAGTGCAGCTGGAGAAGTGGAAGTGAATGAACTCTTTATCTGGACTTTCTTTATCAAAAAGGTTTAAATTGGATCTAAGGCACACTAGGTGTTTTTGCCCTCGGTGCAAGGTTTCTGCTCCTCAATGGAGCTACGGAGCAGATAACGGCTGGAGCCCAGCCCGCCCATCAGTGGGGCCTGCTGGGCGGGGGCCCAAGGCCTGCACAAGGCTGAGGCAATCTCAGGAATCAGGGCTGGACCCCTTCCAGCTACTGGTCTGCCCAACCCAGAGGCCCCTGTTCTTTGAGTTTCCCATTATTGGTTTCCCTTTCATTCACTTTTATGTTCAGAGGTCAGACCTGAGAGAACAGAGACACACTGGGTAGTGCAATATGAAGCGGGGCAGCTGGGGCCAGGGTCAGAAAACGGGGCCCACATTCCCTCCAGCACCTCCTGGCTGGGTGACCTACAGCCACCTCCTCTCTCCTGGGACCTGCGGCTCCTCCACACCCTGCCTTCTTGGTTGATGAAGAACCAATGGCTATGTTCCCCAAACTACCAGGTTCCATCACAATGGAGGCCATGGGGGCCTCAAGACCAAAGACCACAAGACCCCTGAATACAAGGAGGGGCGGCCAGGAATTGGGCCTCTGCTGGGCCCTGGAAACCCCAAAAGCCAAAGGCCCAGGGCTTTGCCCCACACCTCTCCCTCGAGAACACACTGAAGACTAAAGAAATTGCCAGAGCTCAGCCTCAAGGGACTGTTCTTCAATGTGGTGATGAGGGTGGGATTTGGAAACACAGGCCCAGGTTCAAATCCTGCTTCTGTCAATTGCCAGCTGCCAGACCCAGGGCAAGTCTCTACGCCTCTTAGATCCTTGTTTCCTCATTGACAGAGATGGAAAATAACCAGGGATGACAGTCTGGAACAGCAAGTTGTAAGGGTGTATGCACAGACAGATCCCCACTGCGGAGAGAACGCATCAGGGAAGACGCTGCAGCCCCTACCCTGGCTCTCGAAGGTGCACAGGGCCTCCAGGTCTCTCCTGTCAATGTTCTTAGGGACTATCCATGGCGCCCCACCAACCCCACCCTCCTGACCGTGGCATGCTCAGGGCCAGTGTAACGTCTTTCATGCTGTCTAGTTCTTTTCAAGTCAGGGAGGAGACCCTGAACCTCAGGCTTGGCCTTGAAAATTCTCTTCAGCTGCACACAACTGTCCCCAGCACAGGGACAGGGACAGGAACCAGCAGCGAGGGGCCTGGCATTCCCCAAGTGACAAGGCCCTACAGAGGAACTCCCATCGCTCAAGGCAGGGCACTTACCCCTCTCAGTCCTCAGGGAGGGATTGCATCAAAGTCAGGGGCTGGGCTGGGAGAACTTACTTGCTAAAGGGAGACAGGCAGGTGGACACGAACGTGAGGGTCTGGGTGCAGAGGCTTCCTTGTCGCCCCAGAAAATGTGACACTCCTCATTGCAGCCCCTCTCCCAAAAACCAATCCTCCCCAGTCATCACTAACTCCCAGGCAGTGACTGGGAAGTGGGGGCAGCGGGACCCTTGGGCAAAGCTGGAGGCTGGGCCCTGTTTCTCCCACAGCAGAGAAAGAACTCGGTCAACCATGGTGGCTAGAAACTGGGGGCTTGGAATAAAAGGTCTGCTGTTTGCCAAAATGTAACAGCTCCTCTCCCTCGCTGAAGCCCAGGAGAGGAGGGAGCCGTGCCAGCCTCTCCAGCCTATTCCTTAGGGCACCTGCCCCCATGCAACCGGCAGGCAGGAGCAGTTCCCTCGCCCGCCGCCAGGGGGCGCCCCTCTCCGAGCAGCCGGACCCTGTCCTCTCGCTGGCTTGGGGTGGCCCCGCCGCGACGGGGGAACAGCCCGCCGAGAAATGGCTGCCCCTGGGCTCCTGGGCCCTCTGAGAAGAGTTTGTGGGCTTGATGAGTTTACTTTACCAAGTATTCCCAAGTATGATGCCATGTGGGGAAAAAGGAACCCTTGTGGCGGGTGTGGACGAATGTAAATACAGACACCCCAGGCGGGCAGGCAGAGGCCCAAACGAGCGGGCCTGCCTGGGGGCCGGCTGCGGGGTGGACTTTCTTCTCCCAACATTCTAGTCGGCATCTTGTATTTCTTGTGCAATAGAAATTTTTTTAAAATGTAACTTGGATTTTTTGCATGTGCTACAGGCTCATGAATAGTCTGTTCTTTGTGTGCACGCACATGTGTGTTTGTGTATGTGCATGTGTGTGTTTCTGTGTGTGTGTGTTTGTATGTGTGTATGTGTTTGTATGTGTTTGTATATGTGTGTGTATGTGTATATGTGTGTGTGTGTGTTTGTGTGTGTGTGCACTTGTGTGTGTGTGCACACACATGCTTTAATGTCTCCAGCGTCTGACCCCGTGGCCAGGCGCTGGCCTGGTGGCAGAGTAGGGCTCTGTGTCCACACTAGGGAATTTGGGGGGTCTGCGGGCCAGGGGTACATTGGGAATAGGGGAAAGAGTAGAAAAGGGTCTGGAAATCCAGAGAACATTTTTCCTCAGAGAGTCTCTTGACAAAAGCAGCTTCTACAACTACAACGGTCCCGCAGCTCTCACAGCTGAGACCTACTAACCCTTGCACTGTTCTCAGTAAAACTCAGAACTCAGCCACCAAAGGCAAGTCCGCAGTTCACACTTGTGTCAGCCACACAGAAATTGTATTCCACCAAGAACAGCCTGCCCCTAATACAAATAGGGCAGGGGATGGCAAAAGGTTCTGTCCCAAGGCCCCTAAACTGCAGCCACAGAGGGGAGACCATCCACAGAGGAAGCTCTGGGCTCCCAGGGGGCTCTCAGGACCCCCACTGATGGTTCCCGGGTGAGGCTTTGCCTGGCTCCCCTCATTCCAGAACCACAAACTCTCAAGCCAAGAGACACAAGACCAAAAGCCACATGAACAGCCCACGGATAGTGAGGGAGGCAGGCCAGGCCCGGGACAGCCTGGGGCCCTCCATCAAACTGAGTTACTCTGTGGACTCCAGTTAACCCTGAGCTTGCCCCTTTCCCCAGCCATGGTGAAAAAGCCAGAAATGGAGGGGCCTCCCCCATGCCTCAGTGGCCCAGCTCACTATTGGGCCTGTGGAGGACCTGCCCAGCAGCTGTTAGGAAGAGAAGAAGGTACTGGAAGGGCCTGGTCAAGGCTGTCTGTGCAGCTGGACTGTGGCTGGGGCAGAGTGGGAAGGAAAGTCAGGAGGGTGGCATGTCCGATTATGTTCTCCAAAGATGGCCACAACAGTACCTCCCATCCCGTCACTCCTCCCATCAAGAAGTGGAGTCTTGGCAGGAGCTCGTGACTTGCTTGTTACAAATAGAATGTGGTGGAAATGATGCAGCATAACTTTCAAAGCTCAGTGGGAAAGGCAATGAAACGGACACTCACCTCTGGAGCCCTGAACCTGTAGTCAAGAAGTTTGACTGTGATGAGGCCACCCTGCTCTGAGGAAGCCCAAGCCACATGCAGAGGCTGTTGTGGCCAACAGGCTGGGCTGAGGTCCCACCAACAGTCAGCATCATGTGGGGGAAACATGAGACATGACATCTTCAGATGGTTCCAGCTGTTGAGTCCCTCTCAGCTGTGAAGTCTTTGCAGTGGAGGCCTTTACAAGATGGAAGCAAGGCAGCCCTCCTGTGCTCTGTCCAACGTCCAGATCTGCAGAGCCACGAGCATGGGAGATGGCTGTGGTATGGTGCTAAGTTTTGGAGTGCTTTGTTAGAAAACAGCAGTAGCTGGCACAGATGGCCCAGGGAGAGGTTCGGAAAACTGTGCCAACCAATCTTCTGCTCTTTTCACTTTCACGGATGCTGCCGGGACCCGTTAGGCCGCAGGTCTTTGGAAGAGCTGTCCCCTCTGTAGCAGGTAATAACTCAGGCTCAGGGGATGTGGGAGCTACCTCTGGCAGGGCAGCCCCCTCTGCCTGGGGTGCAGGGAACCAAAGTTTGCAGCTTGTGCCAGGCAAACCTGGCCTCTTCTTCTCAGGCCTGAGGAAGGTGCTGGTGGCCAAGACTGACTGTCCACGCTGGCTGAGCTCTGGGCTGGATTGGCCAGGCCTGCTGGTATTTCCAGGCCTGGTGGATGAACCAGGCCTCCAGAGTCATGGGTAATTACAGCAACAGCTCCTTGTCAGGCCCAAACTGCTGTGGCCTATGACCTCAGAGAGGAGATACACCTTGCCTTTGCCACTTGTTTCTGGCCTGGGGTCTGCACTCCTCTCCATTGGCTACTCTGACTCATCGAGAGTGGACAAAGGGACAGAAGTTTCCAGGAAAAGGGAAAGAGACTGCAGGCAGGTCCTGTGGCTGTGGAAGTGGGTCTGGGGAGCCTCAGCAAGGCCCCCAGCTCCAGGGGCCCATATGGCCAGCAGTAGCCAGGCCGCAGGCAATGAGCAGCTGCCATCATTGCCTATCAGACTATCTGTTTCCAAGGAAGAGGCCCCAGGAAGCCGCAACACAGATGCCTTTATTCTTTCTGCTGAGATGCCAGCCAGGGACTAAAGGGCAGAATAGAGGCCCCCGAGGTGTGGGTTTGCCTCCCAGAATGTGAAGCCGGAAATGACCTTGACCTTCTCCCATCCCCGTTGTGCACATGGGAAACAAAGGCCCAGGGAAGCGGCCGACCCAAAGTGTGTCGTTGCCAGGGCAACCCGGCCACAGCGCTTGCAAGCCTGGGAAAAAGTTGTTGTTCATCACGGGGGTGGATGTTTGTCTTGTTTTGATTTTTCAAAAGCCTGAACCAAATCAGCTTTTTAACATGCTGCTCCAGGACGTGGTGCTACTTGCAGACAGCCTGAGGAGCAGATGCAGGCAGAGCTGATGGTGTTCAGACACTCTCGCCGGTTCCAAAACATCCCTGCTCGGCTTCTGCCTCACTTCTCGGCAGACAGCCCTGTCCTGTCTGTACCCGAGACTCAAGGGTCAGGCCGGTCCCTATCAATTTCCCTCGATCAGCAACTTTTGTGTAGGAATGAAGTTAAAAGATCCGAGTTCACTGTCCACAATATGATGCAGTTGCCCTATTTTCTCTTCCCTGAAAAGTGAGGAAACTTGACATTAAGGAAGTCGTTCGTCATGATTTCACATTGTCACACATGTTTAACCACTGTCACATCAGATCAAAAGGCAGCACTAATCCAGCTGTGTGTGGCATGACTCCAGACTTCTTAGTGAGGAATGGAGATCCTTACGGCAGAATTCGAACTTCCCTTGTTGCAAGAGAAAGCAAATTCACCCTCCGGAGAGGCCCTCTCAGCATCGGCCCCAGCTGGAGGCTCTGTCCATTTAACTCCTAAGCATCTCACTGGGGCATTGGGTGAGATGAGCAGGGACCACAGCCTTCTCCTAACTCCCCAGTCTCCATTGTGGGGACCAGGCCTAGGTGGTTCCCAGGCCCTAATTCAGCTTCACAGGGCTGCAGTGCCCTCCTCAAGCCCCACTGCTTCACCCAGCCTGACTAGCACAGCCTCCAAATCCCCCTGTGCTTGTCCCTTCTCTCAGGCACCTCCAATGTGAAGGACGGTGGGGCAGCTCCCCAGTGTGCATCTGCAGGAGGACTCAGTGAGAGAAGGGAGACAGGGCAGCCAGGCACTGCTGTGCTGTGCCCACCCTGCCTCCTGGACAGGCGGAGGGCAGGCCATGGGGACCGATGCTCAGGTTTGAAGAAGAGAGAGATCATTCAGAGTGGACTGAGCCATTCCCACCGGCCATTCTACATCAGCTCCCGAGAGGCAGTGGCTCTTGCGTGTGGAGGAGCACACATGAGAACTCCCTGGAGCACTCCCAACTGTAGATCACAGTAGTCGCAGAGAACCTTAGGAGGCAGGGGGTTTACAGAGCTGGCAGGGGACCCTCGGGGTCCATGACTGTCGCTGTGACTGGGCCCCGCTTCCAGGCTGGGTCCGACAAGGCCAGGAAGGCAGCTTCCACCTCAACCTACACCGTGCACGCTGGCCCCAGGGGGTTTCTGTGTGGAGCACCAGCTGAGTACACGAGGATGAGATGGCATGAACTGCAAGATAGAGTAGCGGGGAATAATACAAATTAATAAGCCATGAGGTGAGATCACCTCAAGATGCCTGGTGAGGGTAAGCTTTGGCTCCATGATCCTGTCCCTAAGTTCTTAAGAAATGCAGAAAAGGTGTTTAAGAAAATAAGTTAATTCCTAGCAGTGCTGGGGAAAGGTAGTTGCGGCAGATTGCATTTTTCCAAGATGGCTACGAGACCTTCCATCCCACATGGCTTTTCTACCAAGGGGCTTAGACCCTCCTCCTATCCAGAGTTGGGGTCTCTCCTTCCTCTCCTGGAACTCTGGTGGGCCAGTGACTACAGCAAAAGTGACGCCATGTGACTAGCTGGGTCAGAAAGGCCGATTCCATTTCTGTCTGGCCCTCTGGGCAAGCTTGTTGACACCCAGACTCCATGCTGTGAGGAAGCCCAAGCCACATGGAGGCGACACAGGTGGGTGTTCCATCTGATGCCCGGATAATCATCGCCCAACCACAGTCTGACTGCAGGCCCATGAGAGGAGGGCCTCGGAACAGGATCTGCCCAGCCAAACCCATCAACTCTCAGAGCCGTGAGAAATGAGAATAAAATGGTTGTTTGAAGCCATTATGTTTGAGAGTGATTCGTTACTCGGCAACAGATAACCAGAACAGAGATACTTTCAGTGGGTCAGAAGTTATGAAGCAGCTGGGATTAGTGAGAATGAGGAAACCATAGCTCCAAATTCTGGAAATGGTGGCTGCTTCCAGTTCAGTGGGAGCAGGTATAAGGGAGAGAACAGGGCTGCAAGTGACTGTCAGGTGCTAAGTGCCTGCATCCAGGAGACCACCCACTGGCCCACCCCAGCTGTCGACGCATTCTTGCCTCTCACCTGCAATTGCTGAAGGTAAATAGATACACCACTTACAGATGTGTCAACAGGAAACCTCCCCTTCTAAGATGAGCACTTAATAAAGACACTACAAACAGTTGAGGAAAACCCACTGTGAGAGAGAGTCACCAAACTCAACAGCTAAACTACCTAAAGAAAGTGAGTTCTTATTACAAAGAAATGGAGATTTTAAAAGAAGTAGGCCGGGTGCGGTGGCTCATGCCTGTAATCCCAGCGCTTTGGGAAGCTGACATGGGCAGATCATTAGGTCAGGAGTTCGAGACCAGCCTGCCCAACATGGTGAAACCCTGTCTCTACTAAAAATACAAAAATTAGCCCGATGTGGTGACACACACCTGTAATCTCAGCTACTCAGGAGGCTGAGGCAGGAGAATCACTTGAACCCGGGAGGGGTAGGTTGCAGTGAGCCGAGATTGCATCACTGCACTCCAGCCTGGGCAACAGAGTGAGACTTCATCTCAAAAAAAAAAAAAGAAGAAGAAGTATGTTGGTTGGGCATGGTGGCTCACCCCTGGAATCCCAGCACTTTGAGAGGCCAAGGTGGGTAGATCACTTGAGGCCAGGAATTCGAGACCAGCCTGGCCAACATGGTGAAACCCTGCCTCTACTAAAAATACCAAATTTAGCCAGGCATGGTGGGGACACCTGTACTCCTAGCTACTCGGGAGGCTGAGGCATGAGAATCACTTGAACCTGGCAGGCGGAGGTTGCAGTGAGCTGAGATTGCACCACTGTATTCTCTGGGCAACAGAGTGAGACCTTATCTCAAAAAAAAAAAAATAATAATAAGTCTTTTTATATATTTAGAGAAATAAAGATTAGGCCACTGTTAAAAAAAAAAAGAACCAACTAAAGACCTTAACATATGATTGTTAAAAGGAAAACTCAAGAAAGCCAAGGAGAAAAGTGGAGCCCCCTGAATAGCCAGTTTCTGCAGTTTGAAGCCAAAGTCCTGTTCAGAACATAGCACAAAAGGAAAACAGCATGAAAACTATGAAGGAAATATGAAGATGCATGGAGGATAGATGCAGAAGTTGCAAAACCATCTAATAGAAATTCCAAAAAGAATGGGTTAGAATTAGAAAACACTAAGAGAAACAGTAGACAAGAAATGTATTGAAACCCCCCAAAGGCTTAAAAAGAGATAGAAACCTTGGATGGTTCAACAGCCAAAGAATTTGGATAGACAATAAAAGACTAGAAGACTGAGCATCATTTTTTTAAATGCCTGGGCCCAGCCGTTTTTATAGACTTTTTTTATTTTTATTTTTTTTGAGATGGAGTCTTGCTCTGTCACCCAGGCTGGAGTACAGTGGAACGATCTTGGCTCACTGCAACCTCCATCTCCTGGGTTCAAGCAATTCTCTGCCTCAGTCTCCCAAGTAGCTGGGACTACAGGCACCTGCCACCAAGCCTGGCTAATTTTTTTGTATTTTTAGTACAAACGGGGTTTCACCATCTTGATCAGCCTGGTCTTAAACTCCTGGCCTCATGATCCACCGGCCTCAGCCTCCCAAAGTGCTGAGATTACAGGCATGAGCCACCGCACCTGGCCGACACTTTTTCCTTAACCTTCAAAAATAGGTAATTATCATGTTAGATAAACTACTTTGGAGCATATAGCAATCTAGAAAGTGAATTAAAATATTTTGTTGAATAATATAAGGTTAATTCCAAAACGAAAGGAGAGCACACTAATGATCATCTATGCAAACATTTTAATATATTAGCAAATCAAATCAGGTAGCATAGTAAAGGAATAACCCATCATGACCAAGTAGCATTTAATCCCAGATAAGCAAGACTTGCTTGACAGTAAGACTCACTATGTTAGCTTACTAGAGTAGGAAAAACTAGATGAGCCAAACCTCTCAATAGATAGAGGAGGAGGAGGTGGAGAGAACATTTTAGCTGTTGTTTCCTTGACATGATTAGGGCATTTTCTACAGACCCACAGCAAAGATCCTATCTACCGATGAAGCCTAAGAAACCTAGTTATAAAAGGCACCACTTTTTGCCCACCTGATTGTGAATATTTTGAAAGACTGATAATATCAAATGCTAGTAAGGGTGTACAGAAATTTCACCTCTCATGCACTGCCAAAGGAAGGGTAGGTAAATAGGAAAGTCACCTTATTGAGCAGTTTGATAAAGAAAAAAAAAAAAGAATGAAATTCTGTCATGAATGAGCCTGGAGGACAATATGCAAAGTGAAATAAGCCAGGCACAGAAAGACAAATACCACACGGTCTCGCTCACGTGTGTAAGCTAAAACAGTGGGTCTCATGGAAGAAGAAAACGGAAAAGTGGTTACCAGAGGCTGGGAAGGGTAGGAAGAGAGGGAGGATGGGGAGAAGTTGGTTAATGGAGGCAAAATTATAGCTGGCTAAGAGACATAAGTTCTAGTGTGCTAGAGCAGCCATCCTCAGCCTTTTTTGACACCAGGGACTGGTTTTGTGGAAGACCATTTTCCACATACCCCAGAGTTGGGGGTATAGTTTAGGGATGATTCAAGCATGTTGCATTTATTGTGCACTTTATTTCTATCATTATTACATTGCAATATATGATGAAATAATTATACAACTCATCATACTGTAGAATCAGTGGGAGTCCTGAACTTGTTTTCCTGCAACTAGACAGTCCCATCTGGGGGTGATGGGAGACAGTGACAGATCATCAGGCATTAGATTCTCATAAGGAGGGCACAACCTAGATCCCTCGCCTGCGCGGTTCACCATAGGAGTTCACAATAGGGTTTGTGCTCCTATGAGAATCTAACACCGCGCTGATCTGACAGGAGGCGGAGCTCAGGTGGTCATATAAGTGATGGGGAGCAGCTGTAAATACAGATGAAGCTTTGCTCGCTCCACTCCTCTCACCTTCTGCTGTGCAGCCCGGTACCTAACAGGCCACAGACCAGGACCAGTCTATGGCCGGGGGGTTGGGGACCCCGTTCTATAGTACTATAGGATGACGACAGGTAACAATTTCTTTTATTATATATTTTCAAATGGCTAGAAGAGAGGAATTTAAATGTTTCCAACACAAGGAAATGGTAAGTGTTCAAGGTGATAGATATACTAATTACCCAAATTTGATCACCACACATTGTATACATGTATCAGAATATCATACCATACCCTACAAATACATACAATTACTATGTGTCAATTAAAAATAATTTTAAAAGGCCAGGTGCGGTGGCTCACACCTGTAATCCCAGCACTTTGAGAGGCCGAGGCAGGTGGATCACTTGAGGGCAGGAGTTTGAGACCAGCCTGGCTAATATGGCAAAACCGCATCTCTACTGAGAATACAAAAATTAGCCGGGCGTGGTGGTGCCTGCCTGTAATCCCAGCTACTCGGGAGGCTGAGCCAGGAGAATCGCTTGAACCCAGGAGGCAGAAGTTGCAGTGAGCCAAGATCATACCATTGTACTCCAGTCTGGGTGACAGAGCAAGACTCCATCTCAAAATAATAATAATAATTAAAACAAAAAAATTAAAAAGAATAAATAAGTTAGAATAGGACAAATAGTATTTTTACATTGGAAATAAAACTTTTAAACAGTTAAGAGACATAAAACTACAATGAGATACCACTTCACATGCTTTAGGATGATCATTATTAAAAAAAAAAAAAAACGTAAAGGGAAACAGGTATTGGCAAGAATGTGGAGACCTTTGAGACCCTTGTTGCTATTGGCAGAATGTAAAATGATTCAACCACTGAGAAAAACAGTATGGTGATTCTTCAGAAAGTTAAACATAAAATTATCACATGATCTCTCAATTCCACTTCTGGGCATATACCCTAAACAATTGAAAGCAGGGACTCAAACAGGTATTTGTAGACCCATGTTCATAGCAGCATTGTTTGCAAGAGTTAAAAGATGGAGGCTGGACGCCGTGGCTCATGCCTGTAATCCCAGCACTTTGGGAAGCCGAGGCGGGCGGTTCAAGAGGTCAGGAGTTTGGGACCAGCCTGGCCAACATAGTAAAATCCCGTCTCTACTAAAAATATAAAAACTAGCCAGGCATGGTGGCACACACCTATAGTCCCAGTTACTTGGGAGACTGAGGCAGGATAATTGCTTGAACCCAGGAAGCAGAGGTTGCAGTGAGCCTAGATCATGCCATTGCACTCCAGCCTGGGTGACAGAGTGAGACTCCGTCTCAAAAAATAAATAAATAAAAAATTTTTAAAAAGATGGAAACAATCCAAATGTCCATTCAACAGATGAATGGATACACAAATTGTGCTCTATCCACACGATGGGGTATTATTCAGCCTTCTAAAATAAATAAATTTTGACATGCTGAAACACGGATGAACCTTGACAACTTTATGCTAAATGAAATAAGCCAATCAGAAGAGGACAAAAACTATGATCCTACTTATGTGAGGTACCTAGAGCAGTCAAATTCATAGTCAGAAAGTGGAATGGTGGTAAACAGGGGCCGCGGGGAGGGAAAATGGGGAGGTATTATTTAATGGATACAGAGTTTCTGCCTGAGATGATGAAAAAAGTTCTGGAAATGAATGGCTGTGCAACACTGTGAATGTACTCATTGGGAATTACTGCCATGGAATTGTATACTTAAAAATGGTTAAAATGGTAGAATGTGTGTTATGTATATTTTACCATAATAAAAGAAGACTTTAAAGTTATAAAGCATTCTTACTTCTGTAAATAAGTTTTCTGGGAAACCAAGAGAAAGTCAAAACAAGACAGTGTGGTTTTGCAACACAGCATCCCCAGGGCTGCCAGGCTGAGGGGCCGCAGACAGGCCCGGGTTTCTGTGGCTGCCACCCAGGCTGGCCGAGATTGAGGCAGAAGCTAGCTGAGGTGGAGGGGTCTTCAGGCCCTCCATGGAATGCTCTGGCCCTGGGTCCTTCCTCCCAGGAGCCTCTCCACTGTGGGAGCAGTGGGCCTTCCACCAGCACCTCCTGCAGATGAGGCTGGGCCTCCATCAATTCCCTGCAAAACCGCAGTTCTACCCTGTAACCGCCATGGCCTGCCAGCCACATAGACCCCAGGCCATGGATGGGCTTTCCTAAATGATATCTGTTGGCAGTCCAGTGGAATGCAAGAGCACGGGCTGAGGCATCAGACCCAGATCCAAATCCTGCCCGCCACTCTTCTTCTGTGCTGACTGACCCCGGCAAGGCCTCGGTTTCCTCAACACTCTCACCTGTGAAATGGGAAAAATAGTATCTCACAGGACTATGGTGATGGTTCACTAGGAAAATGTATATAAATCACCTGGCCCAGAGGAGGTTTTTTCAATAAGATATTAGTTATTTGCTCTTGTTGGTTCATAAGTCATGCAAATTTAATTTCAGAAGTGAAACCTAGCTGGGCGCAGTGGCTCACTCCTGTAATCCCAGCACTTTGGGAAGCCAAGGCACACGGATCACAAGATCAGGAGATTGAGACCATCCTGGCTAACACAGGTAAAACCCCGTCTCTACTAAAAATACAAAAAATTAACTGGGCGTGGTGGCAAGCGCCTGTAGTCCCAGCCACTCAGGAGGCTGAGGCAGGAGAATCACTTGAACCCAAGAGGCGGAGGTTGCAGTAAGCTGAGATCGCACCACTGCACTCCAGCCTGGACAACAGAGCAAGACTTCGTTTGGAAAGAAAAAAAAAAAAAACAAGAAGTGAAACCCAGGCGTTCCTCCCTCCCAGTTAGTGTCCATCCATGCTGCATCTAATGGAGAACCTTCCATGTGGTAGTCAGAGCCGAGCCCTGGGAACGGAAAGAGCCATCTCTGAAGCTGCGGGGAGCTGAGGGTTTTGCAATAGAATAAAGAGAATAAGTCAGTGTGGGGCCAGCCCAGGGGCCCCCAGCATAGTAGCTACCTGTGTGGCAGCCATGGCGCTGGTGAACATTGAATGCCAGGGGCGAGAGAGTCGCAGCTGCAGAGCTGGGAATCTAGCAGCTGCTCAATATTGGTTGCCTGTGGCCCATTTTGTCGATAAGAAAATTGAAGCTCAGAGGCTAAGAGGCTCGCCTGGGACCAAACAGTAAGCACAGGCTCCAAATCCAGGCCTCTCTCCAAATTCCTCTGGAAGAGAATCCACATGAGAACAGGAATCCTACACTCAGGGCTGGGGGCAAACGGTCTCTCTCGGGACTCAGTGAAGGGCATCAAGTCTGATCTGGCTGAACTTCTGAGCAGAAAGCTGGCCTCTGCCTCCCAGTCATGCTGGTCCCTGGCTGGGAGAAGCCCCTTTCTAAGTGGAAGGCATCAGAATCTGCAGGCTGCCCCGTGGCTGGGTCTTGGCACAGCTTCCTCTGCCAGCAGAGGGGGCAACCTGGCAAGGGGAGTTGGAAGCCTGCTTAGCCACTGTCGAGGGTTTGGGAGGTCCTGTTCCCTCAGCCTAAATGGTCACTCTTGTCAGGAGGACAGTCAGGGTTCACTGACCTCACACCAAGGATGACACAGGCTCCAGGGCAATGGTGACCATCACAGCCTCACCTCACCAGGGAAGCTGTCAGGCATAGGCTCTATGGCTCCCTGCTTGGCCAGATCCCACAAACAATGCTCGCTCCGGAGCGCCCCTCCACCATGATGGCTGGGGCCCTCGGTGCCAAAGGAAGTGAGACGGATGCAAACCTCTGGTCCTCAGGCCCGGCGGGAGATGAGTATTAATTATCCCAAGGCAGGCCGGGGGAAGCTCATTCATTCCCAGCAGGTTTCAAGACCTGGGGTAAGCAGGATCCCTCTGAGGAATACAGGTGGAAAGGAAGGATGGGAAGAGTCCTGGGGTCTCCCTCCTGTCCCCAGACTACCCCGGACTGACCTGCTCAGGACGGAACAGCTGTGTGCCCGGGGGGGGGGTGGTGCCGGAATCGCTGAGAGCCTGGTGCCGGCGCACTCTGTGGGAGTTTCCTCGAAAGCAGCCCCACAAGGGATTCCACATTCCAGGCTGGGACCCCGCAGCCTCCCAACCTCCTCACCCGCAGCGGGGAAATAAAGCTTCAGGGGTTGTTGGGGAAGAGGAGAGGATTTTAGGGAAGAGCTCTAGATGCCCCACATTGAAGGAGAGCAGATAGAACTTCCCTCCCCCATCCCCAATCGCATTAACAGGGTTCTGTGAGGATCCTCACTATTGCTCCCCTGCAGGGCTGGACACACCATGGATCCACCCCTCCTGAGGATGCCCAGTGGGCTGGCACACTTCTGGTGAGAGGTGAAACCAACTGGGCTTCCTAGGTCGAGTGGGGACTTGGAGAACTTTTCTGTCCTACAAGAGAATTGTAAAACGCACCATCAGCTCTCTGTAACTAGCAAGAGGATTGTAAAATGCACCAATCAGTGCTCTGTAAAATGCACCAATCAGCACTCTGTAGCTAGCAAGAGGATTGTAAGATGCACCAATCAGCACTCTGTAAAATGCACCAATCAGTGCTCTATAACTAGCAAGAGGATTATAAAATGCACCAATCTGCGCGCTGTAAAACACACCAATCAGCGGGATCCCAAAAGTAGCCAATCTCAGGGAGGATTGAAAAAAGGGCATTCTCATAGGATAAAAATGGAACATGAGAGGGGACAAATAAGGGAATAAAAGCTGGCCACCCCCAACAAAGCTGGCCACCACCAGCGAGCACTAGGATGGCAGAGTGAAGGCAAGGCTAGGAGCATCTCCAAAGTCAAACCAAAAGTTGAGTGCTGTGGGCCACACACCCTGGACAGCTGGAGGGGGGCCCGAGGACCCAGCTAGAGGGAGGCTTGAGGCACCAGCCCTTAAGGAAATGAGTTCACCAGATCAAAGACACTCAGCATGACCATCCCCAGGGAGTGTGGAGTGGGGCACCTCCTGGAGAGCTCAGTGCCCAGAAACAAGGATCATTTGGAAGCAGCCTATTGGGTCTCGGGGATCCCACGCCGGATCACCATGAGGGCAGTGGTCAGGTCGCATCCTCCCAGCTGTATCCCCTCCTTTCCTAGCTGCCCCTTCACTAGGGATCAGACCTGAGCAAGAGAAGGATGAGAGAAAAGAGAAGATGGCAACACCACCCCTTCCCCAACCCTGGGCTCCTTGTGAACATCACTGGTGGCTGAACAGGTGCGGGCTGAACAGGAGGATGCCCCCGCCCCCAGCAGCCATGAGGTGCCTCCACAGAGGATGGTGACTTTGAGGCGGGTTCAAAGAAGTAGGCTTTGCTCTAGATTGGGTGCTCTCAGGGAGGGGGCACAGGCCTCTGATGGGGCACCCCTATACACCTTATCAGCAGGGAGGGCAGCCCACAGGAGGGAAGGAAACAGCGTCACTCAGTTTAACCCAGAGAGGACATCTGCTGCTGTTGGCTTGAACTGTGACCTGGCCTTTGTCTGTGCTTAGACACGCCTGTGGGGTGGCCTTGTTCTGTTGCACTTCCGAACCGTTGCGGGGACCTTGTTGGTGCTCTGTGAGGACACCAGGGTGGGGCTGGGAGTGCCAGGACAGCTCCTAACAACATTAGGCCCAGCTCTAGGGGCCCAGCCATCTCCCAGACACCAGGGGCTGCTTTTCTCCTTCTCAGTGATGCCCGCGATCCTCAGTGTGACCTGCAAGGCCCTGTCTGGTCTGATGTCTTAGCGCTCAAAACTCATAGGCTGGTCAGGCGCGGTGGCTCACGCCTGTAATTCCAGCACTTTGGGAGGCTGAAGCGGGCGGATAACCTGAGGTCAGGAGTTTAAGACCAGCCTGGCCAACATGGCGAAACCCCATCTCTACTAAAAATACAAAAATTAGCGGGGTGTGGTGGAACATGCCTGTAACCCCAGCTACTCAGGAGGCTGAAGCAGGAGAATTGCTTGAACCCAGGAGGCGGAGGTTGCAGTGAACCAAGATCACGCCATTGCACTCCAGCCTAGGCAACAGAGTGAGACTCTGTCTCAAAAAAAAGAAAAAAGAAGAAGAAGAAGACCTGTAGGCCAGCTGTGCCACAGCCACATTGGACAATTCTCTTGCTCCCTGCTGCCAGGCACCGCTTCCGAAACTCCCACCCACACTCCCCACCCCCACCACCCTCCAGAACCCAACTGTCTTTCCTCTCAATGTCCCCAGAATAAGTTCTCCCAGTAGCGTGCCTGCTCTTCCTCTGGCATAATTGTACATTTGTTCCTGTGGTCCCCTTGCCACATCAGCCCCTCGTAGACTATAAACACCACCAGAGCCGAGGCTTTTTCTCTTTTGGCTCGCCATTGTATTCCCAGCACCACTTCAGTGCCTACTTCATAATTGTTGAATAATAAGCCCAGAGAGGCAAACAGGCCACAAGAGTCACTGGGAGCGCTGCCTGAAGCAAGTGTTGAGAAGGATGTGGGTTGGGGAAGAGATGCTGTGATTGGCTGGTGATGTCTGCCATGGATGTGGAGTGGGAGGAGGTGACATAGGCACCACTGCTGGAGTCATGACCTTCAAACCACAAAGCCCAGAACACTCTCCCAAGTGGGACACAGAGGACTCTAGAGTGACAGTCCCCATCCCCACAAATTGCATTTAAATTGATAAATTTAAAGCACGCATTTTCATTACTCTCCAAAATGGTTAGAAATGGGAGAAGACATCCAGGCTGATTAGGCCTTCTCCTCCAGGACAGGAGATTTTTGCTTGGAAAGGGCTATTATCTACTTTAAACATTAATTAGAATACAGACTTTTTGCCAACATTAGAGAATTTCTTAGCTCCCTTCAAGGCCCCACGCCCTAACAGGAACTGAGTAGGCATCCACATCAGTTCCAAATGAAAGGCAACTTCACTTTCCAGTGCATTTTGGAGCCGCCAACCAATTCAAAGTCAGATTAGCAAGTGGCAACACAGCAGCTGCCCCGTCCCACAGATGGCCCAGGGCTGCAGTCAGGTTTTAGGCAACAAATGTTGATTGCACTTGTCATAATGATAGGAAAGAATGTGCAGCTATCCCAATCTTTCTTAAGCACTTTTTTTTTCCTGTCATAATCTGGAAACAAGTCAGCCTTGGCTCACCCATCTACACTCCGGCTTTCCTTACAGAATTGGTGCCTACAGCGTATCCTTGTGTGCAAGCACAGGACTCACCCCCTCATCACCCAGAACCAAGTGACACTCTCCACAATGGCATGGCAAGTGCCTCCTTAACACCCAGTCTTGGGATGAGACTAGCAGGGGTCCAAATTCAAAAAGAAATCCTCCACTAAGTAGTGTCCCAAACCACACAAACCCTTCATGAGTCGGATGTCACCACCGTTGGCACTCACTGGTGTGGCCCTTCCAGAAGGTGAGCTGACTGTTCCACCTTCCACAGGCCACAGCCTGGCAGGGGTTTACCTGAAGCCAGATGGTTTGTATCGAAATATCCCCACTCTTTTTTAAAGAGATGGAGTCTCACTCTGCTGCCCAAGCTGGAGTGCAAGGGCGCAAATCATAACTCAGTGCAGCCTCGTACTTCTGGGTTCAAGCAATCTTCCCTCCTCAGCCACCCAAGTAACTAGAACTACAGGCACACACCTCCATACCCAGCTAATTTTTTTTCCTTTTGTGGATACAGGGTCGAGCTATGTTGCCTAGGCTGGTTTTGAACTCCTAGCCTCAAGTGATCCTACTGCCTTGGCTTCCCAAGTAGCTGGAACTATAGTCATGAGCCACGTTGCCCAGCTCAAAATGTCCTACTCTTGACAAACTAATACTGATGCTTATGCTGTTTATCATCTGATGTCACCCTGATGAGAGATGACAAGGGACGGTGATGATCTGGGTTTTCACCAGGAAGCCCCAGGCTGGCATTTCACAAGCAAATATCCTATGGCTCTTGGAAGACTTGGGCAACCTGACTCATGTGATTAAACTCACAGCAGACTTAAGTGTTGAAACAGAACTGCCAAATTGTTAATTTACTTTGAGAGGTGCCTTTTCAAGGAGTTAAATGAATGGATTCCCCCAGAAGGATTTCTGCCTGGAATTTCCAGAAAGCTGAGTCATTGGAATGGCACCTGATGGGCCTCAGAGGGGAGCCCAGAGGTTGAGGAGTTTTGGGGACTACAGCCTTCAGACAAGGGGGGACCCCATGAAGGTTAGGGCCTAATCTAGCCTCATCCCCTTGGACCTGATGGATAAATCCAGACAGCCACTAACTGCCTGGACTTCCTCTTTCCATGCTGGTGGGTTTTTAAGTTTACATTTAATGGTGATCCCCCCCACCTTAATGATACATATTGCTAATCTATAAAATAGACCAAAGCAGTAGTTTATGGGTATAAATGGATCTCATGTATTCAACTGTAAAACCATGATGGGACAGGGTTAAAATTATTAAAAAGAGGAGTTGTACAGCTGCCATGCTCCCCTGCTCTCAAAGGACAAAAGCCAAAGAGGTCAATTTTCTTTTTCTCTCTTCAAAGGGAAAGAAAATAATGAGAGTGGGGGCAGGGTATATTCCATAGAGAATGCCACCTACCAGGTTCCCCTGGGATTTCAGTGTTAAAAAATAGGAACACACTTGGAGATTTTAGTAAAAATATCTGGAGACCAAATATTTTAGCTGTTTTGGAAAGGTATAAATAACATTGGAATTACTATCTGGGCTGTGTTTCTTTAAGTATGATACGTATTCGAGTCCAAATCATAGCAGGGGTAACATGAAACACTGAAGTTTATGGTGGGTGGATTTACATCAGCCTTGTTTCCAGTTTATTTTTGCATTTTTTTTCTAGTTATAGAAAATTAAGGAAATTTTGATGCGCAAAGACATCTAGCTGTCAATGGTAACAATCGTTAACAGTTTTGTCACAGGGATGAAAAGAGCTTTATTCTAAGGTTTGCACTAAATCGAGTTAACTAGCATCAAAGTCAAATATTTAAGCTCCAATTTATAAGTAGTTGGTCACCCTGAATGTGTGTGAGTAGGTATGAGAGTGAGACTAAGAGAGAGAAAGAATGAGGCCAGGCGCGGTGGCTCACACCTGTAATCCCAACACTTTGGGAGGCCGAGGCAGGCGGATCACGAGGTCAGGAGATCGAGACCATCCTGGCTAACACAGTGAAACCCTGTCTCTACTGAAAATACAAAAAATTAGCCAGGTGTGGTGGTGGGCGCCTATAGTCCCAGCTACTCGGGAGGCTGAGGCAGGAGAATGGCGTGAATCCGGGATGCAGAGCTTGCAGTGAGCCGAGATAGCGCTACTGCACTCCAGCCTGGGGGACAGAGCAAGACTCCATCTCAATCTCAAAACAAACAAACAAACAAAGAGAAAGAGAAAGAATGAGAGGGGTGAGAGAGAGAGTGTGTGTGTGTGAGAGAGAGTGTGTGTGTGTGAAAGAGTGTGTGTGTGTGAGAGAGAGAGAGAGAAAGGAGCATGTGTGTGTACCTGCCTTCATGTGGCTCAGGACATTTGCAAATAGTTAGAAATATATGATAAATGAAAAATGAAAATGAACAAAACATTTGGGGACTCTCCCACAAAACCTCCCGATTCTGCAGCCCGCCTCTGCAGGCTAATGCCCCTCTCTGCACCAAACCTTCTCCTCCTGCTGACTCAACATCCTCTTCCCATCCTGCCTCACTGGATGGAAGCGCTGGCTGACCTCAACCCGACAGGCAATCCCAGAGTTCAGTTCCATTGAATCATCCATGCTTTCTTCAAATATTTTAATGATTTAACTTTCGGGGGCTGTATTAGTTTCTGGGGGCTGCCACAATAAATCACCACAAACTTGGTGACTTAAAACAATTATGGAGCCAGAAGTTCCAGCTTGAGGGGTCGCAGGGCCTTGCTCCCCTCCAGAGGCACTGGGGGAGAGTTGGCCTGTGCGTCTTCAGCATCTGGTGGCTCCAGGTGTTCCCTGTGGCTGCATTGCCCCGGTCTCTGCCTCTGTGGTTGCATGGCCTTCTCCTCTGTGTGTCTGTCTCTCTTCTCTTACGGAGACACTCGTCATTGGGTTTAGGGCCCACCCCGGTAACACAGAATGGTCTCGTCTCAATATCTTTCACTTGATTACATCTACGAAGACCCTTTTTTCAACCAAGGTCACATTCCCAGGTTTCTAGGGATATGGATGTGGACACACCTTTATGGGAGCCACCATCCAACACTTGGCACAGGCCAATCTTTCTCCCCATCATGACCATACATATGAGAAGCAATTCGCACCTTTCCTGGCAGACAGTGAGGGTGTGACCAAAGGCAGCCGATATCATTCCCCCCACCCCCGGTCCCCTAGGCCCGGGGACTTTATCTTCTATTACAGACTGAATTGTCTCCCTCCAAAATTCACGTGTTGAAATCTTAACCTCCAGAACCCCAGAATATAACGATATCTGGTTGATACAGTCTTTAAAGAGATAATTAAGATAAAACAATGTCACAAAGGTAGGCCCTAATCCAATATGACTGCTGTCCTTATAAGAAGAGATTAGGACACAGACACTCACAGAGGGAAGACCATGTGGGGACACAGAGGAAGACAGTCATCTCCCAGCCAATGAGAGGATCCTGAGAAGCGACTGCCCTGCCAGCACCTTGATCTCTAGGTGAACTCCTTGACTTCTTCTAGCCTTCAGGATTGTGGGAAAATGAATTTCTCTGCTGTTTGAGCCAGCCAGCGTGTGGTATTTTGTTCTGGCTGTCTGCTATGGACTAAATGTTTGTGTCTTTCCCAAATTCATACATTGACACCCTAATCCCCAGTGGCATGGGCATAGGAAGTGGGGCCCTTGGGAGGTGATGAGGTCACAAGGGTGGAGCCCCTCATGGTGGGATTAGTGCCCTTATCAGAAGAGACACCAGGGAGCTTGCTTCATCTCTCCCTTTGCTATGTGAGGACAGAGAGAAAGCAGCCATCTGTGAACCTGAAGTGGGCCCCCACCAGATGCCAGATCTGTTGGCACTTTGATCTCAGACTTCCCAGCCTCTGCTATGAGAAATGAGGGGTTTTTGTGTAAGTCCCCCAGTCTACTGCAGTTTGTTAGAGCCACCCGTGCTGATAGTCTCATGACGCAGGCCTCCACAATCAGTTAATCCTTTTCCCCTTCCGAGGAGGGGTCTGGACGCCTGGAGCTGCTGGAGGGGCAGGCCTTCCCAAGAGTGTGACCCACGCAGGGGCCTGCTGATAGCCTTCAGGCCCCAACTCCAACAGTGCTGGCACTGCACCAGAGCTTTTCAGTGATGTGAGGCACCAAATTGCCCCTTCCTCTTAAACTGGTGTGGGCTGGGCTTCTTATCATCGATGGTAAATGATTTCTGCCACTTACTGCCAATGAGACTCTGAAGAGACCAGGGGCTCTTTGGTCTGAGGATTCATCAGAAGCTCCACACCTAGCCTCCAATGCTAGGAATGGAGCCCCTAGCAGGTCCAGCTCAGCAGCAGAAGCCAGTCTGCTCCTGGGGTTCTCCCCATAGCCACTGTGTGTCAGTTGCCTCATCTCCCTGTGAGGTGGCATCCTTTCTGGCCCCCACCTCCTGATCCCCATGGGGCTACTGATGGGCCTTGGTCCCTGAGTGTCCACATACCTGTCTACCCCTGCTCTGCATCCACACTGGCTGCCCATAGCTGCTCTGGACACCCACGTTACTCCTGTTCATTAAAGAAATAATTACAAAGATCACAACAAAGAAAAACAAAATGGAAACAGTTGCCTGGGGATGCTGGTATTGTGACTGCAATACCAGCTTCTTCTGTTATTTACTGCACACACATTATGACAACAATGACAGCCAGGCACGGTGGCTCATGCCTGTAATCCTAGCAATTTGGGAGGCCAAGGTGGGTGGATCACCTGAGGTCAGGAGTTCAAGACCAGCCTGGCTAACATGGTGAGACCCTATCTCTACTAAAAATACAAAATTAGCCAGGTGTGGTGGTGCACACCTGTAGTCCCAGCTATTCAGGAGGCTGAGATAGGAGAATTGCTGGAACCTGGGAGGTGGATGTTGCAGTGAACTGAGATGGCGCCACTGCACTCCAGCCTGGGAGAGAGAGCGAAACTCTGTCTCAAAACACACACACACACACACACACACACACACACACACACTCTATAACAACAATTACAGAAATAGTTTTTTTGTTTGCTTGTTTGTTTGTTTTTGAGACAGAGTCTCACTCAGTTGCCCAGGCTAGAATGCAGTGGCACGACCTTGGCTCACTGCAACCTCCTTTTCCCAGGTCCAAGCAATTCTCCTGCCTCAGCCTCCCAAGTAGCTGAGATTACAGGTGTGTACCACCACACCTGGCTAACTTTTATATTTTTGGTAGAGATGGGTTTCACCGTACTGGCCAGGCTGGTCTTGAACTCCTGACCTCAGGTGATCTGCCCACCTCCGCCTCCCAGAGTGCTGGGATTACAGGTGTGAGCCACTGCGCCCAGCAAACAGAGATGTTTAAGTCACTTATTGTCTTCATGACGCATGGTGACATTGTTTATGCAATTTTTTAAAATTGCTGAGGTGGGAGGATCACCTGAGCCTGGGGAGATAGAGGCAGCAGTGAACCATGACCACACTACTGCACATCAACCTGGGTGACAGAGCAAGATCTTGTCTCAGAAAAAAAAAATACTGCTGTACTTCCAGCCCAGGGAAGTCAGGATTCAAGGCATGAGTGGCTGTAGTCCACGAAAATAGTACTGATGGTAATGTGTTTAGATGTGTGTCCCCTCCAAATTCCATGTTGGAATGTGGTCCCTGGTGCTGGATTCCCAGTGCTGGAGCCTGGTGGGAAGTGTTGGGATCACGGGGATGGATCCCTCATGAATGGCTGAGCACCATCCCTTGGTGATGAGTGAGTTCTCATTCACTCATTCGATTCATTCATTTGATAAGGGGTTGTTTAAAACAGCCTGGCATCTCTCTTGTTCGTCTCTCCCCATGTGACACACCCGCTTCCCCTTTGCCTTCCATCATGACTGTAAGCTTCCTGAGGCCTCACCAGAAGCTGAGCAGATGCTGGTGCCCTGCTTGTACAGTCTACGGAGCCATGAGCCAAAATAAACTTCTTTGCTTTATGAATTATCCAGTCTGAGGTATCCTTTTATAGCAATGCAAAACGGACTAACACGGATGGTAACCACGAGGGAACTGATTGCTTTATTAACTAGCACGAAGAGCCCACCCACAAGTAGGCCATCTCAGGGAAGACCCATAGGCCAGCAATGGGTAACTCGGCTCTCCTGAGGGGGCCTCAGGCAGGTGGGTCCCCCTTGCTGCAGCCAGGCCCACCCTAGCTCCCCTGCCCCTCCTCAGGGTGTCCTGCACATGCAGGGCTGGCTGGGCTGGAGAATCTCCTGCAATTGTCTCCAAGACTTGGAGACAATTTTTAGCTTTAGTTATTTACTTATTTACGCCCAGGACTTTTCAAAATTCCTCTCCCAAAAATGATCCATTGCATTGCTAAATATCTTGAAAAGCGAGGCCCTTGAATGCAAGGCCCTTATCTCTATCACCACGGAATTATTCCCTCTCTAGATGACCTCATGCGCAATTCATGAAGCAGCCTTTCACCACAGCCTGGAGGGCCCCCAACTTTGAGGAGCCACCTCCTTTTTGGCCAGGTGTGGGGTCCCAGGAACGAAGGCCCAACACCCATTGCTGTGTGGTCCAGGCTGGCCAGGTGCTGTGGTCCCAGGGATGCGTGTTCGGTGGCTGGTTTATCCTCCGTCCTGGCTGAGATCACTGAAGGATAGCCAGGGAGGCAGGAACAGCTTGGAAATATCTGGACTGTGAGGGAGGTGCCAGGGCTCAGTAGCAGCTGCTCGAGGCCCCCACAGCTCTCAGGGGACCAGCTCACCCCACAGGATGCTGGGAGAGATGACCCATTCACAAAGCTTGCCGATCATGGCCTTTTCCAGCCTTCCGGACATCAAACGCCCCCTGACGGTGGCCTTTTCCAACCTTCCAGACATTTTTGGGTCCCAGCCTCAGAGGAACTGAGCCACTTCTTCTATGCTTTACCTGAAGCCTAGGATTCAGCTCCCTAATGTGCATTCAGGCTCCGCTCGGCGTGGCCTGCCTCTCCTGGTGCTTCTCCCCCGGACCCCATCTGTCTCTGACTCCTCCCTCTTTGGCAGCCTCTTCACCCCTGCCTAGAGTGCACCCTGCTCCTCCTTCCATTGGGGCCCTGCTCACTCCTCACCAGGCCCAGGCCCCACGTGCCTCCATCATGAACCCACAACGCCTGCCTCGGCTGCCCTCCTCGGGATCCCTCCTTCCTTCTCCCAGCTCACAGCCCTGACCTTTACCGAGGATCACAGACACCTCGACTTTCCCAGGACCATCCCGGTCTCAAAAGCTCCCTCCTGGTATCCCTGTGTGTCATCAAATTGTCCTGGGTATTATGTGGCTTTGCTGGCTACAAGCAGAACCACCAACAGGAATGAGCAGAGGCTTGAGCAGGTGTCTCGGTTCCTCGGGGAAAAGCTTGTTCTGTGGCCTGTTGGGTGACACCAAAGGCCAGGCGTCACCACAGAGACTCTGACTTGTTGATGGGGACCTGGACACGGGGCTTTGAAAAGCTCACTAGGGCTCCAATGCACAGGTTTGGGGACCTTCAGGGGTTGAGGGTTGCAGGTGATTCTCTGGCCCAGCCAGCCCTGCATGTGCAGGACACCCTGAGGAGGGGCAGGGGAGCTAGGGTGGGCCTGGCCACAGCAAGGGGGACCCACCTGCCTGAGGCCCCCTCAGGAGAGCCAAGTTACCCATTGCTGGCAAGCAGCTCTCTGCGTGTGTGAGTCCCTGGGTTGCCATCTCCAAATGGAGGTGAGTGCGGCTCAGTCACCAAACACACTGGGGCCACCCCCTACCACAGCTGCAGAGGTGCAACTTAAAGAGCGAAGTGTAAAGTATTCAGTTTGGGTGGTTCTGACTGTCCCAAGGGATGTGTGCATCAGACTTGCTCAGTCCACCCCAGAGGTGACAAGCCTGGGTCAGTTTTAGGGTCTAGGGTGGGCACCGCATCCCAGATCCCCAGGGCCCAGCCCAGGCTGAGCTGGACACTAGTCTGGAGCCTGCCAGCCCTTCCCCATCCTGGACAGGGCTCGTGCACTCAGCAGGGCTTTCTTCCCAGGGGTTTTCTGCTCAGCCCCCTGGACTGAGGGTTTCCTAGAACTAGCTTAGTCACTGGGGTCTCGGCTTATCAACCTCAAGTCACACATGACATCAGCACCCAGAGGTGTGAGCCCATCCCCATTCATTCATTTCCTCCACACACATGCTTTCCAGGAGCCAGGCATTGTGTTAGACCCAGGGACACCACAACAGATGCCACAGATAAGGTCCCCCCTGCCATGGACGTCCGTTCAGGTGGGTAAGACTGACATGAATAAGCACACGGATAAATGAGCCAGTCCATGCCAGGTCATGACAGGCAGGGGGAAGAGCACAAGGCCCACAGGGACGCCTGGAGCAAGGCGTCCAACATCAAGCTGGGTGGTCGGGAAGCTGGAGGAGGTGGCATAAGCCCAGCGGGTTTCCTGGAAAAGTAAACACACTCAGGGACTTCACTCTGAGCAGGCACCCCAGATCCAGGGAGAATATCCAGTAGGGCCAAGACTCAGGCAGGCCAGGCTCACCGCCTTCAAAATGCACCCAGCCAGGGCCTCTGCTTCCTCCACTCTTCGCTCTCCCAGGCAAGTTGGGGCTGGAAAGCGGGGCAGGAAGCTTACAGCCTGCCTGGCCTCGAGGCTGATGACATCCTTTGGAACTGTAATTTTCAACCCAGCTGCCAGAGAAGGCTCCGGGGAACCCCAAGAACCCCTGACATCCAGGCCATACTCCAGCCAGTAGATGAGAATCTCAGGGGCTGGGGTCCAGACATGAGCATTTTTAAAGCTCCCTGGGGCATGCTCCTGGGCCACCGAGGGGAGCGTCAAGGGAGGCACCCGGGGAAGGCCGCAGAGCTCCAGAAACCACAGTTCAGGGTCCTCTTTGCTCACATCACTTTACATGAAAGCAGCGATTTCTGTGATAATGAAAAGGCCACGGCAGGGCTGCAGGTAGAGTGGGTCAGGGCTTTAGGGTCAAGCAGGTCTGCATTTCAATCCACACTCACAACTTACGTAGCCTCTCTGACCTTCAGTTTCTCATCTGCAAAATGGGTCGATACCCACACATGGTGTTAGGATTGAACAAGGCATCATAGGTAAGTGCAGGGCATAGCGCCTGCCCCTATGATGCGGTGTTAAATGTAAGTGCCCCTCTCCCGTCCAATACCGAGTGGCAAAGAGCAGAGTGGAGTCATCAGACCCAGAAATGGTCCCAATCCTAACCTCTACTGGCTTTGTGAACCTCAGTTTCCCTATCTGTAAAGTGGGGAGAATCTCTATTGGTGCTGTAGGACCTTGGCAGCATGGTGCCCTCCCAGGGTGGACCTACCAGAGTCAGCAGCATCTGGGGACAGACAGCCCAGGGCTGCAGAGATGACCTGCAACCCCGCCGTGGCCTTTTCATTATCACAGAAATGGCTGCTTTCATGTAAAATGATATGAGCAAAGAGGACCCTGAACTGTGGTTTCAGCAGATTGCTTCTTGCCTGCACAGATCTTCTCCAGGGGCCCTGATGTCTCAACTCCCTGGGCCAATGTTTATCAGTGAATTCAGTGACCAGCAGCAAGGGCGACAGAGAGGCTACCGAGGGAGGCAAGCCTGGGCCCCCAGGATTCACCTCCAGTCCGATAGTCCTCTGCCCTGGGTGGGACCTCAGCATCCACCTTCACCTAAGCCTGGCCTCTGCTCTGCGATTCCCCAAGATCAATGCTCTGGAATGATTTTGGAGGCAGGCAGGGAGCCCCTCCCAGGCTCTCCTTCTCCCTCTGGTTTCCATGAAGCTCACACAGGAGCCACCTCACATTCCCTCTCTTCCTTTCTTCTCTCCCTTTTCTCCAAGCATCTCACCACGGAGGGCCACATCTCTCTGAGGCTAGGAGGGTGAAGACTTCATGGTTTTTGGAAGTCCCTCCTCCCCCCACCATCAGTTCCCTGCCCTGCCCCAACATCATCATCCCAAACCTGCAGAAATGCATCGCTAGTCTCCCAAATGAAGGTCTTGCTCCCAGCAAAGGAGGGTCAGGTGTCCCCCACTCTCCTTCCAGTGGCCCACCCCTCTTGGTGGATGGTGAAGAGCTCCTGTGGCAGGCATAGGCAGCTGGGACATACCACTTCCCCCAGCCCAAACCCAACTTCCCAGGCTTCCTTGGGAATGGAGCTGGAATGAAAGCTGGGAGGTCGTGGGCCCTGAGTCTGGTGGCCAGGCCTGCAGGGTTTCCATCAGGGAGAGAGAAGAGACCGGTCCTCCCAGCGTGGGACTTGCCAGAGCCTCTGGCCTCCCACATCATGTTGCATCTGGGGATGGATAGCCCAGAGCTGCAGAGGTGACCTGCAATCCCACTGATGGTCTCTTCGCTATTGAAGGAATAGCTGCTTTCATTAAAATGATGGCTCCCAGGGCAGCCAAGGCCAGGGCTGCTGCCTCAAGGACCCTCAACCAGGCATAGGTCCCAGGACAGCTTTGTGGCTAAGGAAGCCAGTGCATATGCGCTCACCAAGGACCCGTATGGGCCCGTTGTGTCCAGGGGACATGATGTTGGCAACCCAGAGCCCTGGCATTCTCCCTGCTTGGGGCTACCATGATGAGAAGAGCCACAGACAGCTGAGGGTGGAGGCCCTGTCTGCTCCATGTTTCCTATAGGATGCTGGGATTGAGCCTTCAAGCTCATCCAGGCCAGGCTATTGCAATTTTTTTGTTTTTCCTTTTAGAGATGGGGTCTCACTGTCACCCAGGCTGGAGTGCTATAGCAGGATCACAACTCACTGCATCCTCAAACTCCTGGGCTCAAGCCATCCTCTTGCCTCAGCCTCCCAAGTAGCAGGGACTACAAGCACACACCACCAAGTCCAGATTTTTTTTTTTTTTTTTTTTTTTTTTTTGAGACGGAGTCTCGCTCTGTCGCCCAGGCTGGAGTGCAGTGGCGTGATCTCGGCTCACTGCAAGCTCCGCCTCCCAGGTTCACGCCATTCTCCTGCCTCAGCCTCCTGAGTAGCTGGGACTACAGGCGCCCGCCACCGCGCCCGGCTAATTTTTTGTATTTTTAATAGAGACGGGGTTTCACCGTGGTCTTGATCTCCTGACCTTGTGATCCACCCGCCTCGGCCTCCCAAAGTGCTGGGATTACAGGCGTGAGCCACCGCACCCAGCCCATGTCCAGATAATTTTTAAAAATTTTTTTAGAGATGGAGTTTCACTATGTTGCCCAGGGTGGTCTTGAGCTCCCGGCTTCAAGCCATCCCCCTGCCTCAGCCTCCCAAAGTGCTGGGATTACAGACATGAGCCACGGCACCCAGGTAGGCTTTTACTAATTTTTGTTTATAAAAACCTTTTCCTTAAACAAAATCTGACCTGGACATTCAGTCAGTCAAGCCTTCAGAAGGGCAGGAGTGGGGATGGGTGTCCCTCAGTCTTGCCCACTCTTTTCTGAGCGCATCGGCAGGGCCCCACGGCTCCAAAGAGCTGAATGAAATCCTCTGGTTTAGTCCAGTGTGCGGATGCCCATTCTACAGGTGAGGAAACTGAGGCTGTGGAGACAGGGTGTGCCCGGGCAGACGTGAGCGGCTCCTGCTGCCCCTGTCCCTGGCACTCCTGCCCTATCTTTCACTGGAAATCATTCACATGGCTTCTGCAGCCTGCAGACCACACTCTGGCCGGCTCCCGCCGGAACCCTGATGCGTACCATATTTCTGGTCTGACAGCCAGCCGTTGTAAAACTGAACCTCCTCCTTGTAATCGCCAATAAGTTTCCCCTTAGAGGAGCTGACTTTGAACTTGCAGAGAACAAAGACCCCTTTGTGGTTTGCTTTTGGGAAGAGAGGTGGAGGGAGAACTGCATAAATAATATGAGAAGCAGCAACCCCAATTATATTTTGTTACCTTCTCTTGTGAATATGAAATAAAAACCACTTTATTTTGAAAGCTGCAGGGGAGCCAAGTTTCTCCGGCTTGGACGTGGAGGCCAGGGGCCCAGGGCCGGGCCAGCAGGACAGTCACTGTGGTTTCGGGGGCAGCCAGGCCAGCTGTGAGCACATCAGGCTGTACTGGCCCCGCCTGGCCCAGGCGAGGCATCATAAAACATGGCATGAGTCGATTTCTTTCCAGCTGCAGGAAGTCTAATTTGTGCAGGAGGAGGGTCATTTCTTTACCATTTGGGGCTGGAAAGAAAACGGCTTTCTCCCCTCCTTCCCCCACCACTGTTCTCAGCCATGCGTGCCTTCCTGAGTTTCCCTCCAGCCTCTTCCTGCCAACACTCCACGCAGCAGGGCCAGCCTGGGGCCCCTGCAGGACTGGGGTGGGGGCTGCAGCTGTCTTCCCACCACTCCACCCTCCCCCAGCACAGGGAAGTCTGGCCCGGCTCACTGCCTGCGGTTTCTTCATGCACTCCATGTCCTGACAGCCTCATGGCCTGTGCCCACACTTTCTCCTCTCTTTGGCAAGCCCCATTCTTCTCTTGAGTTAAAGTGTTGCCTCCTCCAGGAAGCCCTCCCTTAGTCTCTTCCCACCCACCCTTCCGATATTCAGCACAGGGCAGCGTGGCTTTGTCTCAGTGACCCTTCGGTGGACTGAGGTCCTAATTGAGGACATAATTCATCCCTGGGCCCCCAGCACACATCACAGGGCCTGACTCAAGAGCAGCCTGTGGGTAGATAGTTGAGCAAGCCCACATTCTTCTTACTCCATGCGTCCTGGTGCTTAGAGTGGGCAAGGCTCTGTCAACCACAAGCCACCTTCTGTAGGAAAAAAAGGAGAAGGGGCTTGTAGGTTAATATAACTGAGGCGTCTGAGTAGGTGGCTTCAGGCGTGGCTCTATCCAGGGCCTCTCTATCTCTTTTTATCACAGGTAGACCTCCCCACAGGAAAGGAGCTAGAAGGATGCATCCTACTAGCTCAGCAACCCTGTAACCCTGTAAAGGTACAGTCCCTCTGTTCCCATAGCTTGGCAAGTAAATGCTCTGTCCCCAACCAGGCCAGGAGGTCTGGAGGCAGAATCTCTTCTGGGAAAGCGAATGCTCTGGCAATGTTTTGTGAAGCAGACACCCAAAGAGGGAGGTTCAGGGGACATCAGAGACTTCCCTGCCACTCACTGTGCTATCCAGGATGGCTCTGGGCCTGAAAATTCAAATTATAACATTGTATAACTCCTCAATTAAGAATTTATACATCATCTACTTCCAAAAGAGATCCAGGCCACGATATAACTTTGGCCTTGCTTGTAATTCTTCCAAAGAGCTTTCATGGAGCCGTAGCTTCCATGGAGAGAGAAGTGGAGTGATGGGCCAGAGGCCATCGGCAAGCGTGGCCTTCTGATTGGGGCACACCTAAACCAAGATTTGCCTTCTAAATCTGAAGACTTGCTTTCTTTCCCACTCTCCCAGAGGAAACTAAGAAAAAAAATGTAAGCACTGCTGCCGAAGCTGCCTTTGCCTCACAACCGCCATCTCGCCCCAGCTCATACCTCACGGGGTCAGATAGCTTCAGTCTTCCCACAAGAGAAGTCCTGGTGTTCCAGGCACCTGGGGAGAAGCTCACAGTTACTGTGGCTATCGTCGCTGTTGGGTTTAACTTTCTAATAAAACTGTATCTGTGGCCAGGCGCAGTGGCTCACGCCGGTAATCCCAGCACTTTGGGAGGCTGAGGCAGGCAGATCACTTGAGCTCAGGAGTTTGAGACTGGCTTGGCCAACATGGTGAAACCCTGTCTCTACTAAAAATACAAAAATTAGCTGGCTGTGCTGGCAGGCGCCTGTGATTCCAGCTATTAAGGAGGCTGAGGCAGAAGAATCGCTTGAACCTGGAAGGCGGAGGTTGCAGTGAGCTGAGATTGCGCCACTGCACTCCAGCCTGGGCGACAGAGGAAGACTTCATCAGAAGAAAAATAACTGTATCTGCATATATATGTGTGTGTGAATATATATATATATATGAATGTGTCCCCCAAGATTCACGTCTTGAAATTTAATGGCCAATGTGGTAGTATTAAGAGGTAGGGCCTTTAGGAGGTGACTACATCATGAGGCAGAGCCCTCACATATATATATATATATAATATATATATATATATACACACACACATATGTACATACGTAGAGATACATATGTGGAAGCCAGCTAGAACCCAATGCAGAAGGTCCATATTACCTCATGGAATTCACACATAGAGGAGGGTGTCTGGACCCACCACCTCTCTGGTGTCCAGAGAGGGTGTCCCAGTCTATTCAGTCTGCCATAACAAAATACCTAAGCCTGAGTTATTTATAAAGAGCAGAGTATTATCTCACAGTTCTGGAGGCTGGAAAGTTCAAGGTCAAGGCAGCGGCAGGTTCTGGGTCTGGTGAGGGCCCAGTCTCTGATTCTAAGACGGCGCCTGTTGCTGTGCCCTCCAGAGGGATGAATGCTGCATCCTTCCTCACGTGGTGGAAGGGACCGAAGCGGATGAACCCACTCCCTCAAGCCCTTTTCTAAAGGCTCTAATCCCATCCATAAGGGCTCTGCCTCATGACCCAGTCACCTCCTACCTCTTAATACTACCACATTGGCCATTAGATTTCAAGACATGAATCTGGGGGGACACATTCAGATATAGTACAGGGCAATTGACAACACCAAGGACAATCCACAGGTAGGTGGAGAGGCGCCAAACAGGCCTGAAAGACAAAGGGCCTCACACTTCTTGGCCACCCCGTTCAATCCACAAGACACTGAGAGAAGGCTGGATGGGGCCATGGAGAACAGGGACAGAAGCGCTGTCTTTCGCAGATGCAGGCATTCAGCTCTGTCAGTCGGTCCCAGGAGGCGGGGTTAGTGTGCCCACCTATCAGTCATTCTCAGGCTTGTGGGGAGCCCCCTTCCTTCTCTGATTGTCCTTCCTTGGAGCCTGGCTGCCCAACTGCCGTGACCTTAATTCTCAGGGACTCAGGGAGCAGTCAGGGGCAGTGAGGGCCCACAGGACCTTCAAGGCCGGTAGCAGCCAGTGGCACAATTGGCTCAGGCTCTCTGGGGGATCCAGGCCAGGTAAGCAGCCTGCAGGGGGACCTGCGGGACAGGGTTCGAGGGCTGCCCTTCCAAGGGCAAACCTCTTCCCTGGGACAAAGGACAGGGATGTCATTCTGCTTTCATTCACTCATATGTAGCTGGAGGTTGGAGGCCGTGAGATTTTCCTGCCACCTTCTCTCTGGGCAAAAGATTTACTTGCGTGTGCCTCCTGGCCTCTCCCCTGCTCTGAGCCCACAACTCCCCACCCCATGCCGGGCCCTGCTGTCCCTTTTATCCAGTCCCGCCCCAACTAAGATGCCACACCTTTGGAGCTCTGCTCAGCAACCAGCATGCAGGCACAGCACAAACAAGACACGGACCCCAACTTCACTCCACAGTGTTTTATCCTGTGACTGGCATCTGAGTGGGGGAACACGCTGCTGTCCTATCCAAGCCAAGGGCCAGTGGTACAACATGTGTTGTGCAAACAAGCAGTTGTCATAGTTCAAGTAAAGACAATGGAGAGAGACCCACATCCCCATTGGTCTGAGCCCGAGGGAGCTGGCACTGAAGTAGACACTGTCGTGCAGCAAACATTGTCACACCTCATTAAGTTAATATTGTTCATTTGTGGGGGTTTTTTGTTTTTTGTTTGTTTGTTTGTTTGTTTGTTTGAGACAGAGTCCTGCTCTGTCACCCAGGCTGGAGTGCAGTGGCGCGATCTTGGCTCACTGCAACCTCTCCTCCCAGATTCAAGCAATTCTGTCTCAGCCTCCTGAGTTGCTGGGACTACGGGTGCATGCCACCACACCCGGCTAATTTTTTCGTATTTTTAGTAGCAACAGGGTTTCACCATATCGGACAGGCTGGTCTCTAACTCCTGACCAAGGGTGAGCCACCCACCTTGGCCTCCCAAAGCGCTGGGATTACAGGCCTGAGCCACTTCACCCGGCCTCATTTGTGTTGTTTTTGTTTTTGTTTTTTTGTTTGTTTGTTCATTTGCTTTGAGACAGAGTCTAACTCGGTCACCCAGGCTGGAGTGCAGTGGCACAATCTTGGCTTGCTGCAACCTCCGCCTCCCCGGTTCAAGTGATCCTCCTGCCTCAGCCTCCCAAGTAGCTGGGATTACAGGCACATACGATAAAGCCCGGATAATTTTTGTATTTTTAGTAGAGATACGGTTTCACCATGTTGGCCAGGCCTAGTCTTGAACTCCTGACCTCAGGCAATCTGCCCGCCTCAGCCTCCCAAAGTGTTGGGATTACAGGTGTGAGCCATGGTGCCTGGCGTAATTCTGTTCATTTGAATGCCATTCCTCTTTTCACGCCATTTGTATTTAATTTGCAAATGGCGCTTGGTGGTATGATTCTATCACAGCTGTAAGTGTAAGAGGGTTATGCCTGCTTGCAGGTGTTTATGTACTTAAGTAGCAGTATAATAAAAATCATTTAAACTAACACCAGGGGACCAAGAGAATCTTTCCCCCTAAGATGAGGGTGGAAAGGTTGTCCTCCATTATTTGAGTTTGAGAATCGCTGTGATAAAACAATCAACTTTGATGTGTCAGTAGCCATGAAGTGACTTAATGAGGAGGTGGCACGGAAGAGGATTGAAAGCACGGGCTGCTGGGGCTGCTCGGTGTGAGCCCACGCTCCTCTATGAGCTCTGACCTGAGGAAAGGGACTTGGCCTCTCTGAGCCAGGTTTCACACCTGAAAACTGGGGTCAGGGCCTCTGTCCGCGCCGGCTGTCACTCATGTGTCTGCGGCAGAAGCCTGGTAAGTGGTGGGTGGTCCCTCTCCTCAGGGGTTACTCAGTCCAGGCAGGCCTGCTTCACCCAGGCTCCTCTGACAGGCACAGCCTTGACCCATGAAAAGCCCTTCTCCAGGGGGATGCCAGGCCCCGTATCACACAGGACAGAAGAAGTTTGGTTGGAGGGCCTAGGGAAGCAGCCCCCAAGGCCCTCCAGGGCTAATCCTGTTCGGCTGTGGGGCAAAAATTCCAGCACCCAACAGTCTCAAATCCAAGCCAAAGCATGGCCTCAGATCCACCACGTCCTCAACACTACCACAGGGGGGCTTGCTCGCCCCTCAATCCAGGGCCAGCTCAGGTGGGGACAAGGAGAAGGTGACCAGCAGGTGTAGCCTGAGAGCCAAGGGTAGCAGGAGGTGCAGACGGAGTTTGAAAGCGTCAGAGCCCATCTGGCTGATGGAGTCACATGTGCATCTCAGAGAGCCCCAGGCCTCCTGACCTGAGCAGGGGTCAACAGGTGCCCATGCCAGACCCAGGTCCTCTGGTCCTGGCCGCCATGCCTGGCAGCCGCAGATGAACCCAGCGTGAGGTCGGTGAGCTGGGCCAGGCAGAGAGGCGGTGCGGGCCAGGCGGGCAGTCTGGGAGAGGAGGGCTTCGGGCTTCTCTGTGAGGAGCTGTGGTTGCAGACTGGCCTGGCTCCCAGTGTAGCCCCCCAAATCACGGGCCTCCCCGGTTACCCTGGACACTGGGACACCGGACCCAGAGTCCACCCAGCAGGGCCCAGGAGGATTTACTGACAAGGCGAAGGTCTGATTTATTTTTACTTTTCAGGGTTGCCCCCACCAAAATGAAGGCTGCTATTAAACCAGCAGCCACTAAAAATAAATATTTAAACGCCACATCTGTGCAGCTGCGCCAGGCTGGGCGCGCCCTACAGGCATGCCATTTCCCTCGGGTGGCTGGGACAATGACACCCTCGCATGTCCGGGAGCCGCAGCCCCTAAGGGGCCCCGCCTCTGCCCAGTGAGAGGACAAATTCTGCTGTCCAAGAACATCTTTATTCCCCAGTGTCTGGGGAAAGCAGCAACTGACTAGAGAAGGGGACAGAAGGAGACCGAGAAAGGAAAAGCCTCTCCGGAGAGTCCTCCCCTCACGAGGGCGCGAGCAGCCCGGAGACGCCCCACTGCCCTGCCCGCGGCATGGCTGCCTCACTCCAGCTGTGCGGGTCCTGCCGAGACACAAGACAACACCGCCCTGGACGCAGCGAGGTCAGAAACCACACGCGGCAGCGACGCCGCGGGCAGGGAAGGCCGGGCCCTCCAGCTGGGAGAGGGTTGCCTGGAGAGAAGGAAGTCCCCAGGCCGCCGGCGACCTGCTGCTCTTTCCCCAGCCCAAGATTTCCCAAAGCAGCTTTTCTCATCCAGAGGCTGCGGTATAGGGCCCATGACGGCTCCGCTTTGGCGCCTGGGTTGAAAGAGAGGGAGAAAGGACTGGGAGAGAAACAGAAACAGAAAGAAAGAAACAGAAGACAGAGAGACACAGCGAGAGGAAAGAGACAGAGAAAGAAAGAGACAGACACAGAGAGAGAGGCCCGGGGAGAAGAGACACACAGAGAGAGAGAAAAGAAATAAATGGTGGGGGGTGGAGTGGGGCGCTTAGCGACAGAGGAAGAGGAAAGAGGGGGAGAAAGAGACCTTGCTCACAGGGCACCGGAGTAGTCAGGGAGTGAGAGTGGTGCGCAGCCCCTGCCCGGACCCCTGGGCCCCTGAGCCTCCCCGTGCAGAGCAGCCTCCCTTACCCATGTGGGAATGGAGCCCCCAGCCACCAAGGGCCCTGGTGGACCAGACGTGCTCTGGTTGAGGACATTCTGGGTGACCAGAGTCACCCAGGCCTTCTAGGTGGGACTGAAAGAAGCTGCTGCTCGCCAGGGACCTGTAACTTGGGGTGCACTTGGAAATAAGGTTTTCAATATTTTGTGAATAGCACAAATGTTCTCCCCTGTATTTTCATTAAAGCACTATCAGTTAAATGTGCACCTCAATGCTTGTCATCCTGTTTTATCTGTCTCTGGTTTTCTTTTTTAATATACTGAAAAGCTCAAAAACCAAAAGTGGCCGGGACCCCCTCCACCTGCGGCTCACTGGATAGGCTGGTGTGGCTCTCTAAGTGCCCTGGCTAAGTGCTCTCTGACCCAAACAGATCCCAGGTCCTAGAGCAGCCTATGGGCAAGCCCTGCACCTCACAATGTTGACACCTTTGAACTCTGTTGCCTCTTAAAAGTCACTGGAACCTGGGACCCTGAACACCAGGGGGCCAGGGGAGTCAACTGGTGGCAGCCCCGGCAGCCCATGGCAAGGCCACCAAGCTGGGGCTGGGCAGCTGGGAAGGAGGGGCACTGAGGCAGGTGCTCAGCCCACCTGGGAAGGCTGGCAGAGGTTCCTGAGGTAGCACCAGCTTTGGGCAGCAAAAGCCGGTAGCACTGAGACACTCAGGGAGACATGTATCCCCGAGGCCCATCCTGCCCCTGACCTAGCTGGGTGTTATTATGGAAGGTACCTCCTTTTCTGTCCTCTTCCGCCCTCTGAAAATATCTTCAGAGAATCAGAATGAAGAGAAATAGTTCCCCTCACTATTCCATAATACAGCCCTTTACATATTTTATCCCATTGATGTTCACAACAGCCCCACCCTCACTCCCATTGCGTGGGTCTCTGTGCTGCTCCTCAAACACCCCAAATCCTTTTCTGCCCCAGGACCTTTGCACGTGCTCTTCCTCTTGATATGAATACTCTCCCCCTTGTCGAATTCCCTCTCTTCATTCAGGCCTCTATTAAATGTCCTCTCCTCTGAAGATGCTTACTTTACAACCGTGTGTGACTATCCAGGAAAATTCTCCTGTTCTTAGGAAATACTCTGGCATGTTCAGAGATCGCAGTGAATGAAAACGCCAGAGATTCTTTGCAGATTCTTTCCAGCTTCTCCTATCAAGAGGCACAGGCCAGCTCCCCACCCCTCTAATCTGGCCAAGCCTTGCGACTTGCTGTGACTCAGAGAGAGTGGCACAAGAGACACCAAGTGACTCCAAGTAGGGCCTCAAGGGGCCTTCCAGCTTCTGCTCTCATCCTTCTGGAACTCAGGTCCCTGTGAGAAGCCCGAGCCAGCCTGCTGGGGGACACATGGAGGAGAACCAAGGCCCTACAGGCCAATTGCCCCAGCTAACTGCTGGGGATGTGAGGAGGACACTTGGGGCCAGTCACAAAGTTTAGGGTGACTTTTTAGGAAGGAATGTCGAACTGTAACAAGAGGGAAAAACAAAAGCCTGCCACTTAAATTTTTTAAAATAAGAAGTTGAGGGAAAACAGAAATAAAACTTCAAGTAGCTACATCTATGGTTAATTGATTTGCAAGAAGGGTTTCAAGATAAGTTGATGAAGGAAGAATCATCTTTTCAAAAGATAGTGCTGAGACAAAAGGATGAATTTGGACTACTATCTCACACCACATTAAAAATTTTACTCAAAATGGATCAAAGAGTTAAATGTAAGACCTAAAACTTAAAAACATCTCAGAAGCAAACAGACATCAATCTCCTTGACCTTGGATTAGGCAATGGTTTCTTTAGAATTAGATACTATCAACAACAAAAGAAAGCGAACCATCCAGAAAGTGAAAGAACAATACAAATAATGAGATAAAATACTTGCAAGTAATGTATCTGATAAAGACTTCTTTCTAATATGTATAAAGAATTCTTAAACTCAGTAATAAAAAGACAAAATAACCCAATTCAAAAATGACGGAAGTATTTGAATAGACATTTCTCCAAAGAAGACCCCAAAAAAATGGCCAATAATCACATCAAAAGTCATTGGAAAGGCAAATCAAAACCACAGTAAGGCTGGGTGCAGTGGTTCACACCTGTAATCCCAGCACTTTGGGAGGCCGAGGCAAGCAGATCACTTGAGGTCAGGAGTTCAAGACCAGCCTGGCCAACATGGCAAGAGCCCATCTCTACTAAAAATACAAAAAAAAAAAAAAATAAATAGTTGAATGTGGTGGCGCGTGCCTGTAGTCCCAGCTACTCAGGAGGTTGAGGCAGGAGAATCGCTTGAACCCAGGAGTGGGGGATTGCAGTGAGCCGAGATTGCACCACTGCATGCCAGCCTGGGTGACAGAGTGGAACTCTGTCTCAAAAAAAAAAAAAAAAGAACCACAGTGAGACACCATTTCACACCTACTAGAATGACTGTAATTTTTAAAGGGCAGCTAAGTATTAGTGAGGATGTGGAGAAATTGATTGCTGGGACTGGATATACACTCACAAAAGGACGAATCCCTTGGTGGTTGCTGAAAACGTTAAACACAGTTTCCATATGACCAGCAATTCCACTCCTAGCTCTATACCCAGGAAAAATGAAAACATCCATTCACACAAAACCTTCGACATGAATCTTCATGGGAGCATGATTCACAATGGCCAAAAGGTGAAAACAACCCAAATGCCTAGCAGCTGATGAATGGAGAAGAAAATCTGATATAGCCATATAAGGGAATATTATTCAGGAAGGAAAGCAAAAGGAAGGGAATTCTGACATGCTACAATATGGAAGAACCTTGAAAACATTATGCTAAGGGAAAGAAACCAAACGCAGAAAGTCACCTATTATATGATTTCACTTCTGTTAAATTCTGAGAATAGGCAAATCCATGAAGACATAGATTAGTGGCTGCCCAGGGCTCAGGGAAGTGAAGAGTGACTGTTCGTGGTATGGGGTTTCTTTTGCAGGTGACGAAGATATTCCAGAATTAGATAGCAGTGATAGCTGCACAACCTGTGAGTACAGTTAAAGAAAAAAAACACTGAATTGTATACTTTAAAACAGTGAATTTTATAGTATATGAATTATATTTCAGTAAATGAGCCAAAACATCTGCAAAAGATAAAACATGGGCACCTACTATATTTTCTCCAGTATTTAATTTTCTTGATTTGTTCCTTAGTTTTAAATTAATAATTTAAAAAGAACATGTTTCCAATTTTAAATATATCATTCCAATGTAGTAAAACATTTCATATATGAACTAAAATGTCCCCTCACCTTGTAGTTCATGCTCTTATACTGTTTTGGGGGGTTGTTTGTTTGTTTGTTTTGAGACTGAGTTTCCACTGTCACCCAGCCTGGAGTGCAGTGGCGTAATCTCGGCTCACTGCAACCTCTGCCTCCCAGGTTCAAGGGATTCTTCTGCCTCTGACTCCCAAGTAGCTGGGATTACAGGCGGCCGCCACCACGCCCGGCTAATTTTTTGTATTTTTAGTAGAGATGGGGTTTCACCATGCTGGTCTGGCTGGTCTTGAACTCCTGACCTCGTGATCCGCCCACTTCGGCCTCCCAAAGTGCTGGGATTACAGGCAGGCATGAGCCACCACTTCCGGCCTCTTATACTGTTTTAAATGTTAAACACAAACAAGACTTAAGCGGCCACATAGAATGACAGAATCGAAGTCACTCAAGTTCCAAATCTTCCTCTTTCCAATCACTGTGCTATTGTTGCTTTGCCAAATCTGCTGTTTAAATGTGGGAATTCACAGTACCCTGGGGCACTCGAGACATGAATTATGTCCAAAGTGGCTTCAGAGTGCCCACAACTTACTTTCAAAAAGCATATTTCTGGACCAACTTTATACCTGGGAGTTCTGAAATTAACTTTCACTTAGAATACAAAGCTTATTAAAGGATAATAAATAAAATCAAGTTGATTTGTGTGTATACATATAAACCCTCACAATTGTTTAGAATTTAGATCAACAAAATATTTTCCCTGGCAGGAGTATTTAATCATGCCTGGTGATTAAAAAACAAAAAAACAAAACAACAACAAAACAAACAGTAATCTAAGTAGATTTTATTACTGTCACTTCAGTGATAGTGCGTCACCTCCTTGCCTGAACCCAGGCACACAGCTCCCACTACCCCACTCTCACTTTCTATTTCCCTAGTGCTTTGAAGATTCCACTTTACCCACTGCAGGAGAACATTATGAGGCTAGGTAGTATAATCCCCACTTGACAGATGAGAAGGCAGGGGCCCCAGAGAGGTGAGAGGCTTATCCAAGGGCCAGCAGGAGGGGACAGACCTGGAAGCCAGTTCTGCAGGGCTCAGCTCCCACGTCTCAGGGCCTGGTCCCCACTAGCCCCTCTTATTAGTGACATGGGTGGGTCTACTCCCCACAGTTCTGGCCGTCAGACTTACCCAGGCTGTGCCTCATCCTCGCAGTACCTGCTCTCAGCTTGGAAAGAATCTGGAAATTCATTCACAACCAGGTGCTGAGAGCTGCTAATAGGCTCCTTTCCAAAGAGGTAATTGCCTTTATCAAAGAGGGTGCTCTTTAATTAGCTGAAAGATGCCTCTGCAAGTGTGATGTCGGGCCTCCTCCCTAGGCTGCTGGGATCACATCTGTCCTCCCCCACCTCACCTCAGGAGTAGTTTGCTCCCCAGAGAGGAGCCCTGTCTGAGAGTACATCCAAAGAGATGTCCCACAGTGAACTCAGCCTCAAAATGCATTTGGAGTTGCAAATTAAATGACATAGTCTCATGACCTGTGTCTGATTCTGTGGAACTAAGAAAATCCAGTTTCTCCCGAACTAACACGAGTATCCTACAGCCTAGCCTTTGCCTGGTGAACACAGACAGCCTCTCCGGGGCCTGGGAGAAGGCGCTGTAAGAGGACAGGGCCTCACCAACTCTAGAAGGAGCTCTAAGAAGATGGGGCCTCACAAACCCTAGAAGTGTGTCTCGCCCTTCTCAGCTCACTCAGATGCTTTGTCTCCAGAATTCTCACATTTACAAAGCTTAATGAGTGCCAATTTACTCATCATTGTCCTCCCAGGCCTCACAACGCATTAAAATCCTTCTGCACAGACAGATTAGGAGACAAGCCTAAGGAAAATGTACATCTGCTTTTAAAAAAAAAAATACAGTTTCAGGTTCCACTTTACATCAGCCAGGGTTTAGTTACAGGAAACAGAAACCACGCTAACAATTTTAAGCAAAAAGGGGTTTAGACAGGAAATTAGGGGCTTACCATTTTATTGAGAGGCATGGGCCGGGCCTATTGGAGTGGTGCCCAGAAAAAGGCCTGGGGACCAGCCGGCTGGGCTCTGCTAGCTTGGCTCCACTCAGCCAGGTGGGGGTCGGGAGGCTACCAGTACTGTAGCATACCTGCCTCTTGACCCCAAAAAGGGACTGAATGGACCCTGCAACGCTGCCACAGGAAAACAACCACCACAACTTTGCTTGCCAGCAGAAACGGCCAAAAGCAGCAGGAGGAGAGTCTTGGCCTCTGAATCATAGTGGCGTGCAAAGAATTGGCAGGACTAGGGATGTGCTGGAGCTGGCTCAGCCTAGTGACAGCCAGCGGCGCACAGCAATTCCAATTCCGGGTCCAGGGACACCATGGGATAGCAAGATTGAAATTGACCACAGTGGATATATTTACACCATGGAAATCAGCAAGCACTAACAGCCAGGTTGCCTTTTTAAAATTTAATTTAATTTAATTTTTTCTTTTTTTTGAGAGCTGGTTGTTAAACATTCACCACTGGGCATAACCCATTTCACATTTAGAACTCTAGCGGCAAGGGAAGCGGGAAAAGCAGTGGTTCACCTTCCAGCCTTTGAAAGAACAGAGAGAAGAGCATACCAAATACTAGCTGCCAAGCCATCTTCCATTACACATACTCCTAGGAATGTATCCTGCAGTAAACTTGCACATGTGTGAGGTGATGAATGGCTGCTGATGCTGCACTTTGCTGGTAATTGCGTGGAAACAACATTTCTTAACACAATTGCTCTTGAGCATATGTGAAGTTTATTAACCCTGGAGCTAAGGAATTGGCAAGGTGACAGAATAGTGGGTTGGTTCAAAGATGGCTTGGAAATTGTTGATTTGTATCTACGGGGGGTGGGGGGAAGAATGCTTGCATAAGCAGCTAATTAAGGAGAGGCAGCTAATAAGGTCAAGCATACAGTTTCATTTAACATGATTGTTAAGACGTAATTTCCTTATCAGCTGGAACAAGTGAGGTTTGAGGCACAGTAATCTTGGGGGTGATTTCCAGAGAGGCCAACTGTTCATCAGAAATAATAAGAAACACATTCAAGGTGCACTTTATCTGTGGCTCTTAATTAAACAAAGTTACAAGATTTTATGCCCCAGCTGATCTGGAGAGAGCCCATCAGCTCCAAGGCAGCAAGCATGTCAAGCAGAGGTTACAGCAAAGCACCTGGCAAGCAGGATCTGCACTGGCCTCTGGGATGCTCAAGCTTCTGGTTCTAAGGGGCTGAATGTGCAGGTCACCTAGCCCTCTGTGTTGTTTTTATTTGACAATAGCCAAATATGGCAATAAGTTGCTATGCACTGAATTGTGTCCTCTCTAAATCCGTATGTTGAAGCCTGAACCCTACAGTGTGACAGTATTTGGAGACAGGGCCATTAGGAGGCAATCAGGGTTAGAAGAGGTCAGAAGGAGGTAGCCCTGATTCTCTAGGGCTGGTGTCCTCTTAAAAACAGGAGAGATGCTGGGTGCAGTGGCTCACACTTGTAATCCCAGCACTTTGGGAGGCCTAGGAGGGTAGATCCCAAGGTCAAGAGATCGAGACCATCCTGGCCAACATGGTGAAACCCCATCTTTACTAACAAAAATTAGCCAGGTGTGGTGGCACACACCTGTATAGTCCCAGCTACTTGGGAAGCTGAGGCAGGAGAATCACTTGAACCTGGGAGGCAGGGTTGCAGTGAGCCGAGATCCCACCATTGCACTCCAGCCTGTGACAGAGCCAGACTGTCTCGAAAAAAAAAAAATCATAGAGACAGAAAAAGTAGGGAGAGACAGTGTTCTCTGTCTGCCTTTGAGGATACAGCAAGAAGGCAGCCACCTGTGAGCCAGAAAGAGAGCTCTCACCAGGAAGCAGCTCTGATGGCACCTTGATCTTGGACTTCCAACCTCCAGAACTGTGAGAAAATAAATGTCTGTTGTTTAAGCGCCCCAGGTGGTGGTATTTGTTACAGCAGCTGGAGCTGACTAGCATACAAGCTAAATGTCCATTAATAGGGAACTAGTTGCAGTAAAGGGACAAATCACAGAATGGAAGAAAATTTTGTAAATAATATATCTGATATGGGATTAATATCCAGGATATATGGAGAACTCCTAAAACTCGACAATAACAACAAACAACAAAACCCAATTTGAAAATGGGCAAAGGACTTGAATAGATGTTTCCCCAAAGAAGATGGCCAACAAGCACATGAAAAGATGCTCAACTCACCAATCATTAGGGAAATGCAAATCAAAACTATGAGATACCACTGCATACCCATTATCATGGCTACTATTTTAAAAAAAAACAGACAATAGCAAGTGTTGGCAAGGATGTGAAGAAATTGGAATTCTTGTGATGTCGGGAATGTAAAATTTTGCAGCTGTGTGGAAAATAGTATGGCAGTTCCTTAGAAAGTTAAAAATTGAATTACAATATGATCTAACAATTTCACCTCTGTGTACATAGCCAAAAGAATTGAAAGCAGCATCTCAAAGAGAAACTTGTACACCAATGTTCATAGAAACATTATTCACAATAGCTGAAATGTGGAAGCAAGCTGAGCATGCATGGATGAATGAATGGATAAACAACATGATGAATACAGACAACGAATATTACTCAGCCTTCAAAAGGAACAAAAGTCTGAGACATACTGCAGGAGGCATGAACCTTGAAGACATAATGCTAAGTGAAATGAGAAAGGACTGTGTGATTCCACTTGTATGAGATAACTGGAGGAGTCAAAATCATAGAGACAGAAAGAATGGTGGTTGCCAGAGGCTGGGCAAGGGACAAGTGGTATGGGGAGTTAGTATTTAATGCTTACAGAGTTTTTGGTTTTATAAGATGAGAGTTCTGTGGATGAATAGTGGTGATGGTTGCACGACAATGGGAATATACTTAATATCACTGAACTGCACACCTAAAAATGGTTGATATGTGTTATAGTTTGGCTTTGCGTCCCCACGCAAATCTCATGTTGAATTGTTATCCCCAGTGTTTGAGGAGGGTCCTGGTGGAAGGTGATTGCATCACGGGGGTGGATTTCCCCCTTGCTGTTCTTGTGACAGTAAATGAGTTCTCACAAGACCTGGTTGTTTAAAAGTGTGTGACACCTCCACCTTCACTCTCTTCCTCCTGCTCCAGCCATGTAAGACATGCCTCCTTCCTCTTTACCTTCTGCCATGATTGATTGTAAGTTTCCTGAGGTCTCTCCAGCCATGCTTCCTGTACAGCCTGCAGAACCATGAGCCAATTAAACCTCTTTTCTTTATAAATTACCCAGTCTCAGATATTTCTTTATAGCAATGTGAAAATGTACTAATACAATATGGTAAATTTTATGCTGTGTATATTTTACCACAGTAAAAATTTTTTAATAGACAGCTGGTTAAATATAGTGCATCTATCCAGTGCCTCATTGAATACCATGTGAAAGGTACTGCCTAGAGTTGTGCAAACAGCCATATTGACTCCGATGATGAAATACCATGCCACCATTAACACAAGAGGTAGCACTATATGCATAACGAATGAGCTCCATAACATGTTAAGTCAAAAGAAAAGAAAGGAAGAAATCATATATATAGTATGCTGCCATTCAGGTTAAAAGTGGTAAAAGAAGTCTATAAATGTATTTGCCTGACTAAGCAAAAATATCTCTAGAAAGATACTCAAGAAAATGACCCCACTGGTTGTCTCCAGAGAAGAGTAGCTAGACGCAGGAGTAGAAAAGGAGATTTTTACCAGATGCTTTTTGGTTCATTTTTAATTTTGTACTAATTTACAACTATTGCCAACTCAAAAATATTTAATTTTAAAAAATGGTTGCAGGAGTGAAAATACACCAGCCATTGAAGCATGCTATGTGGCCCTGGAAACCATGGGTTGGAGTGGATGCCTTAGGTATCTGCTTTGGGGCAGGGACTAACACTGGACTTCAGGGCTTGCAGGGGGCTGGAGTCCTGGGTCTTACCTTGAGTGAGTCAATGACCCCTTTGGCCTCCCCTCTGCCCTCAAGGTCCTCATCTGTGGCCACCCTGCGACAGGAATAGACATAGCCTATGCGTCTACAAATCTAGGCATGAGGTGGGCTTCTCCTCCTAGGCAAGGCAGGGGCTCAGGTGCTCGCTGCAGCATAGCCCAGGTCTGCTTCCAAAGCCAATACATCTGCCAGTCTCCACTAAGGCACCCCAGGAAGAGCTAGCTCCATCCTCACATGGAGAGCAGTCTGGTCAGGGACGCCAACTGGTCCTTGGGCTCCGGAGGCACAGCCTGGCTGGAGTCCTGGAGTCATTGCGTCCCTGAGTCCTCACCATCAGTGGCCATGTCGGCTCCTGGCCCAAGGGACAAGCCTGGTGCACTCTGAGTGACACTGTGGGGATTGGAGAGGGTGTGGCCTGTGGGGCCAGTGGCACAGGACTTTGCAGAGGCTCAGAGATGCTGACCTGTGCTCTTTCCTGAGGCCTAGCTCCAGCCCAGAGAGGCCACCAGAACTGCTTCATGAAGGCGGTTCAAAGAAACAGCTGGCTCAGCAGTTAGACGTGGGCAAGGTCTCCGCAGAGCATGTGTACGTGCTCAGCTGTCCCTGCTCGGCCCAGAGGCGAGGACTGCTGTGCTGCAGCCCTCTCTGGCCCCCTCTTCCCTTCCTCCCATCCTTCCCCACCAGGAGGCTTCCCTTCCCCCACAGGCCTCCACTCCACACTCGAGGGGAGCACCTTTGCTCACGCCTTCTGTAGCTGTCTGCGGAGTGGAGGGGGTGAATGTGCTGGGAGCAGGAGGAAAGGGACTGCCATGTGCTCGTTGTCGCCTGTTCGAGGAGATGCGTCCACTCTGGCCCTTCCCCTGCACTGGGCATGTCACTGTCACCTAACCACTGCCCCTCTTGTGGAGGGACTTGTGAGGTCCATTGTCCCGGGGAGCAGGGTCTCAGAGGCAGAGCCCAGCACCCCGCCTCTCTCATCAAGCACCTTCTCCTCAAACTCCCCTTGAGATGGGGTGAAGGGATGAGGTCACAGCTTCCGGGATCTGGCTGACTGAATGACCCCCTCCACAGCACGAAGCGAGGGGGCCGTGGTTCCTCACCTGCACCATGCACCAGGCCTGCCAGCTCCTCTCCCACCTCACCTAGCCCCCACCCCATGAGGTGAACAATAAGGACACAGAGACTCAGGGACATGAGTCCAAGTGACATGAGGACCACAGACCCCCACACCTGGAGCTGACATAGGGAGTGACCATTCACATTCCAGAATCCCAGAAACCCCAAACTTGGTCACTGTCACCTAGGAAAAGGCTCTGGTCAGCCCCACAGGCCTCTTCAGGGCCAGGCCAGCCATGGGCAGCTGTGTGAGGAAGCGGCTGGTCAGCCTCTGCCCATGCCTTCCTGGTTGGCCAGCAGCAACTCTTCTGTACATGAAAGAGTCTCCATCCGCTCTTGAAAAAGTCTCCCTGTCACCCACCTTTCCCCTCCTGACCTCTGACCCTCCTGCACCCCAGTCCCACGCTCCTTTGCCAGGCCCCAGATGCTTAAGAGGACCCCAGGGTCTGAGGACCTGGGTCTGGCCAGGGCACAGCTGCCAGGTACCTCTGACACCTCCCATCTGTCAGGGCCACTCTCAGTCATATGTTCCTAATTCCCTGACACTCAGTTCCATATGAGCGGTGAAGTGGGAGGGGCGGCTCCACTGCTGAACAACTGCAGCCCCCCAGGCACCTTGGCTGGAACCACGAGGGGCTGCAGCTCAGGCATGGCCTTGCCCCAGGAAGTTCCTGCCAGGTGGCCCAGAGCCAACCAGGAGCCAGGAATGGCCAGCAGGGCTGGGACTGAAAGCCTTTCTGTAGGCTTGATGTTTCTGGAACCTGTCCTTGAAAGGTTTCAGCAGAATCCCTCCTCAGAGATTGTACTGCCTAAGACCCCTTTAAGCGAATCAAGAAGACAAAGCCATTTCCTGGAGAACCAGGGGGGTGGAGCTAGGCCCAGTGTCTCAGCCTTTAAACCAGGCTTCTCTGTGGGGGCAATCATTTCCTTCCCGTCTCTCACCTGCAGCCACCTGCTGTCCAGGATATTTGTGCCAAAGATGGCTATTGGATGGCATGGCCTAAGGTGTGATCAAGGGGTGAGGTGCATCCCTTTGGGCTGAATTATTTTTTAATCAAATTTATTGCTATAATTTGTATGCAGTTAATTTCACCCTTTTTGGGTATGCAATGTGATGAATTTTGACAAATGTATACTTTCATGTAAGCACCACCATCAAGATAAAGAATATTCCCACCACCTCAAAAGGTTTCCCCATGTCCCTTTTGGTCAATATCCATCCGTCACCCCAAGACCTGGCAACTACTGATCTCTTGTCCATAGGGATATGGTTTTGCTTTTTCCAGATTGTCATATAATTGAAATCATATATGTAGGCTTTTGGGTCTGGTTTTTGTGACTTGAGTTTCATCCATGTTGTTGAATAAATCAGGCATTCATTCCATGTATTGCTCAGTAATATTCCATAGCATGGATGTTCCACAGTCTGCTTATCCATTCCCTAGTTAATGGGCATTTGGGTTGTTTTTATTTTTCAACTGTTATGAATAGTGCTGCTATCAACACTCATGTACAAGGTTTTATGTAGACACATGTTTTCATTTCTCTTGGATAAATACCTAGGAGTGGGATTGCTGGTTATATGGTAGGTATAGTTTAACTTTGTGAAAAGAAACAGCCAAACTGTTTTCTAAATGCTCATACCATTTTACATCACACCACAATGTATGGTAGGTCCTCTCCAGCATGGTAGTTCCTCTCCAGCACTTAGTGTTGTCAGTCTTTTTAATTTTAGCTTTTATGTATTTTATTTTATTTTTTTTTTTTAGTAGGTGTTTCACACTTGATGCTCAGGCTGGAGTGTGATGGCATGATCTTGGCTCACTGCAACCTCCATCTCCTGGGTTCAAGTAGTTCTACTGCCTCAGCCTCTGAAGTAGCTAGGATTACAGGCATGTGCCACCATGCCCAGCTAATTTTGTATTTTTAGTAGAGATGGGGTTTCACCATGTTGGTCAGGCTGGTCTCGAACTCCTGACCTCATGTGAGCCACCTGCCTCGGCCTCCCAAAGTGCTGGGATTACAGGCATGAACCACCTCGCCTGGTCAATTTTAGCTATTTCAATAGATGTATGGTGGCACCTTATCATGGATTTGATTTGCATTTCCCTAATGATTAATAATGGTAAGCACCTTTTCATATGCCTGTTGGCTATCTGTATATCTGCTTTGGTGAAGTGTCTATTCATTTCTTTCCATCCCTTTCTTTAACAGGCTTGTAATTGCTTTGAAACATGTGTCTTGAACATTGCTCTGATCACTGACCAAGGAAGAGCCCGTTCATTCAGCAATGGCTCTCAGCTCTCAGATGCAACTGTTTACAAGTCATGCCCTCTCCTGACCCCTAGACTCACTTCAGAGGCTACACTAAAGTGAAAGCCACAGACCAGACAAGGGGAAGCCCTACCTTGGGCAGTAGGCAGGACAAGTCACGGCACCCCCCTGCACTTCCGGTGGGCAACTCCCATGGGGGCCCAGAGAGAAAAGATGTGTGAGTCCGCAGAGGTCCCTGAGAGGGTAAAATAATAGTTCAGCCACATATCTCTCAATGATAGGGATACGTTCTGAGAAAGAAGGCGTTGTTAGGCAAGTTTGTCACTGTGTGAACATCCTAGTGTGTTCTTACACAAGCCTAGGTGGTATAGCCTACCATATGGGACAGCCTGCTGTTCCTAGGCTACAAACCTGTACATCATGTTACTATACTGAATACCGTAGGCGAATATAACATGATGGTAAGTAGGTGTGTATCTAAACATAGGAATGGCACAGTAAAAATATGGTATTTTAATCTTATGGGACACAATTGTATATGCAGTCCATCATTGACCAAAACATCATTATGCGGTGCACAGTTGTACTCAGTTAAGATAAACCAGAAAATATACGTAAAGCACTCAGTCAGTGCCCAGAAAACAGTAAGCACTCATTAAACATTAGCTACTGTCATTATTATAATCTCATCATTCCCAAGTTGATAAAAATTGTCTTCAGTTGGGAACATGATGTCCACATCCAGAAACAGCCCCTGCAGTGGAGACCCAGGCAGGGCTTCAAAAGGATCTAGAGGCTGTCACAAGCCCCCGAAGTCCCTCCATCCCTGTGAAGATGAGTTCAGTTCCTACCTGCTGCCCAAGCAGAACTCTGCGGGTTTCTGTTGGCATCACCAGCTGTCCCCTGCCCTCTCTTTTCTAGCAGCCCCCGGCAGTCTTGCATCTCACATGCACACAGGCACACCCCTTCATGCCTTTTGTTCCTCCATCGAGGACGCCTCATCCCTCCAGCCTCCTCTTCCAGGAAGAGGTCTCAGCCACTCCCATTCCTCTGAACCTCTACAACCAATATCTCCTGAACAGTGACTGTGGGCGAGGACTGTATGAGCAGAGACCCACTCCCACATATTTGAGGAGTGGGGAACTGGCACCAGGCGGTGCACTGAGGAAGGCACCGAGAGAGAGAGGAGCTGGGACAATGGAAAGGGCTCACAGAACTGCTAAGCAAGGACTCACGTTTCACTCTAGGTCAATGGGAGGCACTGAAGGTTGAGGACATGAGAAAATATGGTCAGGAAGCCAAACAGAGGTACGGCCAGGAGAAGGGCAGCCGGAGCCTGGGTGGGTTGTGGAAAGAATGAGGGTTCAGGAGAAGTCGTTCCTCACTGTGCAACCGTGGACAATTCCCCAAGGCTCTCCAAGCCTTGATTTTCTCCTCTGTGAAATGGGCTAACAATAACAAGCCAGCCTGCCTCTGAGAGGGGCTAGGGGCAGGTAGCTCAGAGGAGTGGACATCCTTCACAAACCACGAACATGACACCACAGGTTGTGCCTTTGCACGGGTGGGTGTGGCAGGCAACACGGTGGGACTGAGGTAGACCACATGGATGTGATGGGGACTGAGCAGGGAGGGACATCTAACATCCAGGCACATGCAGTACCCTCTTCATACGCCTGTGTTCCAGGGGCCACTTCCCCTTCCACACACATGCACAGCCAACTAACAGATCTGCCTTCTAAGTCCACAAGTAGCTACGAGGACAGACCAAGCCATGCACACATCCTGCACTCTGCTCCTACCCCACCACCCTAACAGTGTGGGCAGGGCCTGTTCCTCCATGTTTAGCACACATACACTCGATACCCTGTGTGTGGGGGATGGGGGGCAGTGTCTGCGTTGTGTGTACTTGTGTTTGTGTTGCATGCATGTGTTGCGTGTGTCTTGTAAGCATGTGCATGCATGTGCATGTGTGAATGGTTTCTTAGCATACGTTTTGTTCTGACTTGCTTTAACACCAGGACTTGGGGACCTTGGCTTCAGGACATCCTCTGTGAGCAGTGCAGAATTGCAGAGCCACCAGCCGCTGCACCGTGTTTGGGTTATCTCAGACCTCACTTAGCCAAAGAAAGGCAAGGAACAATAGTGACAGATTTCTGAAGTGCGGTTATTTCATAAACTGCAGAGTTGGCAGGGCTGTTGATCTGTGCATGCCAGATTTTTCAGGTGAGGATTCTGAGAGGTCCAGAGGCTGCCCCAAGCCAGTGTGCAGAGGACAGAGTTAGACTCCCAGGGCCATGCTCAGAGGAAGGTGGCACTAAGGGATCTGCTCCCAAAGATGTGGTCTGCTCCTGTCTCTTGGGACCTATGAGTGATCAGACTCTCTACCTGGCATTCCTGAGGACGTCCAGAAGGAGCCCAAAAGACTGGGACTGGAACCTTTGCCCTTTCCAAAAAAGGACATTGAACCACTGCCTGCCAGGGAAGCTCTGGCCCAGTGGGAGCAGAGGCAAGGGAGGGGCCCAGCCCAGGAGCCCCAGATCTTTACCCTAAAGGGCTTTTCCACTTTGCAATCAGCAGATTATCTCGGGGTGGTACTTCAGTGTCCAGTGAGCACCCGAGTCCTCCGTGACCTTCCACTGCGTGGGAGTAGCCCCATAGACTGGCTTGGCCTGAACCGGCTATTCACTGAGGGTGTAGATCAGCGATTTTCTACTTTTCTCCTTCCTTCTCCATTAGCAGATGTTCTTCTGTAAAGAGGAGCTTCCCAGGTTCCCTGGGAGGAACAGGTGCTCCTCCCGTGAAGCTCCCCGCAAGTGAGGATCGATGGGCTTTCCTCTTGTCTTCTCTCTCTTTGCTTTGTCTTTTCCTGTTTTATCACAATGGGCCCATGGACTGAACACACAATGCTTTATGCTCACGTATAGGCACCATGCTTTTTGAAGTTCCAGTTGTCCCGGAAATCTCTGGGCACTTCCTGCTTTCTGGCACGGGATGTCCAGGCCTACCTCAAACCATTCCTGCCCAGACCCGGAACCAGCCAGTCTCCCAAAGAGCCCTGGTCCCTCGGGGTGGGACTGGGATTCAGAATCTAAGATCCAACTATTGTGTTCATGGCTATGTGGTGACCTGCTTCTCCTTACAGAAAAAAGATCTGACTCCCCAAAGAGGGGCTGGAGGTCCCCCAGTCCCACAGGCAGCCAGGGCACAGTGGGGCTGAACTGCAAGACTCTGCCCCGGCTCTTTGGGTGGGGAGAGGTTTCTAGGTTGGTCTCTACTAGCTCGTGGCTCTCCAGAGGGAGGCCTACCCAGGGTCCTTTGCGTATATTTGATCTGACCCCTGTGGTCAGGGCCTGAAACACGGACGATGAGTAATTTCCAGAGTACTGAAAAGGCCAGCCACGGAAATAGAGCTGCCCACCCACTGGCTGATGTCTCAAATTCCACCATTCCTTCCTAAATATGGAGATTCAAATCCCGATCTAAATGCAACATCCCTGAAGATTTCACTGTCCGTGTTCAGGTGTTTCTAAGAGCAGATACCACTGATAGGGCAGACATGACCCTGAGGCCCCTGGCCCTGAGGTTGGAGGGAGGGGCTGCCCTGTATTGGAGAAGAGCCTGGGGACCTAAGCAGGCTTTGAAGACTTCACACACACATGTGTCACAGTCTGCCAGCTCCAGTCCCCTGCTCACCCACTGTTTTAGGAAAAAAAAATACATCATCCCCGCAACCTCCAGACCCCCAGGGGGCTCCCGGGGCTGGCTGCAGAAAGCCCAGCTTCTGCTGGGGCACAGTGGACCTTTATGGCTGAAACCCGTCGAACCTCATGTGAGTCAGCAAGGAAACACGTGTGCTCTCTTTTCCTTTAGAACCCCTGTGGTCTCCAGGGCCTAACAAGGTACAAATGGAAATGTTATTCTTGCCAGAGTTGAGAGACATGGAGTGGAAATACGAAACCAAGAGCAGCGGTAGGCAGTGTGTGTGTGTGTGTGTGTATGTGTGTGTATGTATGTGTGTGTGTATGTGTGTGTGTGTATGTGTGTGTGTATGTGTGTGTGTGTATGTGTGTGTATGTGTGTGTGTGTGTGTGTGTGTGTGTGTGTGTATGTGGCGGGGGGTGGGGTGGGCTTGACTCTGGCTGGCATCTGTTTTGAGGGGTGAGCCCCAAAAGACTTTAAAGGGGCTACACCCTTTCAGACAAATTCACCCCACCCCACCCCTCCACTCTGCGCTTCCCCACCTGTCCCCCCATGGGATCCAAATACCTTTCAGGCCAAGAAGCATCTACCCCATTAACAGAAAGACCCCATTTCAGAATTCAAGGTTTGTTGTCAGCTCACAGGGAGCTACTTCTCTTTGTGGCAGAATAATATAATAATTTAACATGTTGACAAAGTGCTTTGCTTTGGGTTTGGGGGATCTTTTGGTACTTTATGCTGCCCCATCACTTAGGCCGTTCAGGTAGAGGTTATTTCAGACTCGTTGTCCCCAGGGTGGGGCCGCACAGTAGGGAACAGGGCGTGCACTGTACATTTTCGACTTCCACTGATGGCTACACAGACTCTGGGAAGTGAAACTACATTAAGAGCCGAGGCCTAAAATTGCAAGAGCCAGGCTTTATAACAGATCAACGTTTTTGGGTTTTTGGTTTTATGTTTTGGTTTTTGGTTCCAAAAGGCTCCGAAGATAAAGTTTAGACCATAAACAATAGGATAGGAGGACCTGTATAACAAGCCAGTGTCCCACCTGGAGAGAGAGAGTCTGTCCCAGCTGGAGGAGAGGCTGGAAAGGAAGCAGGGGAGGCGGATGCTGTCTGAGAAGCTGGGCCGGGCCCCTCAGCGCCTGCCAGGACCACGTGCCAGAGAAGAAAGCCCAGGACCCTGCAGAGCGCAGGAGAGGACAGAAGAGAGCCAGGCCTGGTAAACCTCAGCCCCCCAGGGCTCCTACCCAGGGCAGATGAGCTGGCTGGGCTTGAATATGAAGCTGAGGCTCCCGCCAGCTTTCCTGCCCATAGCCCAGGCTGTCTCCTGGTCCTCACAGCTAAAGGTGCACTCTGGTCCTCGCCTCTGCTCCGAGCAGCAGGATGGAGGAAAGGGAAGATAGGCAGAGGCCATGCCCAGATGGGTCTTCTGGATATTTCCCAGTCACTGCCTACTGGCATTTCTGCTTTCATCCTTATCTCAGGAAAGAGGTCACCTGGTCACACCCAGAGGCAAGGGAGGCTGAGACCTGTGATCTTCATTCCAAGGGGCCCGGCTCAGAGTCAGGAGGTCTGGGAGACAGTGAAAGGACATGGGGCAGAGGACCAGTAACCTCTCTGCAGTGTGTCCAGTCACCAGATGCTCCTGCCTCTGCTGACAGCACAGGGTGCCTGAGTCCCCAACAGCTGTGTCTCCAACACTCCTCCAGAAAGACGACCCTCCATGGCTCTATTTTGGGTTCTCAGGTTTAGGAGTCAGGGGGCTCCCTTTCCTAGGAACCCCCGCTTGGATGAGGCGATTTTACAAATAAGAGTTAGCCCAGCCCACCAGAGCTGTGCTGCCCAAAATGGTAGCCACTACTTATCTGCCACTATCGAAATATAAATTCAAACTAACTAAAATTAAGTATAGTTTGGAAGTCATCTCCTCTGCCACATGAGCCACACTTCAAGTGTTCCATGGCCACCCAGGGCTAATGGTTCCCATATTGCATGGCACAGACCCAGAACCTTCCACCATCACAGAAAGTTGTATTGGCAGTGCTACCCCAAAGGCACAAGGAACCAGAGGCCTAGGGCTCCATGTGGGGAGCTGCAGGAGTGACCCCAGCCAGTGCACCTGATTCTTTCTTACCACAGTCCCTGCTGCTGGCGGTGACTGGCACCACCCCATGGACCCATCACTGCTGAGGGGCAGAATGGACACTCAGCTTGATCCCAAAATCCAGCCACATTGTATGCCCCCAGTGTGGGAGGAGAGACCAACAGGCATGGCCAAAGATAAGGAGAAAGACAGGGAGCTGAGGGTGAGAAGGACTGGAGTGCTGTGCCTCTGTGATAGCTGACTGGGCAACTGGAGGCAAATCCCCTCTGTCCTCAACCTCCTCATCCATCCGCCCGCCCACCCACCCCTCTATCCATCTATCCATGTACACGTACATTCATTTACCCATCCACTCATCCATTTATCTACCCACCATCTACCCTTTCACCCACCCATCTGCCTATCCACCTATCTACCCATCCACTCAACCATCTATCCACCTACACCCATCCACCCATCCACATCCATATACCCATACACCCAAACATCCATCCACCCACTCATCTACCCATCCACTCACACATCTATCCATCCGCCCAGCTATCTATCTACTCACACATTCATCCACCCATCTACCAATCCACACACCCATATATCCATCAACCCATGCACCCATCACTCACCTATTTACCCATCCACTCATCTATCCACCTATCCACTCATCTACCTGCCCACCCAACCACCTATCTACCCCATCATCCACCGATCCACCCACCTATTCACCCATCTATCCATCCATACACCCATCTATCCACTTGGGTACCCATAAACCCAAGTACCCATCTATCCACCCATCTATCCATCCACCCACCTATCCACCCATCAACTCAACCATCTATCCACTCACACATCCATCCACACATCTACCAATCAATACACCCATATGTCATCCACCCATGCACTTATCCACCCATCTATCCATGTACCCATGCATCCATTTACCCATCCACCCATCTGTCCATCCAACCATCCATCCCTCCACTCATCTACCCACCCCTCCACCCACCTATTCACTCATCCAGCTGTCTACCCAACCACCTATTCACCCTCCCATCCACCCAACCACCTATTCACTCAACCATCCACCCATCCACCCAATCATCCACCCATCCACCCACTTAGCCTTCCAACCATCCAACCACCTATCTACTCATCCATCCACCCATTCACTCATTCATCCATCTGCTCCATACTCCTGTCTTCCAGGCATTGTGTCATTGTGGGTACAAAAATGAATGACCCATAGTCTCCCACCTCAATATGAAAATAATTAGCAGAATAATAATAATAATAGCAACAAGAACAATAATTGGTATAGTGGTGTAATATGTGTTCTGATAGATGTGGAGTGAGTGCCCCTTGCAGACACAGTGAGTGGTAAATGCTGGCAAGTGCTGAGGAGCCCTCCCAGGTCCCTCTCCCTCTAAGAGTCTATGCTTCCCTGGGTGGGCTGAGTCTGTCAATCCAAATGCTGGGCCTGACCCAGACCCCCTGAGGGAGGCTTGTGGGAGGCCAAGCTACATCCCCCACACCTGCTCTGGCCAGACCACTCAGCCAAGGTGGGATCCAGGCCAGGCCCCCACCTGCTTGCTCCGTGGCCCCACATTCCCAGGCTGCCAAGTCTCCACCTCTGCAACAAGAAAAGAAACCAGGAACCCCCAAGATGTAACCTCACCTGCAGGGGAACCTGGCAAAGGCTGCCTTCACAGCTCCAACTCTGGAGGAGTTGGAAAAGGTGCAGGCAGGGGCAGGGGGCTTGGCTGCAGTCTTTCTCAGTCTTGAGCTGCACAGACCCACTTACTTGCAGAGCCATGTGAGGATTGAAGATGACGTCAATAAAGACCTAGCTGGGGGCTGGCATGTAGCTGGTGCCTAAGATATGCGACTCACAATTACAATGTGTGAAGAGTTCCCATTCCTCTCTCACAGGCTCTGAAGCTATAAACTAGAGATATGAGGTGCACAGGATCATTCCTATATAACTTGACAAGCCTGAACAAAACTGTCTTGCACACGGGTTCCAGCTTGTACTCAAAAGGAAAGGACAACACATCGTAAATCAAGCCACCTTTGACCTTCCTGGGAGATCTGCTCCCCACACACTTCACCTGAGGCTTTGGAGAATTATCATGGCACATGTCAACAGGCCGGGCAGCCAGGAGGCCTGAGGCCTTTGGGGAGCAAGCGTGTGGATGGCCACAGAGCATCAGTTCATGGCTGGCGGTGATCAGGGCCTGGACCCACCTGCAGGTGAGCTAGTTGGCTGCATTGCACTTCTGGTTATTAATAGGTTTAAGATCAGATTGATTCATTTTAAACGCAACTTGAGAGCTGAATGGGCCATGGGGTTTGCAAAACCATCTCTCCCCCACAAAAACATATCCTACAGGCAACATTTCCTCAGGTGTTCAGGCCAGAAGAGTCAAAAATTTTTGAAGTACCAGATGCTGAGATAAATTTGAGAGATAGTCAAATCATTCAAATATTTCTCTTTTATTTCTTTTTTTTTTTTTTTTTGAGACGGAGTCTCTGTCACCCAGGCTAGAGTGCAGTGGCACGATCTTGACTCACTGCAACCTCCACCTCCCGGGTTCAAGCAATTCTCCTGCCTCAGCTCCCTGAGTAGCTGGGACTACAGGTGCACGCTGCCATGCCCGGCTAATTTTTTGTGTTTTAGTAGAGACAGGGTTTCACCGTGTTGCCCAGGCTGGTCGTGAACTCCTGAGCTCAGGCAATCCATCCGCCTCAGCCTCCCAAAGTGCTGGGATTACAGGTGTGAGCCGCCACACCCAGCCTCTGTTTTATTAAAAGAGACAGGGTCTCGCTTTGTCATCAGGTTGGAGTGCAGTGGTGCAATCATAGCTCAGCACAGCCTCAAACATCTGGGTTCAAGCAAATCTCTCACCTCAGCCTCCCAAATTGCTGGAATTACAGGCATGAGCCACCACACCTGGCTTCAAATATTTCTTTATAGAGTGTCTACTCTTCCCACTACTAGTCAGTGACTAACACAGGGATGGTCCCTGTCCTCATGGGCCTGGTATTGAAGGTGGGGAGCAGATAAGGAAACAGACAAATAACGTGATTGCAAATTAAACAAGTGTAAGACTATAGTTTCAGGGATCATTTCTATAGTTCATTACAAATCAAACAAGTGTTCAAGTGCTATGAGGAAAATGAAGAAGGGGCTGAAATGATAGTAACACAGGGCCCTCAGAGCCTTTTTGATAGCATGACACTGAAACTGAGACTGGGAGGATGGAGAACGAGCCAGTCACAGAAAAAGTACGAGGAAAAGCATTATACACAGGGAGTCGTGCATGCAAATGGCCTGAGGCAGGACAGCAGTAGCCACACTCGAACCCCTGAAAGACTAAGGCAGTTAGAGCACAGTGAGTGAGCCAGGAGCAGCTGGCACGGGCCAGGTAAGCTATAGCAGAGGGTGTGGATTTTATTCTCAGTTAAATGGGAAGCTGTGGGAAGATGGGAAACAGAGAAGCCACGTGCTTCAATTTATACTTTAGGAATACCACTCTTCTGATGCTGTTTGGAGAAAGAACGAGAAGAAACAAAAGTGGAAGCAGAGAGACCTCTGGAAGCAGGAGGCCTCTGGAGCAATCCAGGTAAAAACTGATGGTTACTTGGATGACAGTGCTGATAGTAGAAATAGGAAGATATGGGGAGAAATGGGGTACATTTGAAGACAGAGCCCAATGTCGCTTGCTGCTGGATTGTATAATACATGGGGTGAGAAGGAAAGAAGGAAAATCAAGCATTACTCATATACTGCTGGTCCAAAAATAGTGGTAGCTGTTGTGAAAATGGGGTACACTGGTTGAGGGTGGTTAGGCAGATTAAAAAGGGAAATCAGGAATTCTGCGTTGAACATATGAAGTTTGAGATGGCTGTGGAAAAACCAAACACAAATATCAGGTGAACTAAGAGCATTAGGAACTCAGAGATCTGACCTGCAGCTAGAAATGAGGCCATCAATTTATAGAGGAAATCACTGAGGTGGAGCAGAACCCTCAGATCTAGGAGAGGGAGGAGGAATAGGAGGAGCAAGTTGAGAAGACAGAAAAAGTGGCCAGAGGAATAGGAGGAAAAAGGGCAAATGGAGTGGACTGCAGCAAGGAGAGGTGAGGAGGTGGAAATAGCATGCTCAATGGATCCTCCCACCCCAGCCTCCCAATACAGATGCAGACTACCGCAACTGGCTAATTTTTTTGTATTTCTTGTAGGTACAGGGTTTTAGCATGTTGCCCAGGCTGGACTCAAACTCCTGGGCTCAAGTGATCTGCCCACCTTGGCCTCCCAAAGTGCTAGGATTGTAGGCATGAGCCACCATGCCTGGCCCCCCTCATGTTTTCTGGCTGCCTCATATCTTTAGAACACACTAGCTCTGTTTTGGGGGCATTTCCCATCTTGAAAGTCCCATGTCCCTGAAGTAGAACAGAGAAAACTTCCCTCCCAGCCTCCTTTGCAGCCAGGGCACAGGCATATGACCTGACTCCACCAATCAGATTCAACCTCAGGAGACATCATTTGAAAATGAGACTCCAGAGGACAGCAGGGGTCACAAGTAGACCTCCAACCACCAAAAAGAGGCTGCTACCAGAACTGACCACAAAAATAAATACATAAAATTAGAAGACTGTAAGCCAGCCAAGTTTTTGAGTAAATGTGTTCTCCAAAAGAATGCAAGGTTGGTGAGTAATAGCCAATACTTGAAGCCACCCCCAGGACCCCAGACTCACACCAACAGGAAGCCATGTGGCCCCTAGAAATGGTGTGTCCCCTCAAGACCCACCTCATGGAGAATAATGAATAAGGAGAATAGGGCAGAGTTGAGTCTGCAGAAGGCAATGGCTCTGGCACATCTTCCTGAGGGCAGAGCAGGGTGCTAGATGGTACCCAAGAAGCCAGGCATCCTCAATCAGCAGGACTTCAGCTGCCTGCTCCAGTGACTGTTGTGTGCATCCCATTCCGTTTTCCTGGATGGAAGCTGTATTGCCGTTTTCCTGTTTCTAACCAACCACTGATCCTGAGTATGTAGGGGCAGATAACTTGTCTTTTAGTTTCAAGGTCACAGGACCACAGGGAGCCCCACCTGCACCTTATGAAGAAGCCTGCCCTGGAAGTAGCAAGATGGGATTTTGGCTGTTTGCCTTGGGAGACACTGATGTTTTCTGTGTCTGAGGGAAGGACTGCATGAGTGTTGGACAGCAAAGGGACAGACTGTGTGGAGTTACTGCTAGCTGCCTATCCAGGACCCATCCCCGCTTTCTTCCTAACAGAGCCCTGATTTGGGAGGGAATAAAAATATTTCCTTCTAAAGTACTTATCTTCTCAGTTAGAGGTGACCATGTGACCCAGGTCTGGCCAAGGAAATGTGGGTGAAAAGCTCGAAGAGAATGTTTTTTCTAGATAAAAAGTCAAAGCTTTATTGGAAGAAAGATCACCTTTGTCCTGTCTCTTCCTCCTTCCTCTTCTTCCTGCCTGGAAAGGAAATGCGATGCAGGTGGGGAGCGGCTGTCTTGTGACTATGTGGAGTGAAAAGATGTCATCCACCAGCAGAAGGGAGCTGGAGGGGTGAGGGAGGTTAGGAAAAAGGGAAGAGTCATGTAATGATGCAGCTCGGGAGAGCAAGCTCACCTGGGAAGTCAGACCTGGCCCCGCCACACAGGCACCAAGGCAGGGCGTGCTGAGAGAGAAGCACACAGCCCTAAGGGAATGTAGAAGGAAGGAGGACAAGGAGGAGAAGGAGATTTGTCTTTCCGAAGAGGGTAGTAGCTCAGAGAAACAGACGGCCTTGAAGGCGCTTTCTTTTCTTTTTTTTTCTCTCTTTTTTTTTTTTTTTGGAGTTCTGTTCTCTCACCCAGGCGGAGTGCAGTGGCCCGATCTTGGCTCACTGCAACCTCTGCCTCTCAGGTTCCAGTGATTCTCCTGCCTCAGCCTCCCAAGTAACGGGGATTACAGGCACCGGCCACCAAGCCCAGCTAATTTTTGTATTTTTAGTAGAGACGGGGTTTTACTATGTTAGCCAGGCTGGTCTTGAACTCCTGACCTCAAGCAATCTGCCTGCCTCGGCCTCCCAAAGTACTGGGGTTACAGGCGTGAGCCACCACGCCCGGCCGAAGGTGCTTTCTAATACCACCCATCATCTATTAATAGAACAGGAAAACACCACCTTTACTGACAGTCCCAGTGCAAGGAGCGACACACTTGCAAGTCGCCAGGTCTATTTAAATGGGGTCCAAAAATAAAACTGAAATCTGAATCAGCATTACATTCTTATGACGTTAACCAATATTTCACTATTGCTTTGGCCAGGCAGGCTGACTTTCCCATAGAACATGGAAGTCATGAAGATGATGACGTTCCCATTTTGGAATTCAGAGGTGAATCCAGAGGGGAAACTGATTACTGACTCAGGTAACGTGCCCTGGGCTTGCAGGCTGGATAGTCCCCGGGGCCATCTGAGAGCGGAACATCAGGCAGTGGTGATTGCAGGTGTGAGCGGAATTGCAGGGCTCCGCGGTGCACAGGAAAGAGTAAGGAGAGCATTATTTTTCCCCCTAGTTTCACATCTTCTGAGAGGCCATACACAGAGCATCGGCCTTTTGCAGCACAGTCTTCTGCTATTTCATCCACTTGCATCTTCCAAGAGGCTCCTGTAGCAGGATGAATAGAATCATCACTGTTTTCCAAATGCTGTCCCTGCACCCAGGACAATTACGGGACTTTCTGAGATTATCTGGGAAGGAGGAGGACTGGGGATGGGAACTCACACTTCCTGCATGTCTACCATGGCTGGAGAGGCCACAGTGCCACACATGTTCGAGAATGTGAATGATCTCCTTTCATTCTCACAGCTCCTATAGGGTTTGTTCTCCTGTTTCACAGATGAAGTAACAAGTGAATAGAAGTAATGAGCTGGGCGCAACGCTCACAACTGTAGTCCCAGCATTTTGGGAAGCTGAGGTGGGAGGATCACTTGAGGCCAGGAGTTCCAGACAAGCCTGAACAACACAGTGAGATCCTACTCTACAAAAAGTTTTAAAACTTAGCCAGGCGTGGTTTGCAACTGTAGTCCTAGCTACCTGGGAGGCTGAGGTGGGAGGATCACTTGAGCCCAGGAGGTCAAGGCTGCAGTGAGCTATGATCGCATCACTGCACTCCAGCCTGGACAACAGTGTGAGATCCTGTCTCTAAAGATAAAAAATAATCAACCAAAGGCACCTGTCTGGGGATCAGCAGTGCTAGGATGCAGTCCTAGGTCTGCTGGCTTTGGAGCCCCGGTCTGCCCGCAGCTCCAGCCTCTGGGTTTCTTTGGTGTGTGTGTGTGTGTGTATTTGTCATCTCACAACATGAAAAGCCTGTACAGTGTGGTGATTAAATTCTGGCTCTGGAGTCAGACTGCCTCCCTCTGAGCCTTGGTTCCACTGCTCACTGGCTGTGTGACCTAGAGCAGGTTCCTTGACCTCTCTGTGCTTCAGTTTCCTCATCTGTAAAATGGGAGTAGTGAGAGTAGCATCTACCACAGAGCTGGGATGGGAAAAGTCCTATGTGAGCTATTTTGTTGTTGTTGTTGTTGTTGAGGATGCAGGAGGGGGTAGAGGAGCCTGTGAGCCTGCACAGCTGTGAGGGGCAGTCCCAGGGGAAGCGTCCTGAGCCCTGTTGACCCTAGGAGCCCCCAGAACCCACTTCAGTGGAGGCAGGCATGGAGGGCAGCGGTGTTGGGCTCTGACACCCTAGACACTGTCCTCCCAGGAAGTGGTTTTGGTTTTATTCCACCTTTGTTCTGAGTGAGCAGACAGGCCCTTTTGGGCTCCTGTCCCCAGATAGCCTCCCACCCTGTTATCTGAGGGAAAGTGAAACTGTCCATCCTCAGGTCCTGAGCAGGCCCCTGCTGAGACCCTGACCTCCCTCTGAGGTGGTCGGAAGAATGGGCTTGGATTCCGGCCAAGCACCCAGAGAAAGGTCAGCTGCACTTGCTGGATGCAAGCGGGTATGAGGCCCTGCTAGTGTGGGGACAACTGATCCCTCAGCCCCGGGCCGTGGGGCTCTATCTGCCCATGGAAAGGCCCAGCTCCCAGTGGGAAGGGTTCTGGGCTGGCGGCGTTGGGGGGCCTTGGGGCTTTACTGCCACTGGGCTGGGCATTTCTGTCGTTTGCCTGAGGACACCATTCTATCTACACCTCCAGCCCTCAGGGCCTGACCACCCTAGCTGGGCTGCCAGCCTGAACTGAGAGGTCCACCTTCCCACGGCACCCTCTGGGCTTGACCAAGCCAGTCTTGCCTGCAACCCCTGAGAGGCCAAAGCAAGGCCCTGGGTACATGAGGCTTCCCGACTCTGGTTAGAGAGCACCAGTTGCTTCACTCCCCCGCACCTAAAGTGTGAGCTCTGAGATGGCAGAGGCAGGATCTGAGACAGTCAGAGCCCCCATAGCTCTGTGCCAGGCCCCTAGACCCAAGCCCACAGCAATAAGCACAGAAACTGGTGGTATAGAAACGGTCCCCAGACAACCTTATCAGTCAGATAGCATAAGCCTTCCTGTCTGCTCCAGCCTGGCCCCGTAAAAATAGAGCTGCTGATTAGAGCCTTCCAGACACCAAGGCTGGAGCCTTTCAAGGGCTGGAGAGACCTTCTGGTGAGCTTTTCCTGCCCCCTCTATCTTTAAAAATTACAAGGGGTCAGGCACTGTGGCTCACGCCTGTGGTACCAGCACTTGGGGAGGCCAAAGCAAGAGGACTGCTTGAAGCCAGGAGTTGAAGACTAGCCTGGGCAATACAGCAAGACGCCATCTCTAATACATACATATATTTCAGGTTTTGCAAATTAGCACCTGTCCTTGAAAAGAAATCTGATGCTGTCTTTTAAAAACCATAAAAATATTCATCATCTACCCAGAAATTTCATTCCTGAGAATGTAGCTTAAGGAAATAACGGAAAGGAAGGAATAAAGTACTAGTTAAAGCTACCCACTGCTGGGTGTGCCTAGAACATCTAACCTGACCCTGGAAATGACCACATGTCCAACGTCAAAAGGATGGCTAGATTAGTGCGTGGCTGCGCACCCGACGGTGCATGGACGGCTGCTAAGGATGGCTATATTGGTAAATGGCTGTATTATGCACTCAGTGGTGTCCTGGATGGCTGTTAAGAATATACGTGATAAAGGTACACAAGCAGCCTGTGCCCAGCGGGTGGGCAATGTGCCTGCACGTGACCAGGCATGAGGGCATATGTCGGGATGCTGGGATTGCAGCTCACACTCCCTCCTGGCCCCTTTTCTTGCTTTCATTCTTTTCTTTCTCCCTTCTTTCCTTTAACTGAGGCCACAAGGTCTTCTGCCTGTCCTCAAGAGGCTGGGAAGACAGCCTCTGAGTGGCACCTTCTGGCACGTGCAGAGGAGGAAATGCATGAAACCACTTCCCAGCTTTCTTCCTCATTTGCAAACCCTTGCTCTTCCTCTTAGCTCCTGTGAACCCCAAAACAACAACAAAATAGTTTCATCATCATCATCACCATCGTCATTGTCATCAAACCCAGAGCCAAGCTAAACTTCCTCCTTAGTAAGTCCGTGCTTTCCTGCAGGCCCTGCCCTGAGACTCCAGCTCCTGAGAGACCTGTCACTGGAAAGTGTCTCAGAAGCGATCTCCACCACTCACTGGGGCTCTCCTTCCCCTTCTCAGGGGAGCAGAGGAGCTAATTGTCCAAAGGCCAAGCCGCTGCTGGGTTGCCCAAGGAATACAGGCCAGTCCAACTGGGGGTAAGCACGTTAGACAGAAAAATAAAACTCCAGACCCAAAGGGGAAGCTGACGGCAGTGCATCAGGGGCACACCCACCCGGGGTGGGCAGCAAAGTAGGCATGGGGGGGCTCCAGGGCAAGTCAGAGCTGAGTGTTCCTGGCAGGTATGGTCAGGGACAGGCATCTCCCAGGGAGGAGACTGGGTGCCAGTCCTTGACCCAGAGCTCACTACTTGAGCTCACTACCTCAAGCCTGCTCTGGATGACGGGGTGTTCAGGACCACAGCTGGGGGAGGATCCTCGAGCACAAAACCAAAAAGCACCAACCCTAAGGACAAGATCGACCAGCCTGACCACGTTACATTTATGAACTTCTGTTATCAAATGACACCATAAAGGCCGGGCACTACGGCTCATGCCTTTACTCCCAGCACTTTGGGAGGCCAAAGTGAAGGGATCACTTCAGGCCAGGAGTTCAAGATCATCCTGGCCAAGATGGTGAAATCCCATCTCTACTAAAAAATAAAAAATAATAATAATAAATAAAAAATAAAAGTTAAAAAAGACATCATAAAGAGGGAAAAGACAAGTCACAAGCTGACAATATTTCAACAATTATGAGCAACACAGAATTTATATTCAAAATACAGAAAGAGCCCCTCCAATCTAATAAGGAAAAGACAAACAAAACACAATAGGAAAATGAGCAAAAGACTCAGAGGGGCATTTACAAATGAGGAAACTCAAATTGCAAAGACATGAAAAGCTGCTTAGCCTGAAATGCAAAAGAAAGTCAAGAGGAGAATGGGAAGCAACAGGAAATACACACCTGTCCTGAGAGGAAGCCCATCCGCTGTCAGGTGTAACCACAGTGAAAATGCCTGCACATGGGCATGAAGGACAGAGAGTGCCTGTACAGCACGGTCCAAAACACAGAACACTGGCCGTGGTCCAAAGAACCCTCAAAAGTAAACTCAATTATTTTTTAAACTGTACAGTCATTCAATGGAATCTAACATTCATTCAATGGTTAAATGTCAAAAACATAATTTTGAGCAACAGTCAGGAGAATACAGAATGTAAAAAGAATATCTGAAGCCAGAGCAAACACCCAAAAGAGGCCTGCAGTCTCAGCAATTTGGGAGGCTGAGGCGGGAGGATCACTTGAGCCCAGGAATTTGAGACCAGCCTGGTCAACATACTGAGACCCCATCTCTACAGGAAAAAAAAAAAAAAAAAGAAGACTTAGAGGGCATGGTGGTACATGGCCGTAGTCCCAGCTACTCTAGAGGCTGAGACAGGAGGATCACTTGAGCCCAGGAGTTCAAGGTTGCAGTGAGCCAAGATTGTGCCCCTGCACTCCAGCCTGGGTGACAGAGAAAGATCCCAAATCAAAAAATAGCAAAAGAAAAGAAAAATAAACAAAAATAATACCTTGAATCTGATCTTATTTATATAAAGTACAGAAATAAGAAAAACTATATATTGCATTAATTTGAGATGCATATGTTCACAGATGGTAAAGGCATAAGTGTTCATTTCATGACTACCACACTACTACTATTTATTTATTTAATTTTTTTGAGATGGAGTCTCAGTCTGCTGCCCAGGCTGGAGTGCAATGGTGTGACCTCAGCTCACTGCAACCTCTGCCTCCTGGGTTCAAGCAATCCTCCTGCCTCAGCCTCCCGAGTAGCTGGGACTACAGGCACACACCACCACACCCAGCTAATTTTTGTATTTTTAGTAGATATGGGGTTTCACCATGTTGGCCAGGCTGGTCTCGAACTCCTGACCTCAGGTGATTCACCCACCTCGGCCTCCCAAAGTACTGGGATTACAGGCGTGAGTCACCGCACCCGGCCTACACTACTACCTTAATGGACCTAAAATGATGTCTGTGCAGTATAAAACACCACACCATTGTTTGTGATTGAAAAGACTGAAATGACTTGTGTCCATCTGTAGGAACTGGCTCAATAAACAAAGATGCATTAAGGTTCATTGCGCAAAAGTTAAACAAAAACAACCACTCAATAGAGGCTCTCTGCATAAGCAGATCCCTAGGCATATTGATAAGTGGGAGAAATAAAACCAAGCGTAGAACAGGCCAGGTGACATGCTTTCCTCTTCTATAGGCAATGAGGAAAATAACACTTGTTTGTCTTTGCCTGTTTTTGCTCACAAACCTAGGGTGACCGTTTGTCCCATCTCAGTTGGTGCCTACCTTTCTGGCACAACTTGATCACACCCTTCACTCTTAGCAAGGTCCTGGTTTGAAGGATAAGTTACATGGGCCACCCTAATCAAAATCCATTTCACCCCCATCCCAAGCACACAGCTAGCCTGCATTTCCCCATCTGTCCTGCAGGGGGTCTGGCCATGAGCGTCAGCCCTAGGCAATGGCGCCGCAGTGGAAGTTACACCATGGCTCTCCGGCCTGGACCGTAGAGCAGTGCCCTGTGAGATCCTTCCTCCTCCAGCTGGCTGGGCGCCAAGGCCCAGGGCAGCCTCGGAAGCCGTGAGCTGAAGCTGGCAGAGTCCCTGACAGCCGGGTCCCGGAATGACTGTAGGGAGCCCAGCCTCCAGTCCTCCTGGCCTGCCTCTGCTGGTCTGCACTGTCTAGGATTGTTCAGGCGGGTAGAAATCAACTTCAATTGTTTTTGAGCCATCAGGCATTTGGGGGGTCTATTTGTTACAGCAGTCACCCTAACTAATACAACTAATTTTATTGTGTTTATTTTATTTTTGTATTTATTTTATTTATTTATTTTGTATTCTTACTAAAACACAAAATAAATGTACAAACTTTTCAATATACTAATTTGTAGGATTTATGTATTAATTTTTAGGGTATATTTTACAGGAGCTGGCCAGGACCAGGCTCAAGGCCACAGTGGAAGCACCGTCCAGGCTCCTCAGGGACCAGGATAGCTGCCTTGATTCATTAGGCTTAGGGTCCCTGGGTTTTCTCTCTGTACCCAGGAGACCATGGGGCTGGAACACTCTGCAGAGGGGGATTGAGAGACTACGAGGGAGGTGCCCACATCTTACGAGAAGAAACTGAGCCTTGCTAGCCAACAGACAGAGAAGTTGCAGGGAGCTGTGGTCTCATATATACACGTATATGCACATACACACACATGCACCTGGTGCACATGTAGACCTGATGCATCCACATGTGAGCTTTCATCTACACATGCGCCTGTGCACCCATACACAAGCCCCTGCACCCACACACAGCTGTACACCCCCACATACACCTGTATATCCCCACACACACCTGTACACCCCCACATACTGTGCACACATACACCTGTGCAACGTGCACCCACACACACCCCTGAAGTCACACACTCTTTTGCATTCAGACGTCTCTGCACACACACATCTGTGCACCCCCACACACCCCTGCACCCACATGCACTCCTGTTCCCACATGCACATCTGTGCACCCACGCGCACACACACCCTGTGCACCTACACACACGCCTCTACACACACATACCTGTGCAACCACATACATATATGTCCATGCACCCACACACACACCTGTGCACTCAAACACAAGCACGCACACACACACCCCTGCACCCACACATTCCCATGAACTCACACACACAGATGTGCACTCACACATACCTGTGCACCTACACACACACTTGCACACATACGCGTGACTCTGCACCCACACGCGCACCCACACATACCCCCTGCCCCATGACTACAGAGGTGACTTGGGCCGTTCCTACAGCCCCAGGTGGGAAGCACCGATTGGATCAGCCTGACGAGTCCAGCTTTGGCAGTTGGTCCCCCCCTAATTTGAGCTGCTTGCAAACAGGAGCTAGTTATCTCTTCTGGGGTTGGTGAGGAGTGCAGATGAGGGATGTGCAGAAGGAGCCCAGCCCATCTTCATAGGCCTTTCTGGAAGCTGCAGGGACCCAGGTGCTGGCTTTCCTTGGCAGCAGACCCATCAGGGTTGGGCTGGGTGGGAAAGAACCTGCCAGGTCTTCCTCCGGCAGGAAGTGCCCCTCCGCTTGGCCCCCCAGTGTCTCCGCCCACCTAGAGGAGACCTGGGCCTTCTGAGGAAGAAGGATGAACTCTGACAACTAACCGCCCGACTCCCACCCTTCTCATTTTCTTTAAAACTCTCAACAGGCCTCCTGCCCGACTCCCCCACTATGAAAGTAATAGGTGTTTTTTGAAGGACATTGGGAAACATTAAGGTTCAAGGAAGAGCATGAAGATATCCAGCATCTCATCCCCAGAAGCAACTAGGGCACTTCCCAGGGAGGCCAAGCCCTGAGGGGCAGGCCATCGCAATGCTGGGGTTCTTTTTTTTTCTTTTTTTTTTTTAAAGCAGAGTCTCGCTTTGTTGCCCAGGCTGGAGTGCAGTGGTGCAATTTTGGCTCACTGCAGCCTCCGCCTCCTGGGTTCAAAGGATTATCCTACCTCAGCCTCCTGAGTAGCTGGTATTACAGGCTCGCACCACCACCCCTGGCTAATTTTTGTATTTTTAGTAGAAAGGGGGTTTCACCATGTTGGCCAGGCTGGTCTCAAACTCCTGACCTCAGGTGATCCTCCGGCCTCAGCCTGCCAAAGTGCTGGGATTACAGGCGTGAGGCATTGTGCCAAGCCTATTGCTGAGGTTCTTTTTGGGGGTTTGTGTTTTGTTTTTGTTTCTGTGATGAGAGATATAGAGCACAAAATGTGTCACCATAACTTCTTTAGCTGTGCGGAACCATGGCCTTGAAGTCCATGCACGCTGTTGTGCTGCTGTCACCACCATCCATTCCAGACAGAGCCCTTTCATCTTACCCAGCTGAAACTCCGTGCCCATCAAACACCAAAGCCCCATGCCTCTCCCCCAGCCCCTGGCAGCCTCCACTCTACTTCTGTCTCTGGGACTCTGACTACTCCAGTGGAATCACACGCTATTTGTCCTTCATGCCTGGCTTTTCTCACTCAGCACAATGTCCTCCAGGTCCGTCCATGTGGTAGAGCGCGTCAGAATCTCCTTCTTGTGTAAGGCTGAATACTATTCCATTATATGTATCACTGCATTTTGCTTGTTCTTCCATCAAAGCTGGTTTTTTTGGCTGGGCGAGGTGGCTCACGCCTGTAATCCCAGCACTTTGGGAGGCCGAGGTGGGTGGATCGCCTAAGGTCAGGAGTTCAAGACTAGGCCTGGCCAACATGGTGAACCCTGTCTCTACTAAAAATACAAAAATTAGTCTGGCAAGGTGGCACATGCCCATAATGCCAGCTACTTGGGAAGCTGAGGCAGGAGAATTTTTGAACCCAGGAGGCGGAAGTTGCAGTAAACCCAGATCATGCCACTGCACTCCAGCCTAGGCAACAGAACGAGACCCTGTCTTAAAAAAAAAAACACACACACAACAACAACAAAAAAGCTGGGTTTTTAAATGTGTTTATGTGGACTTTCCTCCCCTCTGACACTTACCCATGCCCTGACCACTGTGTTCCTCTCTTACCTCACAATAAAGTCTTGAAGAAGGTGCAAGACCAAGAAATAGAATTACTTGAATATGTGTTTGCAGGGCCAGGTGAGGCAAAGAGGAGAAGGGAGAGGTGAAGATCTGCAGAGGGGAAGAGGTGGGAGCTGGAGTCAGTCGTCAGGGGAGCAGCATGGAGGTGGTTGGGGGACCTGGCAGGGTCATGGGTGGATTCTCCAGTGACCTGGGCCTGCAGACTACCCACTGCCCAACAGTCTTGGACACCTGGAAGGGACTGGGGTGAAGGCAAGACCTTACCCCTAATCGAGGGTACCAGAACAAACAAACCAGGGAATTTCTTGGGAGTCTCCCTAAGAAAGGACACGTGGACACTATTAAACACTCATATATCTATGGTCAAAACCTCTGGCCGACGGCAGCTGGGTTCACTGGAAAAGACAGTTAAAGTGGCAATCATAAAATGAAACTTCTCTGATAATTTAAAGCTTTTAACTGGAAACACACTTAGTGCCTACACTTGGATGTAGGTTTGAGGCCCAGGAATATTGGGAAGGAGCCACTCAGTGGGATTCTACATTAACTTTTTTGCATAAATCATCTTCGTAATGTATATTCATGATTTCCAGCTTGGTTCTCTTTAAGGTGGAGCCAGAACTTAAAGACTGGTGTGACGTGAGCAACCTGAGGGTCCCCTGGGACTGGGCTTCCCCAGAACTTGCACAGTTGTCTTGACCCCATCTAATTTGACAACGATTTTTGTAAAATGACTCACCTTGAGAAAGGTTTCCAAGGCATTCACTTATATGTCTTAGAAACAACAGTTCATTCTTATTACCCTCATATCTCATTGGTTTACACTAAATTTAATTAGATGACATCACGATTATAGCAAGTACAACTGGCAAGAACAAGCTTAAGAGTAAACCCACAGCCTGTCGGGGGTGCCTCTGCGTGCTCTGCAGGTGAGCTGGTGAGGAAGCGTTTGTCACGGCCTGTGCACAGCTGCATAGGCTACCAAACGAAGATTGCTCTCAATAACAACTTACAATAAATTTAAATCTTACCATTGTTTCTTGTTTTTTGTTTTTTTTTTTTTTGTTTTTTTTTTTTTTTTGAAACGGAGTCTCGCTCTGTCCCACAGGCTGGAGTGCAGTGGCGCAATCTCAGCTCACTGCAACCTCCGCCTCTCAGGTTCAAGTGATTCTCCTGCCTCAGCCTCCCAAGTAGCTGGGACTACAGGTGCATGCCACCACACCTGGCTAAGTTTTTGTATTTTTAGTAGAGACAGGGTTTCACCGTGTTAGCCAGGATGGTCTCGATCTCTCGACCTCGTGATCCATCTGCCTCAGCTTCCCAAAGTGCTGGGATTATAGGCATGAGCCACCGCACCCCGCCGGGTTTTTGTTTTGTTTTTGTTTGTTTGTTTGTTTTTTAAAGCAAACCACATAAAAGGATATATACCAAAAAGTCAGTGTCTCCCATCCATGGCCCCCAGTTCCTTTCCTGAAGGCACTCAACCGCAGCCACGGGGTTCCATGCAGACTGTGTAGAGAATCATAGATGTCAACACCACCTTAGCATGGTGTTGTAAGTATTTTCCCTGAAGCCATTCCTTGCTTGGAGGAGAAGGCAGCATTTTATTTTCTGCTTGTCCATGGGGTTCCCCCAGCATCCCGAGATCACCTCCAAAGCTGTGCTGTCATCTGATACAGTTCTGGGTTTCCCATGAGACCAGGAGTCCTGAGGGCAGCAGCTGGGTCTTACCCATTTTTGTTCCCTGGCTCCAAGCACAAGGAAGGTGCTCAGGAGGGGCGGCACTGGAGGGAGCCAGGCATGTGGGTAACAGGGGTGAAATGAGGGGTGCTAGCCTCCCAAGTACCCAGAGGCATGGGGACTCCTCAGCATCAACACTGAGTATGGCCCAGTGCCTGGTGCAGCAAGGGCTCAGGCACGGGGTCTCCCCAGTGCCAAGTGTGGCCCAGTGCCTGGCACAGCGAGGGCTCAGGCTGAGGCCCCCAGGCCTTATGACCCTACTCTTCACCAGCCAAGGGAGAGAGGAAGGCCCCGATGTGACCCAAACTGGAAAATGCAGCATTGATCTAGCCCCCAGTGCAAAGCTCTCTCCCCAACAATTCCATTCATTTTTCCCAACTATAAAGTATAGCTCTTCCCATTTCACAGCTGGGGAAACTGAGGCTCACAGAAAAGAAGTGCTTGCTCAAGGCTCCCCACATCTGACCAGGTCTGCCTAGAGCGCATGCTCCTCCCCACCCCGCAAAATGCCACTGGACATGAAATGAACAAAGTCAAGGTCACGGTTGGCAGGCATCCGCACCCACCTGGGATCAGGCCTCTGGGACCAGGCCTCTGGCCACCATGCTGTCCTGCTGCTCAGAACTATTCCTCCCATTGTTCAGCCTTGTCCCCACTGCTAGAACCCACTGAGCCTCACTCAGTCCTCTGACCCTCACCTAGAAAATGGGGACAATAGTAGTTTCGAACTCACACAGTTGTTGAGATGAGATGAAGTAATATTGTGAAAGTGCTGAGAGTAGTGCCTGATTCTGACTAAGCCGTCTCTAAGGTTAGCTGTTTGTTCAGCATCAATTTCACACCTTCTGAGCATCTCTCCCAGGCTGAGCTCCAGAGTCTGCAGGCAGTTTGAAGCTGCAGAAGTGGCCCTGTAAGAACACAGCTGGGGAATCGGGACATGCACGTACCCAAAACTAACATGACAATGGCTGACAGAGTAACATGGGGCATGCAACTTCCTGTGCAACACCTGGGTGCGCGAAACATTTGTTTTTCAAATAAACATTTCTAAACTTTAAAAAATTTGTCTCGGACTGAGTAAGTAGTACCAGAATGCATTTCCTCAGTGCAAGGCCAGCTCTGCACAAGTATGGGGAGTCGGTCTCCCCGCACTGCCCCTTCCCTGCCATCCTAGAAGGGGTGCTGTTCACAGTTGTCTTCGTCACCATCCACACACCCCTCCCCAGCTGTGAGCCAGTTCAGCCTCAGTCATGTTCAGGGTCACGCGGGAACTGGGGGCTGATTTTTTCTGTACAGTTTAGGAAGGGTCTGAGTCTTTGTCCACTGCAGCTGCCACTCCAGGGCTGTGCCACAGGCGAAGGGGTCCAGCCTTTGGGTATATCATGCACGCCCCCTCTTGGCCCACAAACTGAGGCACCGCGCTTGCACACTGAACTACACCCCTGAGCAATGCCCAGCCCCTTCCCCTGTCTCAAGTGTCTCCATTCCAGGGCCAGCCGTTCCCCTATATGCACCCCCAACAAAGCGTGCATCATCCTGTTCTCTGTTCCAGTGATCCACCCCCACACCCACCACCCCACCAAGAGACTGAACCACCAGGGCCAGTGGCTCCCCATGGACACCCGGAGGCGGCTTCCCCTTCCTGGGCTGGGGGTGGAAAACCCTCTAGAGAGATCACAGCTGCAAAAGAATAAAGCCACACACTCAAAACCAACAACAAGGAAACACCAAGTCATTTTTTCCATCACCACTCACCTTTTCACACCCTCTCTCTGGAAGCCTCTGCAGATCCCCGTGCTCCTCAGTCAGGGCTGGGCCTGTGCCCAAGGCTGCCCCAGAGGTGTGGGTGGAGGATGTTGTCTTGGGCTGCCCCAGGGGCCTTGGTCAGGGGCTGGGCAGGGAAGGGGATACTGGATGTCTTCCTGGGCAGTTCATATCAGCTGCCACAGGATGAGCTTTCTCTTAAAGAACACTCTGTCACACAAGCCACACACAGAAGTGTACAGTACAGAGGTTCCCAAAGGGCACAGCGGACAGAAGGTTGGAGATCAGAGCACCTGGAAAGCCCCCTTCTCACCCCCTGACTACTAGGGCTCCCTACAGGGAGCAGCTCTTCAGGCCAAATATAAAAGAGAAAAGGGCAGATCTGAGCTTGGCAGGACGAAAAGTGGAAGGACAGACAGATGGATGCATGGAGAGATGGAACTGGAAAGAGGGATTTGCATTAGTCAGAATGTTTTCTGTTACCAGTGACAGAAACCCAATTCAGACTAGCTTAGGTGGAAAAAAAGAGGGTTGGGGGATGTCGTGGAATCTGTCAGCTTATGCACCTGGAATGTCCCAGGGTGGCCTGGTTTCAGGTATGGCTGGATCCAGGACTCAAGCAATGATCTCAGTCTCTCTCTCTCTCTTTCTCTCTCACTCAAATTCTCTCTTCACTTTCCTTATCTTTACTTAGCTCTCATTTGTGTGTTGACCTTTCATGTCTTCCTGCAGATGGGTTATGCTATCAAGGAAGAGACCACCAGTAGCCCAGGCTTACATCATCCCAGCTTGGTAATCCAAGCAGAAGGAGACATTTTTTGAATAGCCACATAAAGGCCTGATTGGCTTGGATCACAGGCCCACCCCTTGAGGCAACCCCTGATACCAGGGTGACGAGAGCACTAGCTCTGGGCAAGCCAGGGTCATGTGCCAGTGATGTGGGCAGGAGAGAATGGGACCACGACCCACAGTCCCACCAGAACTATTGCTGGAGATGGAGGAGGGTGGGTTTGTGCAGACAAGAAAATGTCAGTCTGCTACAGCAATCCAAGCTGTTGGTATGGAATAAACAAAAGGCCAGAGATGGGAACAGCCAGCCAGGGCAAAGCATTCTTGCTGGGAGAAGCGGGAAATGAGAGGGAAGGTGGGTCAGGCCACCCACAGAAGGTCCCAGACACCCCACAGACAGCTCACCCTCTCCATCCACCACTCTCTCACTTTCTATCAAAATCACTTCTGGATACAACTCAACAACAACAACAAAATAAACATCCCAACTCAAAAGTGAGCAAAGGACTTGAATAGACATTTCTCCAAAGAAGATATACAAATGGCCAATAAGCACATGAAAAGATGCTTAAATCACTAATCATTAGGGAAATGCAAATTAAAACCATCTGAGATACCACTTTTCACTCATTAGGATGGCTATTACAAGAGAACAAAAAAGAAAATAACAAGTGTTGGTGAGGATGTAGAGAAATTAGAAGCCCTGCACACTGCTGGTGGAAATGTGAAAAGGTGTAGCCACTGTGGAAAACAGCATGGCATCTCCTCAATAAAATCAAAATAAAATTACTGTGTGATCTTGGCCAGGCGTGGCTCACGTCTGTAATCCCAGGACTTTGGGAGGCCGAGCCAGGTGGATCACTTGAGGTCAGGAGTTCAAGACCAGCCTGGCCAACATGGTGAAACCTTGTCTCTACCAAAATATACAAAAATTAGCCAGGCATGAGCACCCCTATAATCCCAGCTACTCAGGAGGCTGAGGTGGGAGAACTGCTTGAATCCAGAAGGCAGAGGTCGCAGTGAGATGAGATCTCACCACTGCACTGCAGCCTGGGTGACAGAGTAAGACCTTTTCTAAAAAGAAAGAAAAAAAGAAAAAAATTACCATGTGATCAAGCAATTTTACTTCTGGATATATGCCCAAAAGAAATGAAAGCAGGATCTCACAATCGTCAAAAGGTGGAAGCAATATGCATATAATATAATATTATTCAGAGTTAAAAAGGAAAAAGATTCTGACATAAGCTATAACATGGATGAACCTTGAGGACATTATGCTAAGTGAAATAAGCCAGGCACAAAAGGAAAAATCCTTTATGATTCCACTTGTATGAGGTACCTGGAATAGTCAAATTCGTAGGGACAAACTAGAATGGTGTTGTCAGGAGCTGGCAGCAGGGAGAATGGGGAGTTATTATTTAATGGGTATGGAGTTTCAGTTTTGCTAAATGAAATAGTTCTCTGAATGGATGGTGGTGATGGTAGCAAAGCAACGTGAACACAGTTGTCTGAGTCGGCTTGGGCTGCTGTGACAAATACCATAGACCCAATGACTTAAACAAAAGACTCTTATCTTCTCACAGTTCTGGAGGCTGGAAGTCCGAGATCAGAGTACCAGCATGGCTAGGGGCTGATGAGGGCTCTCTTCCTGACTTGTGGACAGCAGCCTTCCTACCTTGTGCTCATGTGGACTTTCCTCAGTGGAAGCACGTGGAGAAATCTGTCTTTCTCTTCTTGTAAGGGATCTAATCCCATCATGAGGGCTCCACTCTCATGATGTCAACTAAACCTAGTCACCTCCCAAAGATCCCACCTCCAAAAACCATCATATTCAAAGTCAGGGCTTCAACATGAATTTGGCAGCGAGACAGTCTGCAAGAGTATTTAATGTCACTGAACTATACACTTAAAAATGGTTATGATGGTAAATTTCATGTTATGTATATTTTACCACAATTTAAAGAAAAACTATACAAGTGAAAAAAAATCACCCGTGGAGCGAGTTAAAGATTCAGGTCCTTGGGTTCCATCATAGTGATCTGATGACTGACTCTGAGCTGCAACTTGGGATAGGTTGATCTTTTATGAGCTACAGGCAAATCCGAGATGCAATACAGTTTGAGAAGCACACTTTAGGCACCAGGGAGCCACGGAAGGTTTTCAACAGGGTGGTGGCAGGATGCGAGTGGAGGGTAATATGATGGTGTGCAGAAAGAGGTTCTAAAGCTGTCCTGTCCACATAGATAAGAGGGAAAAGGTGGGGAAGAGAAGGGAGGAAGTTATGACGGGGATGAGGTGAACAATCTCCAGAGCGGAGTGAATGCTCTCCCGAGCGGCACTGAACAGAAACCTGCTGACCTCAAGGCCATTGCCAGCCCAGCCAGCAGCCCCCTCTTAATGAAAGGGGAGCGAGCTCCTTCCAGCTGGCTCTCTCAGAACCACCCTGACCGAGGTGTCTTGCAGCAGCACCATCTGCAGACACAAAAAGAGCAGCTTCTTCCGCTGGAGGAAAACAGCCGGCATCACTGGGGCCTGGCCAGGGACAGAATCCAAGTTTCGGAGCGACCAGCAGGGACAAAGGCATCTGCACTGTCTCAGCCAACACCTGCCAGGAGGGAAACAAGAAACCCTCGCTGGGAACTGCATGGCTCTGCTCCCAGTCCTCTGGCCACTGATGACCACTTATCATTCAAGGGGACAGACCCTGCGGGGAGGAGCAGAGCTGGGGCCCTCCAGAGGCCAGCTTCTCAAGAGCCATTTCCGCTGCTACTGGAGGAGCAAGGCCCTGTTCTGATCCGGAGACACCGCAGCATCTGCAGAAGGAAGAGGCCTGTGGCCCCGCTCTGAGGCCCAGCCTTTGCCAGGTGAGATAAAGAGATCAGTTTCTCATGGGGCCTCTCTCTGCTCTCTAAACACTTTCCAAGACACCAAACCAGCTCTATCCAGAATGATAAGGAAGTGTGTGAACTCCAAGCCCCAAGGACAGGCACCCTCCTCCCCTCCCAGGTGAGTCCAGCCAGGTGGCAGCTGGATGCAACCAGAGAATGGTAGCAGAGGCAGGGGGCAGGGCACCTTCTCTGCCACATAGAGAACATCAGATGGTGGCAGGAGCAGACGGGAGTTTATGTTGGCTCTTGGGTCCCACTGCCAACAAAGCGATCATTTGGAAGAATGATTTCAGAAGGCCGACGTCTGTGCACTTAGTGGCAATCTTCAGCCTCAGATGTGCCCCCGAGGGCCCTGCCTCCAGAAGGCCACTCCCAGAATGGCACCTGTCCAGGCCTCCACGATTTATCTCCAGATAATCTCAGGTTTCCTTTTCTCTCCCCTTTATGCGTGCTTTTTGTAAAAACCTTAAACACTACTGTTATGCATTAAATTGTGTCCAATCCCCTCCCCAATTCATAAGTTGGAGTCCTAACCCGCAGTACCTCAGAATGTGACCTTATTTAGAAATACAGTCATTGCAGATGTAGTTAGTTAGGCTAAGATGAGGTCATGCTGGAATAGAGTGGGCCCTAATACAACATGACAATTGTCCTTATGAAACCGCCTTTGCAAAATTATGACTGAGACAGTGAAAGAGATCTAACTTAATCAACTCCATCTTGCTTCTAACTTCCAAGCTGTCCTTGTTCATTCCTGGGCATAGGCTGAATTAACTTTGGGAGAAACTTACTTTATAGTTTATAGTTTGAAACAAAGATGATGGTAGCCTTTTCCCAAGGCAGACCTCCTTCTTGCCTGGGGACTAGATTGCCTTTGTAGGACTAACATTAGTCAAAAGATTAGAAATTATGGTTTAGAAGTCATGCAGCCAGAGGCTACAAGATTCCCACCCTCCCTAAATTGCTCCTAAGATCAGTGCTTCAGATATTTTGCAGACCCTGCACTCGATGGATCAGCTGGCACCACCCAGTTCGATAAACTGGGTCATCTGATCTTGTGCCCCACCCCCCACCCATGAACTGACTGAATGCAAGAAGACAGCTCTGACTCCATTTGATTTCATCCCTGACCAGTCAGCACTCCTGGCTCACTGGCTTCCCTCCACCCACCAAGTTATTCTTAAAAACTCTGCTCCCCGAATGCTCGGGGAGACCGATTTAATAATAAAACTCCAGTCTCTTGCACAGCTGGCTCTGCATGAATTACTCTTTCTCTATTGCAATTCCCCTGTCTTGATGAATCGGCTCCATCTAGGCAGTGGGCAAGGTGAACCCACTGGGAGATTACACTTACGAAAAGCAGAAATTTGGACACAGAGACATGAGTCAAAGGAAGACAATGTGAAGACACAGGAGCAGATGGCCCTTTGCAAGCTAAGGAGAAAGGCCTGCAACAGACCTTGCAAGACCCTGGCTTGCAGACCTTCCCTCACATCCTCAGAAGGAGCCCAGCCTGCTGACACCTTGATCTTGGACTTCCAGCCCCAGAACTACGAGACAGTGCATTTCTGTTGTTTAAGCCAGAGGTGCCCAGCCTTGGTACTGTTTTCAGCAGCCCTAAATCCCCTTTATTAAATGCCTTAGGGCTGAAAATGTCTGAAGTGGTTTTCATTTCCTGCCCTGGATCCTGAGTGATAGAAATAGTTTGGTAAGTCTTATTTCAAACCTTTCTGCAGAGAACTTAAACACCATTTGTTAGTTCCCTATTTAAGACTATAAAATTGACACCTCTTCATTGTGAAAAATTTGGAGTTACTTAAGAGTATACAAAAGAAAATAATCACTTAGCATTTTTGAGGTTTTTCCATTCAGTCTTTTCTCTGTGGATCTCTGTAAATATATATGTTCTCTTCTAAGCTGGGATCATAATGTGAATACAGTTTTATAACTTGCTTTTTATTCTTTTTACTATGTGAACATTTTCCCATGTTGTAGAATTGTCTTCAGGAAGATAAGTTTGAATGAATACAGAATATTGTACTATAGTTCAGTTTATGTTTTAACTCATTTCTTTTGTGAGGTAGCTCATACATATAAAAGAGGCCATTAACATATGTACAGTTTAAAAAATAATTATAACATGAACACCACGTAAAGAAACAAAACAGGCCAAGAACAGTGGATCATGCCTGTAATCCTAGCACTTTGGGAGGTTAAGACATGAGGATTGCTTGAAGCCAAGAGTTTGATACCAGCCTGGGCAAGATAGTGAGACCTATCTCTACAAAACAGTTTAAAAGTCTGACCAGGTGCAGTGGCTCATGCCTGTAATCCCAGCATTTTGAGAGGCCAGGCGGGTGGATCACTTGAGGTCAGGAGACCTAGACCAGCCTGGCCAACGAAGCCCTGTCCCTACTAATAATACAAAAATTAGCCAGGCATGGTGGCAGGCGCCTATAACCCCAACTACTTGGGAGGCTGAGGCAGGAGAATCTCTTGAACCTGGACAGCAGAGGTGGTCCTTGACTACTTTCACAACAGCTGTTTTTAAGTTCTTATCTGCTAATTTGACCTCCTGGTTCATCTCAAGGTTTACTTCTATTGCCTGATTTTTCTCTTGACTATATGTTACAGTTCCCTGTTCTTCACATGTCTGCTAATAAAAAGTTAATAGTCTTGCATGGCAGCCAGACAACCAGCAGATCTTGGTGAGAAGTGCTAGAATTTACAGGGCTTGGTGCGAAGAGAGTCCAGAGTGAAGATGGGAAGCTATGACTAAAACTCTGTCCAAGGCACTAAGAAAGGCTTGACTGAGAAGAAATTCTGAGCATCATAGATGATCTGTTGTATAAGCTCTGGATTATGTTATCTTCCTCTGAAGAGTATCAATTTTTGTTAAATTCCTTAACTAATCATCTTGATTTTTGTGGAGGCTTGGTTTTCACACTTTAATAGGGAAGATCTGTTTTGTTTTTGCCATTGGTCTTAGATAAATATAAGACCTAGTCTATGTTCCTAACATAAAACCCTCTTGGGGTTTCAGGGGAAATCCAAAGGTGTCTATGAAGCCCCATATAACTTAGTGGGACTCTAACTCCCAACTGACTTTCTTGTAATGGGAAATCTCTGATTAGCTTTTCCCAGTCCCCCAGCAATTACTTTCTTCTGGGTTCCTTGAAGTCTCCCCCATGCAAACATGGTTAGGAGTTAATTGAGGCTGAGAAGGGGTTAATATGCAGACTTGGGAGTCCCACCCTTTAGTCTCCCTTCTTTTTGGGATTTCCCTCCTCCACTTCCAGCTACTGTGGCAACTCTAAACCCCATCCTACAAGATCTCAAGCCAATAATAATGGAACTTTCTGAGTTCTAGCTCCTAAGCGCTGTGGCCTAGAAAGTGCCCTCCAGGAAGGGGCTGTATAAGTAACATCCATCTCACCCAATGCAGTTCCTTTTTATCAAGCATCAAATTCTCTCCAGTTTCTGCCTGATCTTCATTATTCTCTAGGGCCTTCAAATAGTTGTTTCTTTTTGTCGTGGTGGTTGCTACTTTGTCCATAGTTTATAATTGCTATCTGTGGGAGGAGTAGTCTGATATGAGCTACTCCACAATTCCTGAAACTAGAATCTTCTGAATACTGTGTATTTTGAAGAAAAATGATTTTACTGCATCTATATTGAATAGTATGTTTATGGAATCTTAAAACAATCAAACTTTTACAAGGCAGGGAAAAATTAAATAGGTAAACTATTTATGAGCTTTACAGTAAAACATCCTATTCAAGGAGCTGCCATTTCTTGGTACCCTGCCAGCAGTCTAAATTGAGGATCTTAAATCTCTCTGGCACTGCATTTCCCCTCTCCCCCCAACATGGATTTTGGAATAAGGCTGATCTGGTTGAATTATGGATCTGCCATTTATTGGCTCCGTGACCTTGGGCACATCACCTGAGCTCCCTGGGCTTCCAATCCTCATTTGTAAACTGAGGTCAAGAATTCTGATCTCACAGAGATGGGGGGAGCAGTAAATGAAGTAACCTATATGAAGTGCCTGGCACTTAGTAATGGTTCCATAATTGTTAAGTTTATGATTCAAGAGTGAAAGCATTCCATATCTGTGAAGTCAGGTTCTTGTTCTTACATTGAAAGCTATTTGATTGTTTTCGCCTAAAAACTGAATGTCCCAGGCTGTCTTCAGAGAAATATCTAATTTTAGCTATTATTTTCCTTTGGCAAATAACCCAGCTGAGAGGCTAGAACAGAAGTGAAGGGTAACTAATCTTGGCTGTACACCATGCCCTACCAGACCCCTGGCCGGAGGGGGAGGGGGCCACAAAGCTGGGTGTGCATGGGCTTGGCCAGCCTGGTGGGGCAGCAGGAACCCAGTAGATCAAGACACAGTCCCCAGCTGGGAGTGAGATCCAATCATGGAAGTGGAAAGGGGCCTGGGCTGAGGGTGGGGAGGCATGGCTAAAACCCTGCCTAACATGCCCAGAGAGAAGGTCACATTGCCACTGAATCATGAAGTGCACCCAGGGAAGCGAGGGCTGGGCATTCCAGGCACAGGAAGCCCGGGGGAAAAGCATCGGTTCCAAGAAGTGATTGCCTGACTTCCTCTTCAGGAGGAGGAGGGAGTGAGTCGGGGGCTGTGGTGATGGGGTGGGGGTTATGGAGAACAGATGAGGTCAGAAATATAGGCGATGCTGGTCAAGAAGAGCCTCAGCCCAGTTAAGCCAGGAAGTCTGGGCCTGAACCGGTTCAGTCTAAGCAGGAGAGTCCAGATAAGATTTGCTTTTCATTTTTTTTTAAGGAAGAGGCTGGACTGGAGGAGCAGGAAATGGGCAGGGCATGCCCTGTAAATGCAGCTTTGTCAAGAGATGAGGGGTGGGAGGAGCATCCTAGGACCTTATCTAGGAGGGTTTGTGGGACCTGATGACTCACAGGATGTGGGTCTGGAAGGAGTTCTGAGCAGTTGATGCTACCAGGTGGGGAGATAGTGGGGAGGTGACACCAAACTGAAATGAAGTGACAGGAGGAGAGCCAGGTTCTGTCAATTCTCCCATCAGTCTTGAGAGATACTGGTAACTATGCCCATTTTACAGAAGAGGAAGCTGAGCTCTGGCACATGTAACTTGTCCAAGGTCACACAGCTGCAGGCACACTGGCAAAGGGCCTGGCCAACTGTCTGTGGAGTTGATCCAAACCAATGCTATGCTGGTAAGTCCCACTTAAAAAAATAAAAATAAAAAACGGCCTGCTTTGAAGCATGTGCCATTTCCTGTGGTGTAAATACTCCCACCTCAGCCAATTTCAGCGACCAGTATGATGTCACTGAACGTGGAGCTGGGGATCCGTTTTCACGAACCAGTCCCTAGCTGTCTTCCGACCACCACTGACTCAAACTTAGGTCAGCCTGCTTCTGAGGCCCCATCTCCTTCCACAGTGCCAAGCACACAGTTCACAACTAATCCAGATCTTTGCATTCACTGCCCTTTACCCTAATCTCTCATGGGTTTTATATACAGGTTGGTGTATACAGTGGGATATAGGAAAATATCTGACAGTATGACAGAATCACTCTCTCTCACTCTGTCCCCAAGCCCAGGCCCGCTCTGCTACTTCAGGATGTACAATTTAGTTAATTCTTCTGGAGCCATACTCAAGCATCAAGGCTCCTGCAGAGGGACATTCTGCTGAGGGCTCACAGGAATCACTGCAGCATGCTTGAATTTGGTTTTAGTGCTCACCGAGGTGGCTGCAGCTTGGCGAAACTCTGACATTAGCCATAACAGCTACCTGCTCACCATTCAGAACCCAAACACAGTGAGGTCTTGTTCCAAATAGGAATTGTGTTTCTGATGTCAAAATCTGCAAATGGATTCAATTTGCACAGCAGCTGTCCTCAAAGTTGGCAACTCGACATCCTCTCAGACGATTCGTTTTAAGACAATGTGCAGCGTTTTAGTCCCAAACCTACAAAAGTCCACATGCATCACATTTTCTCCCAAATCCTGTGGTCTGCAGATATTTTACTTCTAACTTGAAACTGACTGCTGTGGAGGCAGAAGAAAGGCAGATCCACGAGGCCAGGAAATGTGGCAAAGTGGAGTCGTGCATGGACAGGGCCCTTGCGTGGGTGAAAAGGGACAGGGGAAGGGGGCAAAACGGAGCCATTCTGTGACAAACTCACCTACCAAAGTCACTCAGGGTGGTTGGCTGCAACAGCAGCGACTCAGAGGGAAAGGCCACTGCACCAGCCCTCAGCTCAGGGAGAAGGCGGCGAGATGATACCATAGGGCATTAAGCTAGGGCCCCAGATCAGGTGTGACATGGAAACCAAGCATTCTTCAGGGAAGGCCTGGCAACAGAGACCCGGCTTCTGGGCAGGCAGAGCAGTCAAGGCTGCCCAGCAGCTGCTGGTGGACCCTGGGAAACCAGCTGGGGCTACACAGGGCCCTCCTCTCCTGCTGAGCTGATGGAACATGTATGTCACCTCCTCCTGAGGACGCGGCCCAGATGGTGAGTGCGCTGACACTTGCTTCCGAGAAGTTGAACTGCTGAGTTCTTGCTGGAAGGCACATCCTCTTGGTAGAAAGGCCCATCCCCAAATCTAATTTTAAAAAAGGCCCATGAATCATTATCCTAACTGCTCATTACCCAGGGGCTGCGTGGGGAGCCGCCTCAGACCTTTGGGCTGCTCTAGCCCTGGGGAAGCCGCGAAGGCACGTGTTGTTAACAACTGCTCTCCTCCAGCCTATGGCCCTCTCTGAGAAACCCCCAGCTCACTGGTGCTGCCCTTTCTGCCACGAGATGCACAGTGTCTTCCCTTCATCACCTGATCCTCCTACATAAGTGCTCATTCACAGCGTCCCCAGGCCCCTGGACTCCAGTCCACCCCACAGCCAAACATTATCTTCAGATCTAATAATGTGCAGTGCCTTCCAAGTAGCACAGAAGCCACATAATGATAAATCATAACTAATATACATTTTTTCTATATGACATTATATAAAATATAATATCAATCCTCAAAACTTGCCTAGAACATAGGTAAAGGTGGTCAGTAATTCCATCTTTACCTATCAAAATGTATTCCCATCTGTTTGCAAATGTACACTTTTCCCACTAGGAAATCACTTCGTCTGGCTGCCCAGACGGAGGCCCAGTGCCTCTGGTCATGTCCACGTCTCGTCCAGCACTTCAGCCGCTTTGCCAGGTCTGAAAAGAGCTGCTCTTATCTCAGGCTAGCCGCTTCCACTCCACGCCCCTGCCTGTCCCATCTCTTGGAATGAGCACCAGCTTCCTGGGAGTGGAGTGTACCTCATTCCCGAACAGGCCCTCTGTCTGGAACACGCCTCTTCTCGTTCCCTGAGTCATCAATAAATCTGTCTCACTTTGTCCTGACTCAAGCTTTGCAGTCATAGAGTTAGGTCTGTGGAGTTGCCATTTTGACAGGACGAGGGATCCAAGACACTGTGTGCAATATTCTCATCATGTTTCTTAAAGGTCATTTCACTTTTCAGGCTTATTTTTAAAAAGGTTTTATTAGAACTAGCTAGTAGGTACAAAATGTCAACGTTGACCAAATAAAACAAAAAGCCAGACGACTTAGTGTTGTGTCAGAAAATGGCCAAGCCCCAAAGTCCCTCAGCCCTGGAAGAGGATGACCCAAAGTACGAAAAGGGTGATGTGGAAAGATGCTCACTGCATCCTGTGACTCAGCATGGAACCACGGGACGCTGGAGATGGCCAGCAGGAGGGAAACGCCCGATTCTAGGAGAGAAGGCAGCCTTCCCGGGCAGTCTCACAGTACCAATGTGTTTTAAATGGATGGAAAAAAAGCAAGATGTCAAATTGTATGGTACTGGCCCCCTACATCAAATGGTACCTACCGCAGAACTTGACGGGAACTCGCCAGAGTGGGAACCGGGTGGTACAGAGCAAGGGCCTGGTCTTTCCTTTCCCTTCTCTACTTCCCTATATGGATATCCTCTGCTGCAGTTACATTGTTATTTACCATGGAAGAAATAGAATCCATTCAAAAATCTAAACTGCAGGCCGCGCGCTTGCTCATGCCTGTAATCCCATCACTTTGGGAGGCAGAGGCAGATCCATCACTTGAGGCCAGGAGTTCAAGACCAGCCCGGCCAACATAGTGAAACCTCGTGTCTACCCCGTAGAGGGTTTCAACATAGTGAAGCCCCGTCTCATTTTCATAAAAATATGAAAAATTAACCTGGGATGGTGGCACATGCCTGTGGTCCCAGCTTGGGAGGTCCCAGCTTGGGAGGCTGAGGCACAAGAATCACCTGAACTTGGGAGGTGGAGGTTGCAGTGAGCTGAGATTGTGCCACTGCACTCCAGCCTGGGCCACAGAGGGAGACTCTAGAAAAAACAAAAAAACAAAACAAAACAAAAAACAACATATATATATACACACACACACACACATATATATGTGTCTATACTTTTAGAAATGATTTGTTTCTAGCTTCAGACCTCGGGGTGTGCCCAGGGCTTTTGAAGCTATAAATGAAATTCCCCTTTCTGAGCTTTTGCCTAAAACTCAACCCAAACTTAATTCAAACACAGAGGTGGCTCTGAGGCTTGGCTAGAAGCATTTCTTTTCTCCAGTAGGGTCACATGTAGAGCAGCGAGCGAGGCATGTGGAGGGCTGTGGCATGAGCCAAGGGGATGAGTCGTGGCAAGTTGGCAAGGGGAAGGGGGCAGCGGCAGCCCCGGAGCATCGCCGACTTAATTGTGATGGAGAATTCATTACAGATAAGCCAGCTTCATTTAAGCATTTTCCAGAGCTTGCCCAACCACTTTGCTATTAAGTGATTTGATCAATTTCTTATTATATTTTCTCATTAAAAAGCAGTCAGGCATAACCGACTACTCTTACAGTTTTAAAAGAAATGTAGCTAGAATGTTCTTTAAAGGACATTTCATTTTTGTCTGTATTAGTAAGAAATGAAGACCCTCATAACTGAAATACCATGAATGGTAAATTAAATGTATTAAGAAATATCTGACAAAAGACATTTAAGTGTTTTGACTGCACTGATGACAAGCCATCCCCTAATCTGTTTGACGCGATGGTTTCCGGTGAAGATCTACACCCCCTCTCTCACCCCTACACCCCTGCAGAAAACCAAACCGAACTCTGAAGCATCTGCTTTCTACTGGAAGCCATTCAAAATGAGTTACTGTGATTTGATCCATTGCATTGTAATCTTTACATTTTCATTGCATTTATAACAAGTTAGACTAAGCAGATTTGGTGCAAGCGTTTTCATTTCAAGCAGAACAGAAGGGGCCATCTTTCAAGGGTTTAGCAAGCACAGCGGGACCCACTGCGGCAGGTAGCAGCTCTGTGCAGCCACTTGAGCTGACAGACCACCCCCGCTCCAGCTGAAGCACATAAGCTCCTTTGCAGCAGAGATTACAGCAAGTTATATAGCAGTAATGCAGCCTAATACCCCAGGGCAGGCGTCTGTGCAGGCACAGCGAGGGCTGGCCCTTGGCTTCCTCTGTGATGGAGGGCACAAGAGGAAACCTTGCCACCCGGGGCCTGGGCAGGAGCCCCTCAGTGCAGTAGGTAGGTGTGTCACCTTCCTGGAGGATGGGTCTTGAGAAACGAGACCCTAAACAGCTGAGAGAGTGCCTCTGAAAGCTACTGGTTCCCATAACCTAAGTGTTGTCCTTACGAGATGGACTGTGGTGCTGGTAACTCACTAGCATGTACATTTGACTTGGTGAACACACTGAGTAGTGAATGGAGGTGGCTGCAGGAACGCCCAGACCTCTAGGTGATCCTTCAAGGGCATGGCAAGGAGGCAAATATGATGATCATTTTGCTTAGGTCAACTGCTATGTAGATGGCCGGTGAGCGCTCTGAGCCTGCTGGTGTGGGGGGAAAGAAACCCATGTCCACTTCTGGGCTCAGTCAGGGCCTAGGCTTTGATGCCTTTGTGAAATAGCAGGAAGGGGCTCAGACAGACTTTGCCTATAGGCCTCAATAACTTATCAGCAGGCCACAAAGGTGTGTTTGGGACGGGGGCGGGAATGAGATGAGACATCAAGGGTCAGAGTTCCTTCCATTATCTGAACTATTGAAGGGCCCAAGCTGCGAGTTCACAAACGCCCTCCCTGGCCCTCCCATCCCGGAGTGGAGGGAATGCGCCGCCTTCGCTCCCGAGGCCTTCCTGCTTTTGCAGCCAAGAGGGACTGTCTCAAGACCTTGCGACACATGACCTCGCCTCCACAGAAGACCATGGGATGCTAGGCCCACATCCATGCTCTGGTCTCATCCCAGCCTAGAACAGCAGTGCAGGGAAGGTGACCTGCCTTCTGGAAGCAAGCTGCAGATTCCCCTGGTCTGCCAGTGCTGTCTGCCCCATAAGGCTCTCCTGGTCCCACTCCAGGCAGGGCCCCTGGCATCCAACCACAAGGCCAGGATCCCACTGGCAACCCCTCCCCACGCACCATGACATGGGTCATGAAGCCATGTCCATCTTCTGCCCTGAGGCTCCCCATGCCCAAGAGAGAAGGAATTCCCTTTCATTTGTGTGCAAAGTTCAAAAATGTTGTCTATGCATCTATACATATACTTCTGCCTTCCTGGCCAGGACAAACTTGGTGGCTCTTTGTGGGAAGGCCTGAGTTGGCGCTGGGAGAAAGGAGCGAGGTTCTTCATGCTTTTTTGATTGTGCCCTTCTCCCCTTCTTCGGCCATACTTACACACTACAATTTTAAAATACTGTTCACAGGAGTCGACAGGAAGCAACAGTGAAAGGGTAAAGTAGGAAGCTTCCTGAGTTTCAGGGGGTAGGGATTATTTCCAGGCCCACTAGGGGCCGCAGGTCTCAGCCTGTGCAATGGCATGAGGGCTCACTGCGGAGGACAGGAGGGCATGCCTTTGGCAGGAGGCACACGTGGAGAGGGCACTGAGAGAGTAGGGCAGTGTGGTTCCCAACATGCCAGCGGACTGGCAGGAACAAGAGCCCCAGGCCTCCTTGAGGGGCTCTAGTGAGGGAGACACTGCCACATGGTCATAGGAGGTCCAGCTGTTGTCATATCCCACAGAAGGGTCCAGGGTGGCAGCAGAGTGGACAGTGGGGTGTTTCAGCTGCGTCCTGGGGAGTCAGGTTGTCCAGATGGAGGGAAGTGTGCGCCAGGGCCACAGACAAGGAGGCCCCACAGTCATAGGGCCCAGTGGCTGGAGGAGGTGCCCTGTAGAATGGGGGATGAGAGATGCAGGGACAGTAGCCAGGCTAAGGAGGACCCAGGTGCCAGTGGAACTGTTGAGTTTACCCTCTGGGCAAAAGAGCACCAGGTGACCGAGAGGCGAGTGGAACCTGGAGGCCAGCATGCAGAGTGCAGGCACACCACTGCCAGGATGGGGAGCCAGGGGAGGGGTCCCACCGCGTTTCTGGAAACCGAGCCTGGAAAGGAGGCAGTGCTTCCATGAACACCAACACCGCCATCGGGAAGAGGGACAGACCTGATCAGGAGTGGGAGCAGGGAAGGAAATGGCAGGTTTAACCAAGGGTCACCGAAATGCTGGATGAACACTCAAACGTGTCACTCAACCACATCCCCAAATCCCCCCCGTCTGTTACTATGGTAAATAGGAAAGAATTTATAATACTTTGTCATTAAGGTGCATTATTACGCTCTTCCTTACCGAAGAATAAAAATGTCTCTGCTTTTTCTCCAAGAAAAAACTAAACACTCCCACAGAGTAAATGGCAATTAGGCTGAATTACGGCAATTCTTTCTGTGAGTGCAATGTCATTATGCTGGGACTTAACTGTCATTACACTGTAAATATACCTGTCCTGGGGGCAATGCTTGTCCACACCAGCTTGCTACCTTGGCATCAAACATCTCACTTCTTTTGATTCTTGGGTTATACTGCAACTGTGCTGATTTATCCTCTAGCTAGATTGATCCCGGAACCCCGAATTGTGCCGCAGCACCACGCGGGGCACTTGTTAAAATGCAGATTCTGTGGGGCCTAGGAGGGGACATTTCTATCAAGGAGCCAGATGGGGCCTGGGCCTGGTTTGAAGACCTTTGTTTTGGAGAACATAGAGTCAGCGAGTTGATGAGGAACAAACAAAGGACGAGCTCATTCGAGGAAAAAACAGAAGGAAGCACTTGAATCTGGGTTTCGTTTCACTCCCAAACTGCAGTCCACATAAGTATTTCCCTCAAATAACTTGAAAAACTTTATGAATCGTGTTTAAGTTTTTTACTCTCCAAATGTAATACAATTCTTCAGCTAAAACAGGAATAATGAGACAAAATGGTTCTGAAAAGTACAATAGAAAAATATTGTTCACTGGTTTATTTTTCCAAATGAGCATCAGGCTATTTACAAATACGCAGATCTCCAATGATGTGTATTGAAATGGCAAGTCTATCACTGTTTGAAATCTAAATGAAAAAAAAAATTTATTAAGGCACATTTGATCTGAGAGTTTAAAAAACTAACTTTCTGGTATAATGACAGATTGATTTCACTTTTGTCCCAAAAACACATAAGCACCAAAATTGTCAAAGAACACTTAATATTTAGTAAAACAGTAAGGAATATAAAAATTAAGGAGAGGAAAAATCGTTTCCAAAAGGAAATCTTTGGAGATCGGTTTACTGCAAATAAAAGACTAAACACACTCCTGATACACATAAATAATACTAACAGGTACTTAAGAAATGGCAGAGCTCTGAACAACAGATATTAAATAAATTAAAGGTATTTCAGATATAAAGGATCAAACAAAACAGTAATGAAAGAATGAAAACCATCTCCACCCACATAACACAGACAGGATGAAAGGAACAAAACCAAATACGTTTTTCCCCAATGTTTTCATTAGGGGGTATGTGTGTGTGTTTCAGTTTGTGTACATCATCAGATTTATTGTAATAATTCATCTTTGTCATTTTAAACATTAATATTATACCCTTTAAAGAGAAGGGTCAAGAAGAGAAAATGCCAAATCCTTCTTGAAATTTCATGCCAGGTCCATTTAGGCCAAATGAACTACCACGAGAACGGCCACATATCTCACTGTGCTTTCTTTATGCCCCTTGTTTTAAAACCTACGTGGCCAGCTGGGCGTGGTGGCTCACCCCTAGCACTGTGGGAGGCCCAGGTGGGTGGACTGCCAGAGGTCAGGAGTTCGTGACCAGTATGGCTAACATGGTGAAACCCCATGTCTACTGAAAATACAAAAAAGTTAGCCGGGCGTGGTGGTATGTGCCTGTAATCCCAGCTACTCGGGAGGCAGAGGCAGAGGAATTGCTTGAACCAGGGAGGTGGAGGTTAAAGTGAGCCGAGATTGTGCCACTGCACTCCAGCCTGGGAGACAGACCGAGACTCTGTCTCAAAAAAATAAAAATAAAAAATAAAATAAAACAACCAACCAACCAAACAAAAACCCAAAAACCTACATGGCCATGCTGAGCAGAGTACCATTGAGGGGAAATGATCAACTCTGGAAAGCTCTCCCGAAGACAATGATGAAACAGCTATTATCACATTTCCTTATCTTACAACTGGAACATGAAATGGCTTTAAAACAATTGTAAAAAAAAAAACCAAAAAACAAAAAACAAAAGGTAGAATCTGTGGAATGTTAACAATCACAACAGAACATTTACCAGAGTTACAGTGTTTTGTTACAATAATACTTTGCAGGAATGTTCACGTTTTCTGCCATAGGACTGGCGAAAGGGTCTCAAAAGAAAACATTTCTTTAAAAAAGTTTTGTTCACCAGGTACATTTCAAGTCAGAGTTAAGCAGGTCTGCTACATAATGTTCAGCAAGAAGATGTGTTCAAAGGCAAACATTGATCACATTCTTGTTCAGAAAGCTCAATCTTAAAGGAGTCCTATGTAAGAAAACCACTTGTAAAATATATCCTTGTATACGGACTTCAAAAACTGATCATACAAAAAATTTTTGAAAAATAAATTAGATAATTAAAAATGTCTTTTCCAGCAATGCTGGACATTAGGCTGTCCTCACTGAGCCATTATTATTGCTGCTTTTACTGTAACTTGGATCATTTTTTTCTAGCCACATCTCAGCCAGCTGCTGTGTGGACCCATAGGTCGATGCTTTGGACCCCAAGCACATTTTGTACTGTTTGGGGTCAAGATTGGGATCACAAAAGACAGGATGGTGGACGTGGACTACTCCTACTTCTTGGCTCCTAAACGTCTTCAAACCTGCCTGGACAACCTTGTTGAAAAGGTCCACATCCTCCAGCCCCCAGCCTTGGATGGAAACATCAAAGCCGCCCGCTCGGACAAGATCTCCCTTATAAATACACGTGATGCCAAACCCATAGTTTCTCCAGAAGCCAGTTTTCTGAGTAAAGGCAAAATGGTTGTCACTGGGAACTTTCCCACTATAAACAATCTTTGGGTCATACTGGCTGAAGATGATTGGAAAATATATTTGTTGGCCCAGAACTGTATTTGCTCGACATCGCTGAAGGAATTCTGTAGTAAATACGAGGTCGACGTCGCAGAAGAAGAGCAAAGATTCATTGCTAAACTGGGAAGATCCTACCTCCAGGGCCAGGGCTCTTGAAAACTCTCCAGACACAGGCAAAATCTGCATGTCGGCTTTAGGATACTTAATGCGGTAATCTCTCATCAGTTCAACTTGTTTGGCCTTGTCAGGGTTGGAGTCAGAATTGAAAAGCAGAACCACGAGCTTGACGTTCTGATTGGGGATAAGACACGTCTTCTCAAAGTTTCCCATAAATCTCACAAACATGTCGAAACGCCCAGACAAAGGAATCAGTATGTTTATCTTTTTATCTTTGGGTTCTTTGTGCTCATTCTTCGACCCAGGGAGCTGAAAGGGGACAAGCTTCTTCAGGGAGTTTGAGAGAAAGGACAAGGATCCAGATTCCTGATTGATTCTCTTGGCCAACTCCTGTGCATCCAGCTCCTCATGCTCCACAAACTGGATCTTGCTGAAAGTCTGCTGTAAATACGCATGCCTTCTCACAGGGACTGTCATTTTCTTCCCTTTGTGCTTTTTGTACAGAAGCAGCAGGTCCAGGATGTACTCAGCCCCGTACATGGGGTTCACCCGGCGGTAGCCGTACTGGATCTCCTTGAAGTCAATGATGCGCCCTCTGGTCTTGGCGTTGGCATTGATCATCTCCATGACCTGCATGACAATGTCGTCCAAGGCTTCCCTCTGAGCGGAATCCATTCCTCTTCGAGGGGGCTGGCCGTCAACTGCCGAATACAAGTATTTTCCAGTCAGAAACTCCCATTCCAGAATCTCCTCTCGCTGGCGGGGCTGAAACCTCATGAAGGAGGGCGGGATTCCCAGCTGGAGGTCCTCTTTATGAATTTCTGTGTTGCTGTATTTGCTCATCAGCACAATCTCGCGGTGCAGCTGTATTGTGCGATGGCGGAGCTCGGCGATCTTGCGGCTGAGCATGTAGCTGTGGAGCCTGTACTGGTAGGGTGGGTTTTTGTTGGGGTGTAATGTGATAGCTTGGTGAATTTTACTGTTATGGAGATCTCTAATGTACCCCTTTTTGTTCTGTTCATAATTCTCATAAAAAAGCTGCTGCATCTGTTACGGGAAAAAAAGAGATCACAAATTTAGTATTCTATGATTGAGTGCCAGCACATGCTAAAGAAAACGCAAATATTAGAAATGTTTCTGAATGGACCACAGCACACAAAAGGCCCTAGATAAGGCCCAGTCAACAGCAGCCCAATGTGGTTAGAAGAATTCATACATAGAAACTGCTTAAGAAAATAAGGGTTAATAGCCAAAGTTGGCCAATATAATTTTACAGGCAAACAGAGTGATGAAAAAGTTGTCCCATAATGAAAAGGTATAAAATTGAGATCACGGTGCCACCACATGAGCATGCCTGAAAGATAATGCCACCCCCGTCCCACTATGCCTGTGAAAGGGGCCCACAGAGTCATGCGTCCCTGGCTGAAGACCTGAACAGCAGACTCTGCGGCTTCTATCTATGGGAATAAACTTCCTCCTGAGAGCCAGAAGAACTCCAGGCAAACAACCTGAGTGAACGGTTACCCTTCTTCCGGGGAGCTAAGGGAAAGGAAAGCCCATCAGGGCAGGAGGAGGCCTGGCCCTGCAAGGACGCTGTCAGGATGAAACAAGGCTCTGTGAAGTCTCTGGAAGGAAGCACTGAAAACCCTCTTCACGCTACTGGCCTCCCTGTGTACGAGGAAGGTGCCCCTCTCCCAGGGCTTCTGTGGAGGCAGGAGCGGGCCTGCTTGCTCAGCATGGGGTCTCTGGCACAAGCACAGAGCTTGGAGCCTGGGGGCTCAGAAAATGCTGGCAAATGGGAAACAGGCAGGATGCACAGGGCTCACTATTCCACCAACTCTGCCTCCGCCCCGTGGCGCAGGTTTTGGGACACCATAAGCTTATGGGCCATCAGCCAAAATGGGTTCCCTCAAGTTAGGAAGGGAATGTGCCTGATGCCTCAGTACATCTGAGCAAGGAGATGAACGTTTTTACAAAGCCTGTTGGAAGGTAGAATAATAGTTTGCAAAAAATGTTCAGTGAAAGCATTTGATGTTGGTATCCGGTAAATTAGTCCTGTTTCAAGTTCATGGTGGTTTTTTGTTCATACTGTTAAACACTAACTCTTGATAAGGGATGATGCGGATTCTGGCGGACTGGTTTATTTGCCTTCCTGAGCCACTGCAACTACCATAATAGTAGAGAAATATAAATTGGCACTTTAATACCTTATTTCTTTTTCTCATAAAGTAAAAAGAAAACAGGGAGCCGGCATGCCTGCCAGGCCCCACACAGAGCTGGGGTCCGAGGAGTGCTGACCTTTACCTCCTGGACACCTGTGAGTCTGGTCTTAGAGCAAGAATTAGAGCAGAATTACAGGTTCTCCAAAGTGCCGCCGCTGTTTCCAACTTTCCTTCCCACACTGCTTATGCTTCCCACATGGGAGGTGCACACATGGACTTACCACTGAAATCCCTGCCACACTGTACAATTAATTAGAAAAGGTGGTCAGGTTTTCTACAGGGGTGGGAAGCAGGGCCTCCCTAGGATAGGAGGAGAAACTCCAACTCTGACTCCCATGCAGCACACAGGGCACACTTTATATGGAATTTTACATGCCTCTTCTGCTACCTACTCTCAACTTTACTATCAACTACAGGAAAGCAAATCTCAAACTCTTGTTTTAAGTAAACTGAAGCAAAGGAATAACCTGGGGCTTGCTGAGAGAAGGCAGTAAGCAACTGGCGCCAGAATTCCTTCAAGTCCTGGATGGGCGGGCCAGATACAAACAACATGAAGATATAGGCCCTGCCACTAGGCTTGGATTAACCACGTTAACTTATTTTTTTTTACTTTGCTTCTTCTGTGGGTCACAACAAAAGAAGCCTTATCAACTTCCTGCCCAAAGCATCCTTACTGTTCACTTTCCAGCTGGGCTGATTCTTGGGTACAAACAGCAGGGGTATAAGGTGGCAAATGTAGTATGAGGACTCAAAGAGAAGAAAGGTTTAGAAAGATTTGTTGCAGGCTCTAAAACCTTGAAGCAGCTATTGGTACCTTGTTCAGGGACTGCCACAGGCCTGCACCACTGCAAGCCCAGGTCCAGAAGTCTTTTCTGGATACCATAGATACCTAGAGTCTGCCAACAAAAACATCAACCAAAAAGCTGGATCGTTACAGCAAAGACACTAGTTTTAAAAACCTCAGCTACACAGCTTCTGGTCAGCTTCTCAATGCTTCACTCTTAAATGAGAATCAACAGTCAAGGATCATCAGGCAGCTGAAAAAGGGTTCCAAATGGGAATGATGGAAACAAAACAAAAGCAAAAAACCTTGGTGGAACAGAAACAACGCAGTGAACAGAAGAAAAACTCAAAAACAACAACGAAAAGCTACAATATAGTCAAAGGGAAGATAGTGCATCCATGCAACCAAAACAGAAAACTATAAACATGAAAAAGCAGAGGAAAAAACCCTCGAAACCAAACACAAAACAGTGAAACAAAGGAGTAGAGTTTGAAGATAAAATTGAAGAAATCCCTAGAAGATCATTACAACAGGAGAGAAAAGTAATCATTCTAGGAACAAAAAGCACATAGGAGGGAAAACAACAATATAAAAAATGGATCCAGAATTAAGGGAGTCAGGTGCCTGGGTTAAACTCTAGGTATCCAGTATAAAAAGTACAGTATAAAAGTATCCAGTATAAAAACTACAGGATAAAGCAATCTAAAAAGTTCCAAAGAGGAGGAAAAAGGGCATATACAAATAATCAGAAATGGAAATGGCACCGGACACAGATAACACCACCGGAAGCTGAAGAACAACAATGCCTTCAAAAGTGGGAGGAGTGGAAAATTATTCTCAGTGTAGAATTCTCTTCCCAAACTATCCATCAAGTGAGTAGAGGGAAAGATGTTCAGATACTCAGGACTCAATTTTACCTTGCATTCATTCCTTCCCAGGAAGTTATTAAAGGATGTGTTCCTCTAAAGCGAGGAAAGAAACCTGTAAAGAAGACGACAGGATCCAGGAAACAAGATGCATGGGCCAGAATGACCGTGCAAGGAGGTACCACACGGACAGCCCTGCGGCAGCTGCAGGAACATATGCAACCAGGGAAGGGCATGGGTGCTCACTGCCTCCATCTCCAGAGTCCAATTCAGTGCTTGATACATCGAGTTCATAACAAGTGAGGTCTTTAAGCAGAGCAAGTATGGAGAGATTGCTGAATGACATCAATACAGAAGGAAACAGCCGATGAGGACAGACACGGTATCTTATACATGGTAAAAAGCATACAAGGACAAGGCTGGGCTCCTCTGACCAGGATGTGTTTTAAAATGCAAAAATCAGTAGCATATTTAAAGAGAACATATATACTACTCTGGAGAGATGATGTAGTGGTCACCTGTTTTTACTCCCTAGACCAAATACGACTGCACACTTTATTCCTGGCTGTCCACACCCCACACAGGGAGGGCCGGTCCCCATGGGAGGCCTCTACATGACTGATTACTTCTCACAGACCCACTAGGACACCACATCCCCACACATTTTCAGGAATCCATTTCTCAAAATGTTTTAGAAGCTGCCTATGGTCGTTACTTTCACAGAGTGTGTGTGCTAAGGGGGTAAACATGGAGAAAAGTATTGACTAACAGGCTGGTAGAAGCTGTAAAACAGACTGAGGGTTTTAAACGACAGTGAAAGGTGCTGTAAGTACCTTCTGGCTAAACTCTAAAAGTTTGAAATAAATGTGTTATATATATCTTTTTTTTTTTGAGACAGGGTCTCCTTCTGTCACCCAGGCTGGAGTACAGTGGTGTGATCTCAGCTCACTGCAACCTCCACCTCCCAGGGAGCTGGAACTACAGGCATGCACCACCACATACAGCTAATTTTTGTATTTTTTTGTAGAGACGGGGTTTCACCAGGTTGCCCAGGCTGGTCTTGAACTCCTGGGTTCAAGCAATCTGCTTGCCTCGGCCTCCCAAAGTCCTGGGATTACAGACGTGAGCCACCAAGCCGGACCATTTTCTTTTTTTAATGAAGAAATCTGTTATAAGATTAAAAGGTGTGTGTGAGTGGTGCGCATGCACATATGCTTGGAGGAGGGAGCACCTGAGACAAAGTGAACATAAAATAAAGCCAAGTCTATGCCCAGACTGCCTGGTGGCCCCTGCTCTGTCCCAGAGGATTTACTTTCATTAATTTATTACATTTATTAATGTTGCTACGATACATAAACAATTCAGACAAAGAAGTTCCTACCTGACAGACTGGGTAGAACACATACCTGTAATGATCTTTAAAAAAAATCTAAACTGACGTCAAGGAAATAGCTCACATTCTAAAAGAGGTTGATGCAGGTTTAAGCAACAGGTGAGCAGACACTCTGTCACAGCTAAGGACAAACACCTCCACCTTAACCAAGACCTGCCCAAATGGGCTTCGGATGGTGCCCTTCAGCCAATTTCTGTACAAAGCCTTGTAAATGGCTTTGGTGTAGAGGTAGGGAAACATTTTCTTGTTACCCTCAGTGTGTGGAATGGGAGAGGGAGAGGCAGAAATCAAATATGCTGTCTTTAGAGCTCTTTAAGAACAGGAAATGTGAAGTATAATTCAAAGCAAAAATGTCAATGAGATATTAAAGCCAGGTTAGGAAAGAAATCCATACATCATCTGTGATTTCTGAATGGAGCAGGAAGGAAAACCTAGAGAAGCTCGGATCCACCCCACCAGGCTCCAGGGCCATGGGGCCTCCAGGCCAGGCCTTGCTCTGAGTGTGAACGCCCCCCATGAAGCACCCTCTATCACCCTTCCCATCCTTCCCAGGTGCCCCTCCCATGTGACCACATCAAGAGATCTCAGTGCTTCTGGATGGAATCTTTGCCTCTGTGGCACTGCGGCCATCTGTATTGAACTTTGGAATACCCTGCAAGGTTCTCCTTGAAATATCTTGGTTTTTTTTTTTTTTTTAAAAACCTCACCAAGTTTCCAGTTTCTCTGCTGTGATTTGGGTTTTCCCTACTTCCTACCTTTTATTTTTCTTTGAGGATGCCTATTTAAGAGGCATGCTATAGGTGAGATGAAACTGAATCATTTTGCTCTTAGGCACATCAGTGAGAAATGGTGGTCATTAAGCGTTTAACACCTACATCTCTAACCATCTTCCCGCTTTCCCTCATATTATGGGTTTTCCCTCATATTATGGGCTACGTCACTGCTCACCACTGGAATGCTATTAAGAAAGAAAGATGCAGGTAACATTTAATTACTGAGCTCCAGGCAATTTCCTGCATTCAACAGGAAATTGTTGAAATCCCTGACCCTTAAGTAGTATGGTCAGGTCAGGCATGGTGGCTCACGCCTGTAATCCCAGCAATTCGGGAGGCTGAGGCGGGTGTATTATTTGAGAGCTCAGGAGTTCCACACCAGTCTGGGCAACATGGTGAAACCCTGTCTCTGCCAAAAAAAAAAAAAAAAAATTAGCCAGGGGTGGTGGCACATGCCTGTGGTCTCAGCTACTTGGGAGGCTGAGGTGGGGGAATCACTTGAGTCTGGGAGGCGGAGGTTGCAACGAGCCGAGATCGTGCCACTGCACTGCAGCCTGGGTGACAAAGTGAGACCCTGTCTCAAAAAAATAAATAAATAAAATGTATAGTCACATGACTAAATCGCAATTTTCTTGTAACAGAAATAAAGCTACTATTTCTCTGGAAGAAAGTTTGGAATATAACTATTTCAAGAATAAAGCTGTAAGACCTTGGACAAGCTACTTGAATCGGTCGAGTCTCAAGTTTTCTCATTTATAAAATGACTGGGCTGGGCAGGGTGGCTCACGCCTATAACCTCAGCACTTTGTGGGGCTGAGGCGGGAGGACTGCTTGAGCCCAGGGATTCAAGATGAGTGTGGGCAAAATGGTGAAATCATGTCTCTACAAATAATTTAAAAATTAGCCAGACGTGGTGGCACATGCCTCTGGTCCCAGTTACTCAGGAGGCTGAGCAGGGAGGATCACGAGCCTGGGAGGTTGAGGCTGCAGTGACCCATGATCGCACTACTGCACTCCAGCCTAGGTGACAGAGCAAGACCCTGTCTCAAACAACAACAACAACAACAACTAAAAAACCCCAAAAAAACCCCACAAAAAAGTGACTGCACTATACTAGAGGATCTATCAAGGTAAAGAATTCAAAGATCTTATGTGACCATGTCAGAACAAGCCACAAATCCTCAAAGCCCAGCTCTGACGTTCTTCTGCCCACTCACTCCTGATATGGCTGAAGCTGCAGCAATATCTTCATTGACTAAAACTATATTTGAAGCATTAAAGGATAATAACACATCCCTATTAACTGTTTCTATTCTGTGAAAATAAATCTCCAACTCTTCTATAAAATTAGTCAAGAATATGAGATTCTTAACAGTTCATTTTAGTAACTCCAGGAATAACAAATATGTAATGACATTTTTGTTATAAAGAATATTTTGGACTGGGCCAGTGGCTCATGCCTGTAATCCCAGCACTTTGGGAGGCTGAGGCAGGCGGATCACTTGAGGTCAGGAGTTTGAGACAAGCCTGGCCAATGTGGTGAAACACTGTTTCTACTAAAATTACAAAAATTAGCCAGGCGTGGTTGCATGTGCCTGTAATCCCAGCTACTCAGGAGGCTGAGGTGGGAGAATTGCTTGAATCTGGGAAGTGGAGGCTGCAGTGAGCCGAGATGGCACTACTGCACTCCAGCCTGGGCAACAGAGCAGGACTTTATCTCAAAAAACAAAACAAAACAAAACACCCCAGAATATTTGGAATAGAACCAAATTCAAAATTTAAGAGGATTTTATTATCATAAGGTATTTCAATAATCTATAATTTGGCACATCACTTAGAAGAATATTATAAAACAGAAAGAAGTACTGCAGAAGAAAACACAAGTCAATATAGACAGGTTAATTTAATAATCACTAGAGTATTCCTTGCTTAAAAAAAAACTCAGTAAAGAAACCTTCTTAAGATGCTTACAATAGCACTGATGACTTCATTCAATTTCCATTGTCCATGAAACAACCCTTAATCTTTGTTATAAAAAGTGCCTCCATATCCTTCAACTCCAGCAAAGCCATCTCCCTTCCTGTGAGATGTTTCAGGGCCCTGCGTCATTCTCCAGTAAATCTGAGAGGGGCTAATACCAAGGTCACGCTATTCCCAGGAACTTCTAGCCCAGCTGGGAATAACCATCAACTACCCATATCTAATCTTTGGTTAACAAATACCTTCCACAGTCTTCATTAGCAAATGTCCTTCTTGTTCTCTGCAAGGAGAGCCAACATTCTCATTAAGTCCTCACTCTTCCTGTTAACTGTTCACATGACTGTCCTTAAGCACATACACAGTTCAGCTTCAGCTACAGACCATCATTGCTGCAGAGCAGCAACTTCCCATTCGGACCTAGGCAGTGTTTCCATTCATTACAGAGAAGTGGTTTTCTTACCCTTTTGTCCCGAAAGTGGTTCAAAGAAAGTAACCGTTGTCTAAATGTCAAGAGACCGTAACTGCTGGTAGCCAGAGTCACAAGTTTTTAAACATTTAAATTACATTCTCATACGCTTCTAGGTAGGTTTTACAGGTCATTTACTGTCCCAAGCAGGATCTTTTGAAATGAAAGAGTGGGTCTGTTAATAATTAGGCCAAGACCACCAGCATAAACTGGGCCTGTCCCAGACTCTCAGGACATATGGTTACCCTACTGTCCCTACTAGGTCTTTCCTAATTAGTTTTGGGTAGGCTTTGCCAATTTTCATCTAATTAAGTTCAAGGATTAGGTTCTTAGTATTTTAAAGACTCCATTCAAAAAACTAAAATTGTCATGGAAATTAAGCTGAGACTTTAGTAGTTAAAAAAAGAGAGAATTATATGAATGAGTCCTGAATGGTTAGTGACTAATTCTGAAACCTAAACACCTTTTAGAGAAGCCTGACTCATTTCAAAATAATTGAGAATTAAGCTTAGTAAAGTAAAAACAAAAGCTGTTGATAGTAATTTAAGGCTTCTGCATAAGACTATAAGTAAAGTGATAAAACTGAAACAATAGATTTTGCAAGTGAACATTCCGTGGTCTAAATAATCAGCAGAGACTGTGGTAGGAGACCCTTATCTGCAGTCAGAAAACTATCTAAACTCCCATTTCCTCCCTTCACAAACATCTGATCTGGTGCAATCAGTTGAGTGCAACAGGCATCACCTTAACAAAAAAAGTGGCAAACGTGGCAGCATTATGCAGGATAAATACATGCAGAACTATCTTTAAATGGATAAAGCCCTGTGCACATGTGGCACTCAATATTTACCGAACACTCCTGTGAAAGGCGCTGTACCAGGCAGTGAAAGCCCACGTCACGTACAAAGACGAAACAAGTGTGAACACAAGATAGAGCAGGCGAGCGTGGCGTTAACAGTCCCAGCCCGGGCCTGCCACGAAGCAGCTAACAGGCTTCTCTCCAAAGGTGTTTCTAAAACCTGGCTCACCCAAGTACCAGTGCTCCTCTCAGCGCCCTCTCCACTCCAGTCAACATGGACCACACACCAACGTCACCCATGACCCAACATATCTCTATGTGAGAATGTGATGTAAGCTCTAGTCTAGGAGACTGCCAAAGCACAAACTAAATCAAAAATAAAATTAAATACAAACTTACAGGGACGAGGCAGATGTAAGCCAGAAGGGATGGAGCTCGGGGGGACCAGGACATGCCACACAGGCCTAGTGCAGCCAGATTTAAAGGGAAGCTAGAAATCCAGCTGTTCTGTGTCAAGTCTAACTGAAGTGCTGGCAACCAGTTCAAGTGAGAGAGAAAGGGAAAGGGACAGAGAAAAGGAAAAGAGAGAAAAAAGAAATATAAGCCAAAATATATCTGTGGGTCAAACATGACCTACAGATTCATTTCCTTTTAGGATATTTTTTCATCTACACCTGACTTTTTGTAGAATCTTATTCGACATAAAGATATTCAACGCTGTGTTAACGCATAGCATTTAATGAAGTAGTATCTTACTTAAAAAAAAAAAAAAAAAACCAACCACCACCACCACCTAAAAACTGAAGCAGCGCTGGGATAGTGGAGGCCTGGTGAGTGGGGACAGCACAGTGGCACTGTGGGCAGGGGGCAGGCCAGCGCAGGGAGCAAGGGCTCCTGTAGCTCGGCTCCACCACTTGAGTCCTCTAAAGTAGAGCAACTGCTCTAGAAGCCCCGGAGTGTCTAACCCAGCTTTGGGTCATGCATTACACTCAGAACTGTCAGTGTTTCTGTCGTTTACACGGTGTTGAGTGGGGTGGGGGTTAAATGCCACAGGTTTGGACCCTAGGTTTTGAGCACGACCCCTATGAGGCTGAAGACTCCACGTCTGCCATCTCCAGTTCATATGAAGTCTGAGGGGGGACTCTCACTTCACACCTACCTCACAAAGGCACCATTCTGAAAGTTTTCTTTCACAAAAGAGGGTAAGAAAAACACTAGAGAGGGGACTGAGGGAAGAAAAGGGAGTGAGTTTGTTTTTTGGGGGAAGGGTGGGTGGGGAAGGGAAGCTAGTAAAGCTTTAAATTCCATAGTGTCAAATTCCCAGGGAAGGAATACGGACAGTTTTCAAAGCATAGGCAACCAACAAAAGCAATCCCTCGGAGAAGAGATAGGCTTTTCAACCCTTGGGGCTGGAACAACTGGACGTCCAAATGCAGGAAGATGAAACGAGACACAGACTTTACCCTTCACAGGATCACAGGCCTAAATGCAAAAGGCAAAACTACAAAACTCCTAAAGAAAACAGAGGAGAAAATCTAGATGACCTTGGGTTTGGTGATGACTTTCTAGACACAACACCAAAGACACACTCCATGTAAGAATTGATAAACTGGACTTAATTAAAGTTAAAAATTTCTGCTCTGCAAAAGACACTGCCAAGAGAATGAGAAGACAAGTCACAGACTGAGAGAAAATATTCACAGACTTGTAAGACTTATCTAAAATATACAAAGAACTTCTAAACTCAAAAATACAAAAACAATCCAATTAAAAAGTAGCCAAAGGCTTTAACCACCACCTTGCCAAAGTTATACAGATGGCAAAAAAAGCATGTGAAAAGTCATCATATGTTATCAGGGAGATGCAAATTGAAACAACAATGAGATGCCACTATACACCTGTTAGAACGGCTGAGAGGACTGATGCGAAATGTTGGTGAAGACATGGAACAAGAGGAACTCTGACTCACTGCCGGTGAGAACGCAAAATGGTACAGGCACTTGGGAAGACAATTTGGCAGTTTCCTACAAAACTAAACATACTCTTAACAGGATCCAACAAGTGAGCTCCTTGGTATTTACCCAAAAGAGCTGAAAAGTTAGTGTCCACACAAAAATCTGCATATGGGTGTTTCCAGTACTTTTATTTATAATTGGCAAAACTCAGAATCAACCAAGATGTCCTTCAGTTGGTGAATGAATAAACTGTGGCACATTCAGATAATGGAATACTATTCAGCATTTTAAAAAAATAAGCTATCAAATCATGAAAAGATATGGAAGAAAGTTAAATGCACGTTACTAAAAGAAGCCAAACTGAAAAGGCTACATATTGTACAATTCCAACTATATAACACTATAAAACAAAACAAGGCAAAACTATGAAGAAAGTAAAAAGATGAGTGGCTGCCAGGGGTTGGGGGGAAGGAGGGATGAACATGCAGAGCACAGAGGATTTTTAGGACAGTATCTGTATGATACATATATGAGGGTATTTGTTATAAACTTGTTTAAACCCACAGAATGTTCAACACCAAGAGTGACTCCTATTGTAAACTGTGGAATTTGGGTGATAATATGTCACTATAGGTTCACTGATTGTAACAAAGGTACCACTCTGGTACAAGATGTCCGCATTGGGGGAGACTGTGCATGTGTAGGGGCAGGGGACACTTGGGAAATCTGCACATTCCACTCAATTTTGCTGTGAACCTAAAGCTTCTCCAAAAACTTAAATTTTTTTTTAAAGCAACCTATTAGGGAAAAAATGTCCTCAAATTATCTATGTTAAGTAGATTCTAGGGGCAAACTGGTAGTACTTTTTCTGTGGCTTCTTATTTATAATAAATTCATTCATTTTCCTTCATTTATCCATCTACTCACTGCTCTAAGCCAAAAAAAAAAAATTACGGAAATCCATAAAATACACTAAACTTCAGATCCTTTGTGGAAAAAGGTAGGTGGAAATAAAATGCAAGTAATTAATAATTCACAATGAGTAGGATCGTTTGTTCTTTAACACAGTATTCTAAACTAAAAAGCCCTATATAAAAAGAAGAGAGAAATATTTTTAAGCATCTACTATGAGATACCATACTTCTTTCTCTCAACACACTCATTTAATCCTCACAATTTTAAACTCCTTGAGAGCAAAACTCACTTTGTTCTAGGTACCAAGCACCAGTAATTGCCCTATAAGTACTTGCTGAATAAATGAATGAGTAGGTATTATCTCTCATTTACAGGTAAGGACAAAAATATTAATCACAGATAACAATGTAAGTGGCTCCTGTCAATACTTAAGAACATTACAACAGAAGAGAATAAACAAGAGCTAAGAGAACAACACTCTGCACAGGGCCTTTGCCTGCTCAGAAAAGACATTCCCATTCCCACCCCCACCTCCTATCCCTCAGATTCCCAAGCAGCCAGGAAGGTCTGGGCAGACCAGCGAAGGCAAGACAGCCAACCTCAACCCAACTCCCTCCACTCCCAAACAATATGGCAACAAGAGCTAAGACAAGGGGACTTTCAAATACAGAAGATCAGTATCTTCAGAAATAAGAGAGGAAAAGCATCCTTCAAAGAGGATCAACTAGAATTCTCAGACTTCAGAATTCAAAACGCCTCCCTAGTGGCTCCACAGAGGTTCCTTGAAGGCAGGTCTCACAGATTCTTTCCACACCCATAGCACACATCAGAGCCTGGCATTAATATATTTCCTTAATAAACATTTATCCAAAGGATAAGATGTAATAGCTGAGAGTAATCACTCTACATGTATTTCCAAAATAACCTACTTCCCTGCACAATCATTCAACTATCCTTTTAGCTAAACACTAGGCAACACGTTTAAACTTACAGCCCTTTAACCCTTCAGAGGCATCTGCTTTTAAAAAATGCTTATTACTGCTCCTCTCCCATTGAAGTGAAATAATTTATGTGATTTTATATAATAACATTAACAACTAACATCTCTCGGAAACTATACCAAGGACCTCCCTGTATGCACTGATATAATCCAACGAGGTAGCTCTGTTACTATCCACATTTTACTTTTGGGGATACTCCAGTTTGTGTGTTCAGCAACTTGCTCACACCCCACAGCCACTGCACACAGCAAAGCCCAGGCTGGCTCTCAGCTCTCTCTTGGGCTGGGTTCTTGACAAGACAACTAGAAATGCCTGCCCAGCAAGCAGGCAACAAACAAGGTGTCAAACAGGGATTAGAGCTTTGGAGAACCATGAAGCTGGGGAGACAGCAGCGAGGGCAGGGCTGCAGCATCACATCCTTGGGTCAGGGAAGGCCTCTCCAGCAGGGAAAACCTGAGGCAGACCAGACAGCAGTGAGGGGGCCAGGGAAGCTTTCCAGAGGGAACTAACCTTGGAGCAGACTGAAGAATACGCTGTGCTCCTTCAGAACATTCTTTTCTTCCTCTGGGCAAAGGGCCACACCCTGGAGCAAGGAGCAAGCATGACGGCTGAGCCACCAGCCTGACCAGCTGCCCGGGAGCAGGTGCACGCTCCTTCCTCTCCAGTTGCAGTCACACTGCATGCACGCACATGTGCGTATTTTAACGGCATCATCAGCAAGAAAGGTTTAAAAGCTGGAAATGACTATTCACAGTTTCTGACCAAGTATGTTTACTCCATGGAACCAAATTTGGGTCAGACAATGCATAAGAGCAAAGAGAAGAGTGGGAAAGTCCTCTATCTAATGTGCACGCAATACCAACACTCCTGGCACCAAGGAAGACAAACTGGGGATAGCACCATGCTCCACACCAGGAGGGTGGGTGTGCATCTTCATGATCCTTCCTTGCCTGACAAGACCTGCTCTCTTGGCCATGGAGACTACTCTGAGATCACTTCTGCTTGGTGAGCAGGTGGGGCGCTGAGTCCCAGCAACAGAGGGCACCAGCAAGGGTAGGGCCATCAGCGTGGATTTCCACACCTGCCTCTACCACCTCCTTCCTCCATGGGCTTAGGGGCAGTCAGATGCTCTGGCCTTTGCCAAGCACCAGGGCAAAGTGGGATCCAAAGGCCACCAGCATCTTTTAAAAGTGAAAGTGACTCAAAAGCATCAAGTAACTTTCTCTGTGCCCTCTTCATGTAGCTATGGAGCACCTTCAGCAGGAAAGCCATCACTACTAGTGATAGTAGAGTTAAGTAATCTAAGAATGGGTAACTTTTGTTTTATTATTAACATTAACACATAGACCACCAAGTGCTACAAACTGAAAGAAAAGAAAAATTTCATTGGAGGTAAACCTGTTTCAACTAATTAAATGTTTCTACTCCTGTTTCTTTCTTAGCCTATTCATGTGTACATGTGTACGCACACATTTTACACGGGTACCTCAACTGAGAAACATTTCAGTAGGCTAGGCAACATTTTACAGTATTTCAAAATGATACTTCACGATTGCATTTTCAATTGTAATTTCTAAACTAAGTTTAGATCAGAATTATGTAGCCACAACAGCTATCCAGCCATTAATTTTCCCCTTATATTCCTTGTTCTCTATTTGGTATTTTGCACCATTAAATACAGCTACATAATAATCAGGTGCTGAATGGAAAAGGATGGGACAGCTGCTTCTAAATAGTACAGTGGTCTTCACTCACTCACAACCAGAGCTTCCTACTCCTCCTAGAACAGATCTGCCGTATGCTACATGACCTCCAAGTCTCCACACAATTCCATTTTCTAATCTTGCCTCTATTTCTAAATTAAATCACAAACCCTGACTTTTCGTATGCATGAATTGGGGTTTGGAGAAGGGAGACAGGGGAGCTGTGAAGGGTGGGAGGATCAACAGTTGTGTCTCAAAAAGTCAATATTCTATTTTCAAGAGTACACTTCTCATGCCAAGAAGGTAAGATCTCATGCACTTCTTCCCCAAGTTTTGAACAGATTCCACAGGATATGTCTTATAATAGACTGGCTACAATGAAATAAGGGGGGATTCATGAATGAAAAGTCATCTTACAAACAGCATTTCATAAGCTACACCCATAACCCACATGACTCTTAAAATGCCGTCTAGTAGAAACATTTACATCACTTATGATGAACTATTTTTAAATCTTCTTTATTATTATAAAACAATATATACTTATTATAAAATTCTGGAAAAGGGAGGAATCACTCATAATCCTACTCTGACATTTGAAAAATATTCCTTCTAATGCAACATATTCACATATAAGATCACAAAACTACTTATACTTTGCAAACTATATAGCACTTGCATATATATATATCTCACACCTGAGTAATAATCTTACTCTGGATCATCTTATTTTCCTGAAATAGTTAACAACACTAACCGCTAAATAAAATCAAGCTATCCTACCATTTGTGTCAGGATTTCAACCAAAGAGAAAGAGACATGAAAATTATAAGCTATAAGAACAACAAAAATTTCACAGACGTGAGAAAGCTTAAAGGCTAATGGTAAAGGAATAAGTCATGTGTCAACCAAAGGCTAAAAATTTTTCATTAAATTTTTTATTAAAAAGCTGGCTGGGCGCAGTGGCTCACACCTGTAATCCCAGCACTTTAGGAGGCTGAGATGGGCGGATCACGAGGTCAGGAGATCAAAACCATCCTGACTAACATGGTGAAACCCCCTTTCTACTAAAAATACAAAAACAAAATTAGCTGGGCATGGTGGCGGGCGCCTGTAGTCCCAGCTACTCAGGAGGCTGAGGCGAGAGAACGGCGCGAACCCGGCAGGTGGAGCTTGCAGTGAGCCGAGATGGTGTCACTGCACTCTAGCCTGGGCAACAGTGAGACTTCATCTCAAAAAAAAAAAAAAAAAAAAAAAGGCTGTTTCAGGGGAGGAGGTAATTGCAGGAGAGACTATCAAATAGATTCAAATTCCAGTTACATAGTGTTGACACCCTTGTTAGTCAATATAAATTATATATAAATATTAAAAATGGACATACAGGCCAGGAGCAGTGGCTCATGTCTGTAATCCCAACACTTTGGGAGGCTGAGGCAGGCGAATCATTTGAAGTCAGGAGTTTGAGATTAGCTTGGCTAACATAGTGAAACCCTGTCTCTACTAAAAATACAAAAATTAGCCAGGTGGAGTGGAGGGCGCCTGTAATTCTGGCTGAGGCAGAAGAATGACTGGAACCCGGGAGGCAGAGGTTGCAGTGAGCCGAGATCACAGCACTGTACTCCAGCCTGGATGACAGAGTAAAATGCAGTCTCAAAAAAAAAAAAAAAAAAAAAAAAGACATATATGTAAAATAAGTATACCCTAACTAAACAATGTAATTATCATGAGATCCGTAAGTACAAATTATGCTAGAAGACATGAAAACATTTTTCTTTCCTGGCTCTTATTCAGGCACTTTCTGGTGTCCTATGCTGATGTGAAGGCCAGGTGTCAGAAGTGGGAAGGTTTACTACACAACCCATGTTTACTGGCAGAAACCAGGAAAACTTAGAGAGGTAAAAAGAAACACTGACCCTATTCTGTCTACCTAGTGATAATCACTTTTATTATCTTAGGGTACAACTAATGTCAAAATAACTTGAGAGAAGCCACAACACCATAATGCCACCAAGTGGTATTACACCCGAGATCCATGACTAAGACTATAAACTATATACACTAGGAACCATATACACTATGCAAACTATAGGATGATTAGCCAACATGAGCAATAAAGCCATAATTTAAATGTAAATGCTCTGGCTTCAAATGTATTTGTCAAACATTCAATATAGGCTGGGCATGGTGGCTCATGCCTGTAATCTCAGCACTTTGTGAGGTCAAGGCAAGTGAACCGCTTGAGCTCAGGAGTTCGAGACCAGCCTAAGAAATATAGCAAGACCTCATTTGTATTTGAAAGAAAAAACAATTTTTAAAAAACCCTCCAATATACCACATTGGGTGTATGTGACCCCAGCAATTCAGAGTGAACTACTGGTACATTCCTAGAAAAAAAAGCGGCAAAGCATGTTTAGTCTTAGTTCTTTTATTCTTTGTTTACCTAATTCACAAGTACACATCTATACAGATATTCAAGAGTCACAAATTTTGCTTATTTTCTTCCCAAAGAAAGTGGCAGTATGCAATTTGAGATTTTCAGGCCAGGTGCAGTGGTACATGCCAAGCTATTCAGGAGGCTGAGGCAGGAGAATCACTTGAGCCCAGGAGTTCAAGGCCAGCCTGGGCAACATAGTGAGATCCCCATCAGGTGGAAGGAGTGGGGAGAGGCAATGCCTGGCAATTTAAGATTCTTACCTCAAATTATTGATATATTTGACTGGAAGCCCATTAATTATGTTCCTTCTTTAAAGGTCATGTTAAGCTTTGGAAACTAATCACAAGACATTTCCCTACCTGCCCAAATGTAAGTTTAATCATAAATGCATTCCCAAGCTCACCTGCTAAGGCAGAGGTAGAACTAAAAGCCATATAACACAAATTTAAAGGAAGGAACCCTAAGGGAAACGTTTCCATCTGGACTGGTCTGCTGGTTTATACTCTGAGAAGATTCCCAAGTCCTTATATCTACTGTTACAGCCAGAATGATTTTCCAGAAGAGACAAATTCAGGGCAAATATTTAAGGACATGCCAAATTATGGCATTTATATAATATTAAATTATAAACAATTTATAATGTTAAATGATAAATTCCTTATATAATGCAAAGCTATAAATTTATATAATGTTAAATTATAATACAGCAAAACCAAAACTACAAATACTGATGACCCATTTCTAAGAAGCCAGGATTCTTACGAACGGAAATACTTGTTAGAAGCCTATTTGAATCTCAAATTAGGAGCTTTTTAACCTAAAGGTCAATTAAATTACATTGTATAATTGCATTTCTTAAACATCTGACCCTTGGTATATGCTAAGAATTCCAAAAGTGGTATTTGGACGCCTTACATCTGCAACCTGAGAAAGAAAAACCCAGTCCACCAAAGAGAGGAAAGGCTGCTGGGGACTCACTTTGGGATGTAAGGACTTATTTCCATCATGTCGCACAGACTGCGACCTCGTCGCCAATGTATCTGTCCCCCTTCCCCTGTGGTGACAGACTGTGTTCTGGCTCTGGCTATCAGGCCTTCTGTCCAGTTAGGTGTGAACCAAGACCTCCCCAGCAGAGTGTGAGTGAGAGACCTGCTCCCCTTTCAACTTGTGCTTAAGGCCTGGCTCTGAGTTCTGTGTCCCCAGGTCCTCTTTCCCCTCCTGCAGCTGTCTGTCACCTGAGCACAGTAGCCATGCTATTGATCGGTCGAGGACAATGCCACAGGAGATGGCAGTAAAGCAAAATGGAAGACCCTGGATCCCTCAATGACCACAAGGAACAGAGTCCCCTGACATCCTGGAACAGCCATCCTGCTACTGGACAGAGAAATTAACATCTACCTCTGCTGCATCCTCTCAGGTGTCTGTCTGTTACAGTGGTTTAGCCCTTTTGTAAGTCATAAGTTGGCTGCTATATTAAACACAGGAGCCCAGGAACAAACTATGATTTAAATGCCACCTTTCAGAATCACATCTCACAAAAAACACATTAGTAACTTCTACTTTTAGAGTGGTATTTTACGTATCATTTCATGTCATCGCATGCCAGGCATAGGTTTTATAAGGTATTGTTCCCATCTTACAGCGGAGAAAGTGTACTTTGAAAAACTGGGTAACTTGACAGAAAACAGCAGCGAGTAGTACCAGGCCCAAGACAAAAAACACTTGTATCTGTAACTCAGGGAAGGGGTCGGCACACTACAGCCCACTGGCCAAAATCCCCTATTAAAATGTTTACTGGCACACAGTTACACTCACTTTTGTTACTGTCTACAGCTGTTTTTGCATTACTGTGGCCAAGCTGAGTAGCTGGGAGCGAGATCCCACAGCCTGCAAAAACCCTAAAACATTTACCAGCCAGCCTTTTACACAACACAAAGAGTCTGCTGGCCCTGATCTGGAGCTTTCACCTTTATGTTGGGGCCCCACTTACTGGAGGTAAGCCAGGCAAGTGTAGACTTTGCCTAAAGAAACTCATTCCTAAGCGTGGCATCCTCCTAAGCAGTTTGCCTTCCCATCTACTGCTGAGCTGCTCCCTGCTCCCACTCCTGCTGCCCAAACCACTGCGCCTGACCTGCGCCATGCTGTGTCTTCCTGACACCAAGACACTCTGTTACATTTGTGGACGCTGCACCTCCGGCTTCCTACCTTTTCAATTCTAACAGAACTCCTTCAAAAAACATCATTTCGGCCGGGCGCGGTGGCTCATGCCTGTAATCCCAGCACTTTGGAAGGATAAGGTGGGGGGATCATGAGGTCAGGAGATGGAGACCATCCTGGCTAACATGGTGAAACCCCATCTCTACTAAAAACAAAAAAAGTAGCCAGGTGTGGTGGCATGTGCCTATAGTCCCAGCTACTTGGGAGGCTGAGGTAGGAGAATCGCTTGAACCCAGGAGGCGGAGGTTGCAGTGAGCCGAGATTGTGCTATTGCACTCCAGCCTGGGCGGCAGGGCAAGACTCCGTCTCAAAACAAACAAACAAACAAACAAACAGAAAAAACACATCATTTCAGATGAAACAGTTCTGGAGACTGGTTGCACAACTTATATACTTAAATGACTGAACTGTACATTTATATGTGACATGTATTTTACCAGTTAAAAATAGATTTTCTGAAAAGTAAATTCAAAAATAAAATTTTGTGGAAATTCTGTAAAAAATAAACACGTTTGATTCAAGTTAGATGAAAAACCTGGAAGTGGCAACGCCGGAGCAGGAAACACGATGCATCAGATTCTGCGTGGCTCTGCGGTTATACATTCAGTCTACTTTGGTTTTGTGCATAAAAGGCAGTTTCAAGAAACTAAAAACAGACATAGCACTCCCCAAAATAGAACCCCCAAAAACCACGAACAGCAGAGTATGTTCATTTTATCCCTGTGTCTAACAGCATTACAGCTGCATCAGCAACTGGAGCTCAGTGAGTCACAAAAGCCCTCCGAAGCATCATTCTGAATAAGGTACGAGAAAAAGTGACTTCTTTCACACAATTCGTTTCACACAACAAATGTTTTGTGAATATTTGCTATATGACCAGTACTGTGGCACAGTTATCCAATAGTCTACAACATAAAATAAATATTTCATTCCAAATATCCCTTATCATCCAGGAACTAAGATGTCATTCTAGACTGAATAAGACAAAATGTTGTCACCATATTTTGTAATTTCATGAGCCAGTTTACTTCTAGAGTAACTTTTTTGATTTTCATTTTAAAGAGTATCAACGTAAAAAATGAGATGTCTTTATGCAAAAATGCTATCTATCAACAAAATGATTCAGGTTTGCAGTGCTAACACATTTAACATGACTGGTAAGCACAAGGCGAAGACGACATGGGCTGGAGCCTGCCCTGCTTCTCACAGGCTGTGTCCTTGAGCAAGTCTCTGGACTAATTTGGTCCCAGTTTGTCTCCTGCCTGATTTGGACCCGAAAACACACAAAAGTCTTTTCTGGGGTTACAATTCAGGGGAAACTAACGGTACAAACAAGGTTAGGAGAA